>NC_049251.1:22424571-22788321 GCF_011100685.1 Canis lupus familiaris | reverse complement strand
TTTATTAAACAATAAATACAGTATTGTTTTGTAATAGAGTTATGCTCTTAGAAATGGATAACTGAGATATTCAAAGCTACCCGGCCTTATGTCTCAGGGGTGGCAAATTCTGTGCTTTTATAGTCAGTCATTCTGTGGTCATTTATCAGCCATTGTGGTTCTAGCAGTCATTTTTCTGCTGCCCAGTCTTTTGCTGGTTCTATAAAGAACTGAAGTTTATAAGGTGAAACCAGACAACTAGCTTTATAAAATTAGCGACTTTTAAAACATATGTTAAGATAATAAACACTAACCTATAAAATCTTTTGTTTTAAAAGATTTTAATTTATTTATTCATGAGAAAGAGAGAGAGAGAGAGAGAGAGAGAGAGAGGGGGGCGCAGAGAGAGAAAAGCCTTCAAGGAGCCTGACGTGAGATTTGACCCAGGGACCAGGCCCTGAGCTGAAGGCAGATGCTCAACCACTGAGCCACCTAGGTGTCCCTAACCTTTAAAATCTTATGGAACAGAGTACATTTGCTACGTTTCTTATAACCCTGAAATTTTTTTTTTTTTTTAAGAATTCTTCATCTCTTTTTGATAGGTGAGAATGTGGAGATTTAATTTTAACCAAAGTGGAGGAATTTCCTCATTCTAGACATAAGGGTATAGACATGAAAGGAGTTATGATATACAAGCAGTAAAAGAACAGGAAGTAAACAGGGAAAGGAGAGAGATGTGAAGTAGGGAGAGAGACTAGGGAGAGAGACTAGGGAGAGAGTAAGAGAAAATGGGACAATATAGAGACACAGGCTCTGTGATAAATGTGACAACTCAATGTCAAATACTTTTTTTTTTTTTTTAATACTCTTTTCCTAGCCTGATGTCTACCTGGGACCTGAGCATAACAAGTCCTTTAAAATGAGTTGCCAGTTTAGAAAGTCACATTTTCATTGAAAAACAATGGCATGTTTTTATTTTAAAACTTGGAAGTCTAGTTTTGAATAAAAATATCTACCTTTCCATGACATTCTTCTATATTTTTCCACAAAATATGAAATGATGACTTGAGCTTTAGAGGATCTGTAAGTTAACTGGCTCTTGTCTGAAGTCTCTTTGACATGCATAATCTGTAGGTTGCTGGATTTTTTTTTTTTTGTGGGGGAGGTGGGTTAGTTTTCTCTAGTGTGCTAGTGTTATAAGTATAACTGACACTTAAATAATCAGATTAACTCTTCCTTTTGTCCCCAAGTAAACTCTTCAGTTTTGGTCTAGTTTGATCTTAAGAAGAATATATAGAGGTGGTAGGAACCAAATTCTTCAGGAAAAGGGAAGTTCTGTTTGTGGTTTACAAAATATTCTATCAAATTCCAGACTTTCAGCTCAAAATGAGATAGCTACAGGGGATCTCTGGGTGGCTCAGCGGTTTAGCACCTTGCCTTTGGCCCAGGGCATGATCCTGGAGTCCTGGGATCGAATCCCACATCGGACTCCTTGCATGGAGTCTGCTTCTCTCTTTCTCTCTTTCTGCGTCTCTAATGAATAAATAAAATCTTAAAAAAAAAAAAAGAGATAGTTACAAAGTTGACCAAATGAAATTGCACTTGGTATTTTTTTGTGCTCCGTATCTCCCATCCATTCACCTGTACTTACTGCTTTTAATGTGCTGATGAAATTGGGAAAAGAACTATACATTGCTGCAGGCAGATTATAAAAATGAAGTTCCCAGATGTATTCCTAATCCATGCTGCTAATTAAAATATTTAATTACATTTTATATTAACTTCTGCCACCTAAATAATAACTACAACTTAGATTGTTATAGATCTTGTAAATGTATGTATTTAAGAAAAAAGATGATTCACATTAACTACTTGGGCAACAACCTCATATTACTTTTGTACCATTAACCAAAAATTCATAAGTGAACGGTGTTTAATCCATGAAGGGAAAGATAAAAAGAAGCTTTCCAACAAGTAAAGTTCCAGAGAGAGGGGCACTGTGGTTCTATCAGATGTAATACCTTTACATTCATTAGTACATTCCAGAAGGTATAACTGATATGCTTACATGCTTATGAGGGAAGACGTATATTACAAACTTGTATTGTTGATCCAAATGGAAGCAAGCAGTAATTCTTTTGTGTATAAATATTTCAAGACAAGAATAGGTAAATGGTTAAGAGAAAATTGGTTGATGATGTAGGAGAACCCAAAATTCCTTGTGAATTACAGGATACTATCACACCCTGAATAGTAATTTAATATTAAAGGACACTGACTCTCTAAGTATGGTTATACAATAGAAAGGTAAATTGTTGGGATTTCAAATTACATCTGACCTTTATCATGACCAGTGCCACCAGAGAATTTTGTTCAAAGGTTCTTAGTTTAAGAGGAATCAGGTAACTTCGTTGCATTTCGTTTTCATACCCATACTTACCTGGCTGATGTTTACATATGACCCATAGGGTTGGTAGTTTCACTAAGCCCAGGATGGGTTCCTGGCAGTGTGGTTGGCGGCTCTGCCGATACGGCAGAAACTTTTTCTTCTTCCCTTCTCTTAAGGCAGGCTGCTTTGGGGTTAAGGTTCCTCTCTGAAACAGGGGAAAACGATTTTTATCATTACAGTCATAAATTATGAATTAGGGACTCTTTGGCCTTAATCTGAACAAATTGCTCTTATCTTTCTATGGGGATTACCGCTCTCTTTGCAATTTCATTCCCACACTGAATAATGTCACACAGAGGCAACAATGATGTGCTCACATAAATGTTCAGATTAAATGAGCCTGTAGGCTTATGTTTTTTAGTGAGAATTTGTGGTGTTTTTTCTTTTAATTCTGCTCATGATTTAGTCTTCGAGGGTCTGATTTCATCTATATCAACATCTAAAAGGCAGTTCTTTTACTGCTTCACTCAAACATTTTGGCAAGTGCTGTTGTTAGCCTACCAAATCTCCTCAGTGTCCTGCTAAGATATGGGACAGTGGATTGATATGAATGCTGACATTCTCTTACGTACCTGGAGAGAGACATCTGTGCTTTATCTAGAATTTTATCAGTTCAGGAAATAATAAAATAGATACTCTCAGCCATTCTTCTATAAAAGATGTGCCAACTCAAGGGAGAGAGGTAGCTGGTACATTATCTTGCTTTTCTACTTTTATATGTAGAACAAGACGATTGAATGGTTCTTTCTATTGCTAGAGGTATGATTAAAAGGGTGATAAAAACTTCTCTACTGCTTTATATATAAGGTAACAGAGACAACTAGAAGAACTTTTGAAGTGGGCATTTTCAAGAGTAGGGTATCTTACTATGTGAAAGAAAGTGAAAGAAAATCCTTTGGATTGGAGACATTGGATCAAAATCCATTTGGGAATTACTTTTCATGTTATCTTTTCCTTCTGTGAGTTTTAGGCACAAGATACTCAACCTATGACAGCTTCTGGTTAGTTTTTTGTTTCTGATAATATAGAGTAGAAGTGAAAAGTTGTTATATATATTCTTATAAACTGATTAAAAATGTTCTAATGAATGTAATATAAAAGGATCACTTAAAATTAGTCTGTAATGAAGGGGCGTCTGGCTGGCTCAGTCACTGGAGCATGTGACTCTTGATCTAGGCGTTGTGAGTTCAAGGTCCACACTGGGTGTGGAGATTGCTTAAAAATAAAATCTTGGGGGCACCTGGCTGGTTCAGCTGGTGGAGCATACAACTTTTGATCTTGGGGTTGTAAGTTCAAGCCCTACCTATGTGGAGACTACTTAAAAATAAAATCTCTGAAGAGGAAAATCTTTCAAGTTTATAATAAAAACTGTATTTTGTAGAAGTTGTGAATTTTGTTAGATTTTCTTGAAATGGCCAACTGAATGCAACATAGGACTCTTCCTTTTTTGTGTTTTCTCTAAGCCAAGAAAAACGTACCTGAACATGCACTTATAATATGCATTTACAGTTATTTTAAAAAAAAGACTTATCCATCCATCCATCCATCCATCCATCCATCCATCCATCCATCCATGAGAGACACAGAGAGGCAGAGACACAGGCAGAGGGAAAAGCAGGCTCCATGCAGGGAGCCTGACGTGGGACTCGATCCCGGGTCTCCAGGATCATGCCCTGGGCTGCAGGCGGCGCCAAACCGCTGTGCCACTGGGGCTGCCCCGGCACACTGATTTTCTTTCTTCTTCTTCTTCTTTTTTTTTTTTTGGCACACTCATTTTCTAAGCCTAGGATCTTGTCATGAGATTCCTTTTTGGTGTTCTTTTGTGTTAGATTCTTTGTTTACTGGATCACGTGACTTTGTCTTTAATGGTTATGTCCTTAATTGGCTAAAACATATGTTCCAGAGCTTTCCGAGAATATGAACATGGAGGTAACATTTTAAAATCTTTGCGTATCCAAAATATCTTTATTCTATTTTCACCATTTGATTAATGGTTTGGGTACATATAAAATTCTAGGTCGAAAATTATTTTTCCTCAGAATTTTGATGGTACTGCTCTATTATCTCTTGGAATCCAGCACTATTTGTCCAGAAATCTGATGATATTTTGACTCTGAGGGATCCAACCTTTTCACAGCAGACGTTTAGTTAATCTTCCTGTTTTCAAGTAATGCCTGATTTCTGCCTTCTCCAATATTAGCACCTCCAACAAATAGGGCCTTTCAGGGACTAGGAGTTTTGTGGGACAAAATGATCTGCTTCTTGTTGGTATTCTTCTCTGCTCCACTTAATTTCTTTTGTTTAAATAAGTCAATTACCACTACTCTACTTCCTATCTTGCATACATATTTTGCTCTCTCATTTGCTATGCTACAATCTTTTCTCCCATCTGTCCTTGTGGATTAATACTATTTTTATTCATTTCAGTGAGGATTTAGTAAGGAGTATTACCAATGAATATGCTAAGACTATCATATATTACCATATCATTGCAACTAAATTAAAATCTCCTGAGGGTATGGTCTGGAAATTTGAGAAAAGGAAAAGCCTTTGGTGATTCTGGAACCAGCCAGGTTTGGGAACCACTGTCCTAGCTCATTTATCTTCAAACTTACTAAGAGGCCAGTAAACTAGAATCCTGGAAGTTCTACTGTCCCTAAATTATTATTGAAAGGGAAATAAGCTGATTGAGTGAACCTTTGAAAGTTTGAGGAGGAAATGTCTGACCACTAATCTAATTGTTAGTAAGGGTGAAAGTACAAATTTGAAAGTAATATGTAAAGTCTACTGAGAATTAGTAAAACTGTAATGTTAATATTATTAATCATAATGGAAAGACTTAAATTGGCAATGGCAGGGATCAGATGGAACTTGGTATGTGAAGCACCAATACATAAAAAGTGCTCTGGCAAAACTTGAGGCTTGGAAGGGAAGTCCCCCTCTTCCTGCTCTTCTCCAGAATATACTGTTGGTTGCCCTCCTGATATAGCCACTTGTCCAAAGATGACAGGTTGTGGATAGCCAGATACAATCTTGAAGCACTATGCCAAACCAGAAGGTGAGTAAAAAGAGTGCAGAGAATGCCCAAAGTAATGATGTAAACAAAATGTACCTCTTCATAGAAATTGCTGGGCCCAGGCACTGATGGGTAGAAATCTTGCAGGGATGCAGAGGTTCTCAGAAGTAAACAGGTTACTTTAATAACTCAAAACTGCTGGAGATAAAGTCCAGAGAAGAGCAGTGGCCATGCTAAACTCTAAAGGTGCTGCCATAGCAAGGCAGAGATATGTGGGCTACATGAAGGGTTCTAAATCCTCTTTGACAGATAGCCATCTGTCATCCTTTCAAGAAGGATCTTTCACGAATCCCAAGGCTTTTACATTAAAGACATAAAATAAAAGCTCTGGGCTTTGAAGTCCAGAGGATAGGAGGAAGGTAGGCTTTTATGAATAGGAAAGCAGTCCCTAATGAAGTTAGTCAGTGTTTTTAAGTTCTGTTCAAATTCTAATCAATCAATGGCTCCTTATATAAAGCTTTCCAGAACTGCACAAAAAAGTCAGTATCGATTAGCAGTGACCAGAAAGTTATCAGGCAGTTGGATGAGCTTAGCTGTTACATTTCTCAGACTTAGCTTTTCTGTCCTAGCTACTTACATGGAACCACTACAAAGTCAAATCTTACACGTGAATGAATAAGCATGTGGAATTTACAACTTTTTTCAAACACAGAGGTATTTTTCATTTTGATGACTTAGATATGAGAGCAGGTACCTCTGATCTTAAACAAAATGTTTTAAAAAACAAATGATTCTGTATTCTAGCTCTAATAAACAGTAGGAAGAAAAAGGTGCCGTATGGGAATAAGTTCTGGTATCACTGCTGTCCACGTAGTCCAGATGGGGACAATAGTCTTGACAACAAATGGCTGGGTAGACTCAGGGTAGGAAATACCTTGGGTCTACAGAGCAGAAGGATGAATGTACTGGGACTACTACACACAGATGTCTCAGTGTCTTCAGAGTGAGACAAAAGATGTCAGACACAATGAAAAAAACAACTTGGATAAAGTGACAGGAGATACTGAAGGCTCAAGGAACCACTGATCCTGCCACAGATGAGTGGGCAACAATCAGAATATCGATAGGCATCCCAAGGGAATCTATACATTCTTGAAAATCAGGTATCATTAACATTTACCCTTTATAGATATTTGAAGGGCCTTAATAAGAGCAAGTATCTGGTTTTAATGGTAGATCGGTTATGCATGAAGTAATCTATTCATCATTCTTATTAAATATATTGGATGGAAGTGCAGAGATCAATTATTACTACAGTTAAGATTTTCTGTAAGTGTATTCAAATTCTTTAACCCTGGTTTCCTTAGACAGTGTTCTTTCTGTGACTAATGTTGAGGGTCCATGGTTATAGTTGTCAAGTATCTGTCCCACTTGTATTCTTTTTTCTTTTCCAACTTTCTTTAAGTAAAATCCCATATAAACATCCAATAAATAAGAAAGAGTTGCTTCTAATGAAAAGAAGCTAGAAGTAGGGTTTGGAACCCAAGGTCACATCTATAATTCTTTGCAAAAAGACTTAGGATAAAACAATCATAACTGTGGATAAGAAGACAAAGAGATATATGAAAAAAAATCAAGCTCAAGGGCAGAAAGCTTTTATTAATTGGTAAGCTAGGATCTACCATATAGGTGATTGAGACAAAGAAGGTGTGCAATAAAGGCTTGTTCAAAAAAATGAAGTTTCAAATCTTCTTCAAGATTCTATCAGTCTTTTTAAAAGATAAAAACAGTTGGGGGGGGGCAGTAGTCAGCAGTGGATGAGCCTATAATAAACCATACTTTTGCCCTTAGAAACACACAAGCTTGTAAGTCCATATTAGGCTAAGAAGTTCATGGCATTCCTGATCAGGGATCAACAAATAAGTCCTAAGACCATACTGACTTGGGTATAAAAAAAAATCCATATAAAGTAAAGCCAGGATCATCAGTGATGATCAGGCATCCTAGTAATCAGCAGGGCCATTTTAATAGATGGTCCAGGGTAAAGCAGGCACAAAATTCAGTACAGAGCATAGGGAAGACAGGAAAGAGCAGGGAAGGAAATAGATCTGGGCAGGTAAATTCAACAGAGTGGGAGACCAGACTTAACAAGAACAAGAACAAAGGGGCATAAGGCACTAATGCTGAGCAGCAGGCAGAGGCTGGCTATTCTCTGCAACATTTCAAAGGACTGTGCTCCATTGGTTTGTGGGAAGCATCAAGTCTACAGATACTGACCAATACTATGAGACAGAGGTGAGAGAACTACAGAGAAAACTTGATTCAGATGATACAGTGGCAGAAGTACTAGTTGAACTTAACAAACAACTTTCCAAGCAGAAGAGCAAGTGGTAAAAGAAATGCCTGCCCACCTAAGGCAGAACACTTCTGGATTTCTGCTGAACCTACTTACCTCTGACTTGCTGTTCTAGACTAAGGATGACTGCCACGGCCTGATGAAGAATAAGGAGTTTTGTTTGGGGTTTTTCACTCTTTAAATGGAGCTGACACATTCGACCAAGCTCTTTGAATGCCTCGTTAATATCCCGCACACGTAAACGTTCTCTGGCATTGTTAGCCATCCGCCTTTCTTTCTCCCTTTCTATCTTCTGTTCTGGGTTCAAATCCTCATCTTCATTAGTACTGCTAGAAAACAAAGTAATGACAATGTCTATTAGATTCCCTATAAGACATGCTCATTGTATAAAATTATAAAGTACAAACATGGAGATGAAAATTACCTTCAAATTTAACCAAACGGTAATAGTTACATTAACATGATTATATATTCTTTCCAGTCTTTAATGTGCATATATACACACATATATATAGTTGAAATTATACCACATACATTTAAAAAAATTTCTTTACTTACTTATCCTTTTATTTATTTAGAGAGTGAGCACACATGCAAGCTGGGGAGGGGCAGAGAGAGAGGGAGATAGAGAATCCCAAGCAGACTGTGCAGAATGTGGAGCCTGATGCAGGGCTTCATTTCACAACCCTGAGATCATGACCTGAGCTGAAATCAAGATTCAGATGTTCAACCAAGTGAGCCACCCAGGCACCCCCATACATATATTTTTAAATGCTTTCTCCATTGCACATTCAGCATAAACACTTCTTCACACTACTACAACTCTTTATAAACATAATTTGAATGACTACATAATATTCTAGTGCCTTGTTACTCAGAACGTGATCATCATCAGCAGCATTACTGGGAGCTTATTAAAAATGCAGATTATCAAGTTCTACTGTAAGCCTACTGAATTGGAAGCTACATTTTAACAAGATCCCTGGCTGGCTCAAATGTACATTAAGGTTTGCGAGGTACTGTCCTCGTATACTAATGCATTATAATTTGCCTAACCTATGCTTTTAAATATATTCTGGCAGTAACCTGGTGAGAAGGAAGAAGAAAAGCTTAAGATACAGAATAAGAGAAGTATCTCAGAAAATGACTACTTTTTGTTTCCAGAGAGAAGTATCAAGTGGCGATGATTTTAAAACATGAGTCAACTGGAACATTTTTTTTGAAGGATAAACTGGCAAAATGAACACATGTTCATGTTCAAATGGTCATTACATCTTGATCAGCAAATCCAACTTTAGGAATTCATTCTAAGGATACAATTAGAGATGTACATAGGAATTTACAAAAAAAGTTGATCACAGAATTATTTACTGTAACAACTAATTGGTAGTCCAATAATAGGACACAGGTTAAATGAATTACAATACATCCAGACAAATGTCTACTAAGTAGTCTCTAAAAATTAAGTTGCAGATTGTGCTAGTAAGTAAAAGAGGCCAGACACAAGGCTATATGCTTTATGATTTACACGAACTTCTAGAAAAGACAAAGCTGTAATAATAGAAAGCAGATCACTGGCTGCCAGGAGATGAAAGAAGGGTAGTGATTACCAAGAGCATAGGAAACTCTTTGGGGTGGTAGAAATATTCTGTATTAATGTTGTGGTGGCTATACAACTACATACATTTGTCAAAGGACAAAAACTGCATACTTTAAATTGGTGTATTTTATTGTATGTGAATTAAACCTCAGTAAAGCTGGCTAAAAACAAAAAGGAAAAAAACATGTCTGAGAAAACTCAGGGATAGATGAAAATATTAAAAATACCCTATTTCAGAAAAAAAGTTGATACTGTAAAACTTATATTCAGCTTAATTCCAATTTAAACTATATTTATGGAATATTTATTTCTTAAACAGTAAATAGTAATTAATTCTTGGTAGTACAGTTTTTTGTGATTTTTATTTTCTGTATTTTCCAAATGTCTATTATCAAAATGGATTAAATAATCAGAAAAAACCCCCAACATTTGAGGGAGATGATTTGGAGTAATTTTTAGAAAATTCTATCTTATTTATAGGAGCACCTGGGTGGCTCAGTTGGTTAAGAATCTGCCTTTGGCTCGGGTCATGATCTCAGGGTCCTGGGATTGAGCCTTGCATCAGGCTCCTTGCTCAGCGGGGAGTCTGCTTTTCCTTCTCCTCCTGCCTGCTGCTGCTGCCCCTGCTTGTGCTCTCTGTCAAATAAATAAATAAAATCTAAAAAAAAAAAATTCGGGATGCCTGGGTGGCTCAGCAGTTAAATATCTGCCTTTGGCTCAGGGCATGATCCCGGAGTCCCAGGATCAAGTCCCACATGCAGCTCCCCGTAGGGAGCTGCTTCTCTCTCTGCCTGTGTCTCTCAGCCAGAAACACAGCCATTTTTCAGCCATTTTTATTTATAAATAAATAGAATCTTAAAAAAAAACCCCAGAAAATTATATTTATATTTCAGAAATAAATGACTGAGCAGAGTCTCTCAGAACTCTGAAATAATATGCACAAAGATGTTTTTTCTCCGATAACTTGAGTACTATAAAATAAAGAATAAGTACACAATATTTTTACTAGCTAATTGTCAAAAATTATATAAAAATATTCTTTTATAATAGAATCACTAACTCTTTTACTTCAAGGGAACCTTTACAGATCATCTAGCCCAAAGGTTTCAAATATGGCCACCTATCAGAATTTTCAGGGGCACGTGAAAAATACAGGTTTCAAATTTCCCACTGACAGAGATGCTGATTTATTGGGCTTGGGCTGGGACTAAGGCAACCAATACAGAAATACATTTAAAATATTTCAGGATTCTGTGCATTAGGGCTGAGTACTGCCAGATTCAGAGAAATCACTGACCTCCCTAGAATCATACAGTTAATTAGTGGCAGTGTAATGACAAGGACCTAGGTAAGTGTTCATGGAAGCAGGCCTATACCACATACCTAAAATTATCATCATAACAGTATCTATAGTACCTTACTGGATATTTACTGCATACAAAAGTGTGCAAATGCATCATTTTCAGTTTATTTCCATAAGAATCCTGTAATAGAAAGTCTCTAGAGAAAAGGAACTAAAGTTCAGAGAGCTTTAATAACTTGTCCAGGGTCACTTGGCAAATATATGATAGAGCCGTAATTCAATCCAGGTTAACTTTATTTATCCAGAGACCATGTTATTAACCTATTAACTTATTAATTACTGAGCACTGCTGTTATTAGTAACCTGTTATTATTGTCTTCTCAATTTCTGATGATCTGTAACAGGGTTCAATAAACTATGACCCATAAGCTGGCTCCCTGTTATCTTACATAAGATTTTACTGAAAGAGCCATGCTCACTTGTTTATGTACTGCCTTTGGCTGCTTTTATTATAATGACAGAGCTGAGTAGTTGCAATACAGACCCAATGGCCCACAAAACCTAAAATAGCTACTGTCTGCCCTTTACATGGAAAGTTTGCTAAACTCTGACCTTTATGATGAAAAGATGAATAAGAAGGAAAGATGCAAATTATTTCTCTTAAAAATTCTATTTGAATAGTAAAACTATTAAAGAATTAAGATGCCTCAAAGGAGGGGTCTCTGGATTCTCTAACCCAATTTTTACTTATTCATGTCTCTATACAACAGAGTACAATGCATATTAAAATGACAGTATTAAGGGGTGCCTGGGTGGCTCAGTTGGTTAATCATCTGCCTTCAGCTCAGGGCATGATCCCAGGGTCCTGGGCTTCCTACTCAGCGGGGAGTCTGCTTCTTTCCCTCTACCCTTCCCCCTAGCTCATGCTCGCTCTCTCACTCTCAGATAAATAAAATCTTTTTAAAAAAGAGACAGTATAGGAACCTTAAGATTTAACTTTTAAATTAATTTTCTTTTTTAAAAAATTAATTTTCAATTTAATTTTTTTAAAAAGATTTTTTTCTTTTTTTTAAAAAATATTTTATTTATTTATTCATGAGAGACATACACACACACACAGAGGCACAGACATAGGCAGAGAGAGAAGCAGGCTCCATGCAGGGAGCCTGACGGGGGATTTGATCCTAAGTCTCCAGGATCATGCCCTGGGCTGAAGGTGGCGCTAAACCGCTGAGCCACCAGGGCTGCCCAAGATTTTATTTATTTATTCATGAGAGACACAAAGGCAGAGACACAGGCAGAGAGAGAAGCAGGCTCCACACAGCGAGTCCGATGTGGGACTTGATCCTGGGTCTCCAGGATTACACCGCAGGCTGAAGGCAGACACTAAATCGTTGAGCCATCCAGGCATCCCTTCGATTTAATTTTTAAGTTATAACTACCATACTCATTGCAGTCTCCTTTGTACCCTAACTTAATACAAAGAATAATGTTTTAAATATCTATATGTGACACATATATATTATTGATGTCAAAAAACAGGATATGCCAAAAATATACAAAATCATCTAAATTTAACGCAGAACTAGAAAAATCTGAGGGAAGAACCTGGAAGTCATTTGAAACTAATGGTACTATGTGTCAATATCCACACTGCCACTGCAAAGCAAGGTCAAGTCCAATTTCTAGAAAATCTTCCTCAACAACATCAGTCCACCTGGAGTACTTCCTTTTCCATGTTCTTCTCAAATTATTGTTTAAATTAGGAGTTGGCAAACTTCCTCTGTAAAGTGCCAGATAGTAAATATTTTCAGCTTTGTGGGCCATCTGGTCTCTGTTGTAACTACCCAAATCTGCCAGTGCATTGGGAAAGCAGCCATAGACCATACGCAAATGAATGGGGTATGGCAGTGTTCCAATAAAACTTTATTTATAAAAATAGGCAATGGGCCAGATTTGGCCTATAGGCCATAGCTTGCTGACCACTGGTTTAAATCCTACAATAGAGTTTTACCATATTCACAGTGTTAATATATTCAAGTATTTATTGGTGGGATGTGTCTGAATGTCTTCATATGCACAATTTAACTTGTTTTAATTATTTTGTCCTCTAATTGAAGGGAGAGATGTAATTCTTTTTGTTATGTAGCCCCTAAAATACTGTGGTATTATGGAATACACAATTTTGGAGTCAGCATCATATGACTCCCTTTCTAGGGATGCCAGTGAGCACTAAATGAAGTAACAGGAAGTTCCAACATAGTATCTAGAACATAGCTCACACTTAATAAATGCATGATACCCTTCAACTTTCCAAGTATTTTCACCCATGGCAACGGAGTGAAATGTAATACCTGGATGCTAACAGATACCTTGTTCTGCCTCTAGATGAAACCTTGATATCTTTTTGGGAGGATTCATCATCTGATTTCATGTCATCTGATGAAGGAGGTTCATGAAGGTTTTCATCTTTTTCTTTGTTTTCAGTCTTGATTTCTGCTGGAACAACGGTTCCAGACTGATTTTGTAAGCCACCTAACAAAGAGGCAAAGAAACAAAATAAATGTCCAGAATTAGAATTAAGACAGCAGGAAGACTTGTAGATGGTGAATGTTCTTACTCGTTATAGGACTATGATGGAAATCTGAAGATGTAGGATAATATACTACTTAAAGCTGGGAAGAACTGATCCAAAAACTTTGAAGAAAATGATTTTTAAAGCATCTGATTTTTAAAGAAGTCTGGGGCACCTAAGTGGCTCAGTGGGTTAAACGTCTGACTTCACGCCTCAGTGGGGAGTCTGCTTGAGATCCCCTGTTCTCCTCCTCTTCCCTCGCCCCCCATCAAATAAATAAATCAATCTTAAAAAAAATAAAAAGTCTGACCTTGAAGGTCACTTTAACGATTACTTCTAGGCACTATTTAACAAGTGAACAAATATGAGAAACTTCATGCAGTTTAGAAATTGACTTCTAAATGCTAAGGTAAAGGAGATAAGCTTTAACACTTTCCCAGATAAGCACAATAAAATGGGTCCTATGATTAAATATAACTGGGAACACTTTACTTTGGTGCTCTTAACATAGTTACATATTTGTACTTACTTACAAGCTCTGTTATAAATATTTAACATAGTTTGTTTTTATCAGAATTGTCTCTCTCTCCAAGTAAATTATGATCTTCTAAGTAACAGATACTATCATCTGGAGCTCTCAACATACTCAGAAAAATCTCTCACTGCCTCTAGGGACCATGAGGACTCAGTCATGACAGGAAGTGATTAAGGAAGGGAGACATGATAGAAACAGGAGGAGGTAAGATGACCAGTAAATACTGAAAAGTTTGCATGTGGTTCTATCCATCAATAAGTATCTACATTTGGCCTAGCCAAATGAAGCAAATGGAACCCTAAATATCCACCCTCTATATTCAATAGCCCTACTGTTTGGAATTGTCCCACCTAAGATGGCTTTTTTTTTTTTAAAGACTTTATTTATTTATTCATGAGAGACACAGAGAGAGAGAGAGAGAGAGAGAGAGAGAGAGAGAGAGAGAGGCAGAGACACAGGCAGAGGGAGAAGCAGGCTCCATGCAGGGAGCCTGACGTGGGACTCAATCTGGGGTCTCCAGGATCACACCCTGGGCCAAAGGCGGTGCTAAACTGCTGAGCCACCTGGGCTGCCCCCTAAGATGGCTTTCGATTCACAGATGTCAATCTGCTTGTAAGAAAGATGACAGTGTTCCAAATGATATCTTTGAATGCATTACTGCTGAAAAACAATACAATTACCTCTATAATTTTCTTGTGTTTTGTGGTTCAAGTCTGTGCTTGAAGCAGTGACTGTACTAGACAGGACTGAATGATTGCCATTGAGACTGACAGAGTCTTCTCGATGAGTTCCAACCTAAGGTAAAAAAAAAAAAAAAAAAAAAAAGAAAAAAAAGTCAAAACAATTCAGGGGCAATAATTGTATAAATTGTTTTAATGGTTTTAATAAAGAAAACAACATCTATCACTCATCTGAATTTAGCAACTTTTGGGGGATGCTACTTTTCTGATTTTTGGATTTCAAAAGATTTAATGGTAATATTGCTTTTAAATCAAAATATAAAAAAATAAAATTCCAACTTTCAAAGTTTATATCTCACAGAAGGTTGTGTGAAGCAAATGAGACACCAGAGAAAGCACTTTATATGCTATAAAACACTACACATTATAGCATGTTAATAATCCTACATCAATCTGAAAAATCTATATGCTGCCTAAATAAATCACAGTATATATAAATTTGCATTTAACAAAATACTGCTACACTACAAGTAATAATAGTATTTATCTGTACTTTGGTACCCTTTCCTCACACACACATATATAGTGTCTTGTTTTTTCTTCTTCCTATGTCTCCCTCAATAATTTTAAAAGAGCAGCAAAAGCAATACAAAATGAAATTGACTTAAAAGTTCTGCATTGCCAGGCAACAAAAATGACATATATTTTTATTGTTTTAATCAAACTTACATAAATCACAATTAGCTTATTAGAAGGTAAGACATACAAATACTACCAATTATTTAAATAGAGTAGTATTTTTAGAAAAACTAGTTATAAATGAAGCTTTTTACTAGAACAGTAGCGCTGTTACTAAAGAGGGTTATTGCTTGGAATTATACATAAGAATCACTGTTTTTCAATAAATCCATCAATCCCAGCAAACTCTTTTGGTTTGAATCTCTCTTGAGTAATTAATATAGTTTTTAATCTTTCATGACTTTGTGTGAATTTTACCCTAGGAAGTGTAAATACCTCTATACAAGTTTATCCTTCGGTTTCCTGTAAGCTAAACAAAAGGTACCAGAGCAAAGTTTCAGGCAACAGGCCATTTGGTACTTGTCCTGTTTGGAACACATCAGGTCTTTCACCACACTTTTTAAGAAATATATGTTCTCCGCCCTTATTATCTTTATTTTTTTTTTTTCCTTATTATCTTTAATGCAGCTTTCACTTTTTAAATTTTTCTGAGAAGGGGGAGCAGGAGGGAAGAGCAGAGGGAGGGGGAGAGAAAGAATCTTAAGCAGGCTCCACACCTAGTGCTGAGCCCAAGACGGGGCTCCATCTGTCACAACCTTGAGATCGTAACCTGAGCCAAAATCAAGAGTCAGACACTTAACTGACGAGCCACCCAGGTGTCCCTTTAATGTAGTTTTAAAAAACCCACTTAATATATTCCCTATCTACTTTTAAATTTATTTGAGGATTAGTCATTGCTGATGATTAGTTGCTTTTTTTTGCTTATTATGAACTACTTAATCATCTAAGCAGAGGGCCAGTTCAAAACTCCAACTGATAAAAACAAATATAGTATAAATACAATATATAGCTACAAAATTTTTGGGACTTTAGGAGTCTAAGCCTATTCTGAAGATAAATACCACCAGAATAATTTTGACTGGTTGAAGAAACCACTGCAGGACAAAGTAAAAACTTAGATTTCTGTGTTTGTGTTTATACTGTAAACTTTAAAAGTTCTGTGATCTTTGGTCTATGTGCTAATTTTTGTTCTTACCTAGTATTTTGAGCTATAATACCAAGTAACTTAAAAGAGAATAGCTTTTTAAAGCTTAAACTTTTAAAGTTATGTATATTTACTCTATACTACATGTGTACAACTCATTTAATAGCTCTGTAAGACAATATCATCGAGTACCCTGACTGAATTTTCATCCAAGTGATAACACATCTTCTGAATTCTTACTTATTAGTAGAAGCAATTCTTTGATTATCTGAATCTCAACTAATAAAAATGTCCTATCATTTCCCTTCTGATGAAAGGCCTGGCAAACTAAAGACTATCTATATAAATCTTAGGGCTTTTGCCTTTACGTGAAGGAAAATCATATGGCTTATCAATTTGTTTTGGGATACAAATGCCAGTAAATATTTTCATCTCTATGGAATACTATGAACTAAGTATATTTTTGGCTTCCAGAAAGAAGAAAAAAATTAAACCTTTGAAAAATGGTCTCAGACTAGCAAAAAGCTGCAAGTCTGGAGTTTTTCATGTTAATGAAGTTAGCAGGAATTTTTTTTTTTTTTTTTTTTGGTAACTTGATTCCTCTCGCAAATGGCCCTAATATATTTTCTGGAGAATTTGACTTTCACAGTTCTTAAGTTCTATTTAACCCTTGCTCACACTGGCTCCCATGTCCTCCTTTTAATCTGCAGCTACCCATTCAAATGGCTCTGTCCACAGACACAACAGGTGTATAAACAGTTCTTTGTCTGAGCTCAGAGACTGGGCCAGCCAGATAGGACCCTATGTTTAATTGTTCCTCTCGTTAGCATACAGCTGACAGGCTGCTCCTACTGGGGGGAGTAGCAGGGGAAGGCAAACCCCTAGGCCTGCTATGCTCTAAACTTCAATTATTATGAAGAGCTCTATTTCAGAATAAAAGACCCATCTCATTAAATGACATCATCCTGCATTCTGAATCTTCACAATCTGTGTATGGCCTTACTTTTGTGGGAGCACCCAACAAGGGACCTGTTTTCATTTAATTTGGCCAATAGCTTTAGCACCCACAATAGAAAAATGCTAAATCTAATTAGTTGATGAATAAGAGGTCTTGTGAATTAAGGAGCAGATTGAAAAGTACTCAGTATGAATTCCTCTCTGATTCTGAATTCTATTCTAATAATTTGTTCCATTTGTACTATTCACTGAATACTAATGATTTATATTAATCAGTATTAATCTACAGACTGATTAAAGGATCTTTATGTTCTGTATGTATTTTGTTTTACCTAAGTTTTAAGCTAGAAACTTGGCAGAATTCATTATGGTTCCTTTTTAATGATATTGCCATAGATGTATAACCTGTATGGTTTTCAAACTTAAAAGTTGCCATTTGGAACAACTTTGAATTTAAAAAATGGTAGCAAATCTCTTAAAAACCACTGTCATGTAGTTTGAATGAGAAAAAAATTAAATTGCCCATTCAGGAAAAAATTGGTTAAAAAAGTAAAATACAGTTAAAAATAAACTCCAATTCATTTGAACCTAGGCACATAATTTCTATAGCATATACACCTATACTAATAAAATTAAAAACTGTCTAAATCTAAGATTAAAAGAATTCCAAATTTGGTATCGTGGCAAAAGTGTTAATTTTGAATAAATATTACTTTGCTTTTTAGTCTTTAATGAGTTAATCCTATTCTCTAACTGCTTTAGGATTTAGAAAAGAAACTTAATTTTTATTTTTAAATTATTACATAAGAAACTTTAAATCCTACAATTTAAGATTATTTATTCTGTTGTCATACAACAACACCACACATCTCCAACCACAGTTTAAATAACAAAAACCCCAAGCAATTAAAAAAAAATTAAGAAATGGTTGGATTAAATTTCCTCAGTACTTATAACAAAGAAATCAATGGATTTCATGGACCTCATGGATACAATTTTATAACATAAATAAAAAACTTTTTAAGATTTGCATCAAGCTTCCATTAATACAAAAAGCTTTAAGATTTTAAAAATTTCATGAGACACACACAGAGAGAGAGAGAGAGGCAGAGACAGAGGCAGAGGGAGAAGGAGCCTGCTTCTGCGTAGAGCCTGATACAGGACTCGATTCCAGGACCCTGGGATCATGACCTGAGCCAAAGGCAGAACACTCCACAATTGAGCCACCTAGGTGCCCTAATGCAAAAAGCTTCTAATATAACTTAGCACGAAGTTAAAATCACTGTTGCAGGAATAACTGAGTACTTTCTATTAAAGATAAAAGTGGTATCATGGAGCTATCTCATTGGGCCTCAGTATTCCAGATATTACAGCCATAAACAGATGTGACATACAATAACTTGGTACTGTTGAGACCTCTTCATAATGCCCAAATGAAATCAACAATTCCTTTTTGATTTTCCACTTAATATCAGTATTTTTTCCTGTCAGCAGTTTACTTCAAGAGTTTATTCTTAGGGGATCCCTGGGTGGCTCAGCGGTTTAGCGCCTGCCTTTGGCCCAGGGCGCGATCCTGGAGTCCAGGGATCGAGTCCCGCGTTGGGCTCCCTGTGTGGAGCCTGCTTTTCCCTCTGCCTGTGTCTCTGCCTCTCTCTCTCTACGTCTATCATGAATAAATAAATAAAATCTTAAAAAAAAAAAAAAGAGTTTATTCTTATACTAAATAAACAGGAGCAAAACTAAAGTCCAATGTTGACATTTAAAAGACTCTAAAAATCCAGATTTTGTGCTTTAACATTTAAACAGTGTCTCAATCATAACCTAGTAAGAGTATCTGACAAAAAGTCGTAAGATTTATATTTTATTTCAGCAAATATGGAGAAATCATCAAAAATACTGAAAGGGAGTATGAAATTAAGTAGATAAAAATGTTAACCCCATTCAAAAATAAGAGCAAATATTAAAACTATGCTAAGCTGGCTACGCTAATTATATTTTAAAAAGTAAAAGTACCCATTTTTTAAATAAAGATTTTATTTATTTATTTGAAATAGTGAGAGTGAGAGAGCAGGGTAGGGAGGGAGAGGGAAAGGGAGAAGCAGATTTCCCACTGAGCAGAGAGCCTGATGCAGGGCTCGATCTCAGGACCCTGGGATCACAACCTGAGTCAAAGGCAGATGCTCCACCAGTAAGCCACCCAAGTGCCCCAAGAATTTTTTTTTTTTTTTGAGATTTTATTTATCTGACACAGAGAGAGAAAGCACAAGCAGGAGGAACAGCAGGCAGAGAGAGAGGGATAAGCAGATTCCCTGCTGAGCAGAGAGCCTGATGCAGGGCCTGATCTCAAGACCTTGGGATCATGACCAGAGCTGAAGGTAGATGCTTAACCAACTGACCCATCTAAGCACCCCAGAATTATCCATTTCTTAGTTACTCTTGTGACATAGTAATCTTTCAAAATATTTAATTTTTGTGTGTATGAGCTAAACTAATGTTCAAAGCTTTCTGTGGTTGAAACCGCATTTAATTCTAAACTTTGAGGCTGGTCAAGTTCAGTTAAAAGTAACAATAGTCAAAATTAAATCTTGATATTGGCTCCAATTAACATATGTTTTTAGCAGTTGGTAGTCTTATCTCCTTGGTGTGAAACATAAAAATCTTTTTCTGGAATAATAAAAAAATACCAGACAATTATTTCATCTACAAGACAAGAGATGAAAAAAAAAAAAAAAAAAAAAACCCAAGACAAGAAGATGGATCTCTCACAAATCAACACTTAGCTATGGATGACTTTTATTGACATAATCTTCCTATGACTGAAAAAAATGTAAAGAAAGTTTAACAGCAACAAAGTTAATTCCCTGACCAAGGGACACTATTTTGATTAACCTATCTATGTAGCCTTATACTATCAGTAATCTTAACAGCATTTTAGGCTGAGAGCTAGGCCATCTGTACCACTTTTATCTTGGCATCAATTCTTATTCTTCTACTTTAAGTGTATCCTGGCTTACCTCAAATATTCCAACTACTTCAACAATACTGCCAAACTAATCACTTAAAAAGAAATAAGCAGACAGTTAAGACTCCAAGAAAAAGAAAAAAAAACTTGCTAACCCTTGTTACCTGACCTGGGAAGCTAATTTATCTTGTAACTCAAAAATTGGCAAGGTCTGGCCTATTGGCCAAATCTGGTCCTGGTTTTTTTTTTTTTTTTTATTTTAGATTTTATTTATTTGAGAGAGAGAGAGACAGAGGGAAAGAGAGAGAGAGAGAGAGCAAGCACAGTGGAGGGAGAAACAGACTCCCCATTGAGCAGGGAGCCCAATGTGGGGCTCAAGCCCAGGACCCTGGGATCATGATCTGAGCTGAAGGCAGACACTTCACGAACTGAGACACCCAGGTGCTCCGGTCCCGGTTTTTTTTTTTTTTTTTTTTTTACAAATTAAGGAGTTCTCTTTATGTAAATGAAGTTTTATTGTAACAGCTACCCATTGTTTTCATAATGTCTATGGCTGCTTTTATGTTACAATGTTAGAGTTAAGTAGTTGTGACAGAGACCATATAAGCCTGCAAAACTGAAAATATTTACTATCTGGCCTTTTACAGAAGTATGCTGATCCCACTTCTAAATGCTTGGAGAGAAAGCAATCATATTTAAAACCTGCAATTAGGATGGTACCCTACAGTAATGCCCATGAGAATAAAAATTTTATTTGAATGTTCTGTGGAATTCCTGAAGTGATGTTTATTAGAATAATCCTATTCTTTGCAGAAAATAAATGGAATGATGAAAATTACATATTTTAGTGAGAAGCTGACCTTACATATTTTACATGGTAACACAGAATTGCTGATAAACTGGTATTTATGTGGTTATTTCATAATTTTGGCCATGTAACCCCCATTTTTAGGAGCCTTTAAAACAAATACCGATTTATGTTAATGTAGAGGAAAAGTATAAAAACTACCAGAAAGTTAAACAGGGCCAAAAAGGAAAAGTGATTCTAGAATGTAAACTTGTGTCATTTCTTAGTCATCATCAGTTAGAAGACAGAGAGACACGAGAGAAAAATAAAAGCAGGAGATTAATTCTTGGGCAGCCCAGGTGGGTCAGCGGTTTAACGCCGCCTTCAGTCCAGGGCCTGATCCTGGAGACCGGGGATCCAGTCCCACGTTGGGCTCCCTGCATGGAGCCTGCATCTCCCTCTGCCTGTGTCTCTGCCTCTCTCTCTGTTTCTCAAGAATAAATAAATAAAATATTTAAAAAAAAGATTACTTCTTAAAGATGGCTGGCAACAGTTATAATATGTCCCCCCAAATCACATACCTTCCAATAATATGAAAAGAGTGGATTCCACATAGGTGGGTACTGGGCAAATTACTGATGTCCTCAGACATGGGTAAGAGCCACAAGGATAAGAATCTTCCTCAATGGGAGAGTCACTGGCTGACTATGAACTTCATTTCATTCTATCCTTGGATCTTTTTGCTGAAATTGAGAACTGAGGACTCACAGCTAAACTACTCATTTCAGAAGGATGGGAAATGAACAGTGACTCACCTGACAGTTTCAGATTTTTTGGTCAGTTAATAACTTTTACATTTTGAGGGTAAACCTGTCAGAAACATCTGTAGCTCCAGCTCCACTAGTGACTGTATCTGGATGGAGCAGATATAGCAGATGATGTCTGGAAGATTTTCACCAGCTTGATTGCCTCTAAGAAGGCTATGGGAACTGGAGTGAGGATTGCGGTAGACACACTGAGCAGCAGTGTGGGCTTAGCTGTTGCGGCACTCATGCTCCTGCTCAGACTAAGCCAGATGCACCTCACATTGACAAGACTTTTTTCTAGACTATTTTTTTTCCTTTTAAAAGAATATTTCTGGCAGCCTTTTTGTTGATGCTCTGAAGTAGACAGCATATTCCTAGACGACAGAATGGTAGCTACTTTTTTAATTAAAAACTTCAGGGCAACATTTAATGAAGTAATTTTTCCCTCTGCAAATCCTTCTAAAATGCACTACACTTCTACGTGACTTTGTAGGACTAGATTTTGAAAAGTCTCTTTCCAACTCACATCCAAAGTTCATAAAAACAACCTCCCCAAGATGTTCCATTTTATACAAATGCTATATTTAATTGGGAGAAGCCAGAGATACATCAAATATTGTACAGGAGCAGTGAGCTATGAACAGGAAAGAATTAAAAGGTGATTAAGAAGTGAGAAATAACTTCAAATTTTGCAGTTCAGACAAACTTGGGATTCATATATATTGATTTTCAAGGCACTCTTCTAAATAAGGATAAGCAGTTATTTCAACAAAACAATTCATTAATTTGACAATCTACATTTATATTTGTAACAGATACTATATTATATACCACTGATATTATTTTATTATTACTAACTGATAATACTCCCTTATATTTCTATGACTTTCATAATTTAAAATGTTTTCACATCTTATTAGCTTTCTGATAACAACACAAACTAATTTAGAAGGCGCTTGCATTTCAAGGTTTTCTGGCATTGAAAAAAAAAATCCAAAACTAGTTGTTAAGATATGTAGGCTATCTAATGTCACCTATGTTGCCAAAAACATTGTACTCGGGAAACTAGGCAGTGATGTTTGATGTTTACTTCAGCTGCTACAAAATGAATATAAATGGCTGTCTGACACATGAATGTGAAAGTGTGGAACCCAACCTATTTTATAAAACACAAGCCTTCAGCATTTGGGACACCTAATTATTTCGATGATAGGTGAATTTTACCCTTGATCACATGGCTTACAGGTAGAAATCTGCTTTGTAGGAGAATATTTCACAGCATGCAATAAATCCTAAAAACAATGCTATAAACATTCAAACACATGGCATCAGTTGAATTGCAGGTTCTAAAGAGCTTCATTCCTTTAAAAAGACAATCTGGATAAAAAATGGTAAGGTAGGACATACAACAAAATTTTTTTTCTCTCTAAAGAATTATGTATTTAAAAAGACGGATTGGATTATTTTATTCTCTTCAGAAATTAATTGAACATTGTTTCCTTTCATTGTCACTTAAATTACAGCTATTCTTAAAACTACCCCATTTTTTTCTTTGTTTGGTAAGAAAGCTTACATTTGGACTAGTACAAATAATTTCACATTCCTTCTGCTTTTGAAGGGTGATTCCAAATTATAATAAACAGCCGTTCTAGACCAGAACCCTTGAAATTCAGGCTTTACTGTTTTTGCTCTTTAGACTTCCTACACACTATTTCAAGGCAAAAACTGTTCTGGTGACACATCTGGAGGAAAAAAACTCTAAGTTTAAGCTAAAATGGTCTTGTAGAAAGTTTTAGCTCTTTGCACATGATCATTAACAGGACTTTAAGGGCCAATGTTCAGCCAATGACTCTGCCTAGTAAGTGTTTTTAAACAAGAAGGACCCTCTCTTCCAAAGATTTCATGAAAAACATTTAAGACTATACTATAGGCTTTAGTGGTTATTACAAAAAAGATGAGCACTATTTTACCATTGAAGCAGATCGACTGCTTGTAACAAGGTTTGATCCACCATAGTTTGAATTGAGGCTTCCAATTGATGCATTATGGGATGGTCCCAATAAACTGTGTATATCACTGTGACCAGCAGGCAAACTAGTAGACGGTCCCACAGCATGGTTCCGCAGCACATGGATAGCATCATCCAGTCTGTCTAAACGATCCTCCATTCGAGATTGCTGTAGGAATTGAAAAAAGACATGGGGTTACTGCTGGTATCTGTTAAATTCATTAAACTGCTATGTTTCCTACTTTGGGTTATATGGAAGACAGCAAGTCAAATGTACTATATCAAGTAGCTTCAAAAGCAACTACCTGCACTACTACCAAGAATCAAAGAAAAGATATTTGTCAACTAAGCAAAATTAACAAAGCTTCAGAAACAAATCACTGCTTCATATAATCTATTTACCAACATACCATGAGGCTATTTCTTTTGGCTTCCTACAAAAGATGAAGGCTAGTCTGCTGTGTCTGATAATTACAGGTGATTAAAAAGATAACCTGGACTTTAATACTGATCTTTGAAATGAGGGCAAACTTGGGGAAGGGTCCTCAAGTCCATCAAGTTTAAGTTGTAATTTTGTTTTAAGCGAATAAGCATACCTATCTTAAATGATTAACACATCCAAATATGTTCTTTCACAAAACTGAGGAAATGATATTGTCTGTGGATACACACATGCCCCATACACAAACATATTAGAATTTTAAAAATCAAAAGCACATGCCAGTAGAGCTCTTTTAAAAAGAATCATTCTCAATAACATAAAAGAACAAAAATCTATTCTTACATACTCTACAAAAACGAAAATGGTCACTGATTTTAAAAGACTTTGGAGTCTGTACAGACTTGAAGATTTTAAATGGATAATAGGAAGTATAAGTAATTGAAACACAAAAAAGGCACCATCTAAAAGAAATAGTACCTCACAGACATCCTTTAAGAAGGACATTGCATCTTGCAAATGCTCGTGAAGTTGCTGCTCAACTCGATTTTTCTGGCAAAGTCAAGACAGAACAGGAGGCAAAGCACAGGTTAAGATTAACTCCAAAAGAGATGAGGAAATAGCTGATGTGCATGTCAGCATAACATGTTAGTAAAGTTAACGCGGAGACCTGCAAGATCTACTTGTATTAAGGTATGAGAAGGCTGGGATTTAACAGCGAAGTTACAAGGTTAGCATCTAAATAGCACACATTGCTTATATTTGTTTGCAAAATATGAGAGAAGAAGACTTTCCTTTCAACTATTCTGTTAGTCACAGAAAAAGAACTTTTCTATTTGTAACCTGGAATTACTGAATGATATATGACTTAGCATTCCATCAAGTCATCCTTATTATTTTTTTATAATACTTTGTAATTCTGTGGTAAGCAATGAAAAGCCACAGTAGTTTACATTCTATTGCAAATTATTCGCCCTCAATACCCAGACAGGCTCTTTTATTCTGCTGCCTTATTCATTTTGTTAAATAACATTTTTGCTTATACAATTAACACGATACATTTTTTAAAAAAGAAAACATGAGAAGTAACACTTTTCATGACAAATATAATTGATATTATATTTTAAACTTTTAATGGACATGTAATAAATTATATACAGAATAGACACATAAGAAAGAGTAAAATATACCATTTTCCACTGCTGGACTAATTTTCTTGCTTTTACTTGATCTCTGGGCCTTTTTGTTTGTTTCCTCTTTTATGTAAACATAACAATATAGAAGAATTAAACTCTAGATTTATCAAAGAAGCAAAAATCCCATAACTCTATTTTAACACCAGCTGTCCAGAAGCCTGATGTCCCAAAGAACAGATGGCAAAAGGCACACCCAATGTGTCTTATATTGTTAAACTAAATCAGGCCATTTGTTAGCAAAGAATTTGTGTGTAATGCTATCCTACTGTTTTTTTTACTCAAGATTTACTGAAAAAATGTACTCTGCACTGTCAGATAAAAGTGACCTGTTTATTTCTAAGAGGTTCTTACCAGGGAGTGGAGTGAGTTTTCATAACTTGGGGATGAAGGAGCTTGCCCTCCAGGTCTGGGCCACTGACTGGTACCTGTTAAAACAAAACATGAAAAGCACATATACATAACCTTGGTTAAATCGATGATCTTGATAATGTTCTGAAACAAAGGGTAAAGGTGCTCTGTAGTTGTACATAAACTTATGTAAGCATTTTTGTTCAGCCTTCAGCATAGTATTGCCTACTTATAAGCCCAACACATTAGAAAAAAATCTTTTTCATTATTCATACAACAGTATTAGGAGTTTAAAAAAAAGACAAGACTATACTTTAAAAATAACTATTTAAAAAAAAAATAAAAAAAAATAAAAATAACTATTTTTTAAAAATTTGTATTAGTTGGGATGCCTGGGTGGCTCAGTGGTTGAGCCTCTGAGCCTCTTCCCTCAGCTGAGGGAGTGATCCCAGTCCCAGAATTGAGTCCCACATCCAGCTCTCTGTGGGGGCTTGCTTCTCCCTCTGCCTGTGTCTCTGCCTCTCTCTGTGTATCTCTCATGAATAAATAAATAAAATCTTAAAAAAAAAACCTGTATTAGTTTTATTAACTACTTCTGTTATATTTTGTAACAAAAAAAAGCAGAAACAGATCCATAAATACAGAGAACAAATTGGTGGTTGGCAGAGGGGAGGGGCGCAGGAGGAAGGGAAAAGTGAGCGAAGAAGTGGGAGTTATAAACTTGCAGTTATGGAATGAATAAGTCATGGGATGAAAGGTACAGCATAGGGAATATAGTCAGTGGTACTGTAATAGTGTTATATGGTGACAGATGGTAGCCACACTTGCGGTGAGCATATGATAACATATAGAGCTGTCAAACCAGTATGCTGTATACCTGAAATTAATGTAACACTGTCAACTATGCTTCAAAAAACCAAAACCAAAACAACAAAAACTTTTATGGTTTGCATGTTCTTCAGACTTTGTCCAAAAGCACACATTATCTTGAGACGATGTACTTAAAATATACATAACTTAAAATTCTGTTCCTCCCCCCATGGCTTTACATAGTGTTCATGACAATGTTAATAATGACTGTTAATATTCACCGGATTCTCTAGATCATAATTTACTTAACCATCACTATTCCTTCACTATTGGATGTTTTGGCTGCTTTCAGTAGGCTATTATGAATCGTATCTAAATATTTCCATATTGTGAGTGGTAAACATTGTTATTTTCTTTTTGGGAACATGTCTTGAGGATAAATAGCATTTATTTGCAGGCATGGAGCCCAACATGGGGCTTGAACTCAAGATTAAGACCTGAGTTGAAATCAAAGTCAGATGCTTAACTGACTGAGCAACCCAGGTGCCCCAAGGATAAATAGCATTTCTGAATTAAAAGGTATAAACATATTTATGATCCTTAATTCACAAAGCCAAATTACTGTCTAAAGTGTCCTGCTACTTGTGCCATTAAGTTATACACAAATGCACCAATTTCAAATGACTGCAAATGCATTTATCTATTAAACATTTTCCCAGCATAATTTATACCAACACATATTATTTAATTTGGAAAGTATCAGTTTGAGAACTGTTAAAGGTTGTTTGCCCTTCAACTTGCAACATAATAATAGAAAGAAAAAAGAAGTTCAGAGTAGAAAAAATAAAAAGGAAAAAAACTAAAAAAAAAAAAAAAAAAAAAGGAAGGATTAACTCGATGTGTTGGAGAGAATGTAATGTAGTGTTTAAATGGTCTTGTCAAGGTAGCTTTAAAAAAAAAAAGACAACATACTTGATCAAAAATCTTATTTCATGACTGTGCATTTAGAAATAAATTACTTACAGAAAATAATGAAAACCATCCAAAAAAATACGTGTTATTGCTCTTAATAAAAGCTTCAGGGACAGGCAGCCCAGGTGGCTTGGCGGTTTGGCGCCGCCTTCGGCCCAGGGTATGATCCTGGAGACCCAAGATCGAGTCCCATGTCGGGCTCCCTGCATGCAGCCTGCTTCTCCCTCTGCCTGTGTCTGTGCCCCCGCCCTCTTCTGTGTCTCATGAATAAATGAATAAAATCTTAAAAAAAAAAGGTTCAGGGACAACCTGAGTTTTATTAGAAATCCAAAACTGGAGAACTTAAAGGTTTATTTAATTTGTCTCATTTACTGCTAACTGAAGTTTTAGCATTCACCAAATAATGTTGTAGATTATTTGCTACATTCAGAAAACATTGATAAACTTATCACAAACTTATATTATGTCATAACTATTATAGTTCACTTTCACTGAATAAACGGGTAATTCTATTCCCGTCAAACATATATATTTTGCAGGTTAAAAAGTTGGAAAGATTCTTAACCTGATTATCTCTCTCAATTATATGCATGTGATTGCATATAATTTGTGATTATATAAAAAATTTTTGTGATTATATAGAAAATATTTGAATACTAAAACTGTAAGAAAAATGTTAATGTACTTCATCAGATAATTTTTTTTTACTCGTAAGCAAATTACATATCTTGAGGACTATTACAAAGTTTCCTGCTAGACACACAAAGGTAATCCTAATTCAACTACATAAATCATGGACAATCTAAAATTGTGCAAGGAAACAGAAGCTTGTGAACTAACTTATTTAACAAGCAGTATTTAGCAACCAGAGAAATCCAGTAACTGACTACATGAAGAATTCATATAAACAGCATTTCTATTTAGCCTGTACCTCACCACTGATTTTACTGCACTGGTACTTTCCAAGCACAGATGTTGAATTATGAATTTTCTGTGGATAAGAGGTTAATTACAATTCATTTTGAAAAAGACCCCAAATTACTTTGAATGTAGCTTCTTTTAAATGTTTACAATATTTTATTTTTAGACATTTTGTTTCATCTTTTCTATTTCCCTTTGGTGATCAGCCTGTAATAGGACTCTAATCATAAAATTATTTAATCTGTATAGGATATTAATACAAATTTTCTGTTTAAACACCACAGGATTGTTAGTGTGCATCTGGTTGGCAACAGAGGCAATTTCTGTGGTTCTTCAACTAGTTTAGTGTTGAGGAATGAAATGTGCAGAGTTACTTAGATAAGAAATCACTCACAATCGTTATTTTTTTTACACTGATGCGAAGAAATCATATTAAAGTGTATATGCAAAATGGAATTCATTAAACTGGAAAAATACAAATACACTCAAACCTGTTTTGTTTTTATTATGGGACTGGCCTGCCTTAGTGTGACATACTTGGTTAAAACAGAATACTAACGTGCTTAAATCACTGATAACTGTTCGAACTTCATAGCAATGAATGCCAAGTTATATAGTTCATGGACAGAGCTCCTTGAACCCCAGTTAGTCCTTTCAAAAAATTCATGTTATTAGTCACAAAAGGGATGACTGGATAGTTTAGAAGAAGTCAATCCCAGAGCTGATGCTGGCATCTCTATCTCTAGCTTGTCATCATCAACTGTAGCATTATTACACACATATGGAAGAGAATAGGGGATTTCCTACCTTCTTTCTCTGTCACTTGATATCTGGAGTAGACTCACTACTGGATATCTGGATATCTACTCACTTGGGGCTTATCCTTCCTTCTATTATATAAGCACAACCTTGCAACTGTTTTTGTAGCTAACAATTTCTGTAACTGCCTGGGCCTTTTAGGGATCACCCCAAAAAGGACTGTAATAAACTTACCTGCTCTTAAAATTTAATGACCATTTCCCAATAATAAGCTAGCTAGGTGATTAGGAGAATTGAATTATTTGGCTAGAAAATATGGACAGGCTTTCTTTCATCACTAAATTCAAAATTAACCTAGTGTTTCTGATCTGGTCTCACTCTGAATGGAATTTAGAGTTAACTGGTTAATAAATTTAAAGACTAGATACCAACACTTTGAATGGCTGAAAGAAATTCTTAGAATCATTTATCATGCATTTTCTTATTTTGTTAGTTGCCTCCCTTTGTAATCTCACTTTATTTTTTTTAAAGATTTATTTATTTATTTATTTATTTATTTATTTATTTATTTATTTATTTATTTATGATAGAGAGAGAGAGAGAGAGAGAGAGAGAGAGAGACAGAGACACAGGAGGAGGGAGAAGCAGGCTCCATGCCGGGAGCCTGACATGGGACTCGATCCCAGGACTCCAGGATCGCGCTCTGGGCCAAAGGCAGGTGCCAAACTGTTGAGCCACCCAGGGATCCCATAATCTCACTTTAAACTCAAACTTGCATGAGATCTGGGAAAAAAGTTGGATAATCCTTAATGTAGCACTGAGCGCTCTGCTTTCCATAATTTGGCTCTTGCCAACCTTTCCATCTTAGTGTTTCATATGTCCATTCGTGGAGAGTTCATAATCATTCAATCCCATGACTCCAGATGAAGAAGTCATGTGCTTTCTTGCATCTGGATCTTTGTTACACTCTTCCTTTGGACCCAGGAAAGCTCTTTCTCCTTTTTAAGTCCTGTTCTCTTCATGAAGTTTATTCCAACCACTCTAGCTTAAGAGTGAATTCTGACGGTTGTATTTTTATGTGTTTATCTTTTATTTTCTCAGCTAAATTGAAAATCTCCTGAAGTCAGATAAATGCCTAACACCAAACACACTGACAGATGATAAAAATAACTATCTCATTGATTAAACTAGCCAAAACTAAGGAATCTTTTCTTCCCTCTCTTCTCTTCCTCCCTCTTTATTTCTATTGTACATGTTCTCAAGATTGCTACTGAGTATTGCAGTTATTAAACCTTTGTTTATTTATATTCCAAGAGTTAGAAAGGCAAAACATGGTTTTGCTTGTCTGCTTCCCAAGTTCCTTTAGTAAACACACCCTCTTAAATACTTGTGTCCTTTCCCAAATGGACATAGTCATCTCTCTTCCACCTTGCTGCTAGAGCGCTGATTTTGTTCAGAAGGGGGTGGGGTATCTATCTTTTCCTGGTATGAACCAGAAAAGAGTAACTCTATTCTTAGCTCTTGGGTAAATCCTGATGTCTAAGATAAACATGGTGGGTTCCATTTTTGTTATGAGCAGGTATGTTAGGGTCCCAGTGCTGGCCAATGACTCATGAGGGCCAATCTGCTGAAAAGGCTTCTGAAAAAGATTCTTACAATACAAGGCAAAGATGGCCCTTTTTCTTCTAATGAACATGGTTATGTCCACATATGGTATCTTGAATAGCTGAACTTGCCACCACCAGGGTGAGGAAGAACTGCAAAGTAGTAGAGCAGGAGCTCTGACATACTGGTACCCAGGAATTTGCCCTGCTATGGGCTTCTTGTACAAGATAAGCAAGCCCCTTATTATTTAAGCTAGTCAAGACAAGAGATTTTCTTCCTTTTAGCCTAATTCATCCCGACTGATACATGATAACTATCTCAGAAGTGCCTCATAAGCACACTCTAGGTAGAAATAGATGTTCTTGGCCTGAAAAGTTCCTAAGGAAAATAAGTGGAATTTAAACAGGAATGATGGTTGCCTTAGAAGCTGCCTATGTGGCTCTTCACTTGTGTCTGACTGATACTCAGGCATAGAGAAGAGGACAAACGTAGAAAGCACACAGTGGGTAGATTTTTTTTACTCTAGATAACAGGCTACTACCATAAAAGGTACCAAACAATTTCCACGTATTATAATGGAAACTCTGGTTTGCTCCATCTTTTTCATGTGAATAATTTATCACATTATGCTTTCCTTTTTCCTTCTCCCTTTACCTTTCTGCCAATTTAGGGTGTGTGCATATGTCTGTGTGGGGACAGGAAGGAAAATACTAGATACAGGAGATGGGAGAGAAGTGCAACTGCATAAAATCAGTCTTTGATGTGCTGTTTCAGTAGGAATAAAGAAAGAAAGAATTTTTCTTTGAATATGACTGCCGAATTGAATAAGAAGCCTATTAATACCTTCATTAAACACTTCAATAGACCATAGATTTTCATTAATCAGCTGAATCAAAGAGAAAAAAGGGTATCACTCATTAAACATCAAATAAAGATGGAGGAGGAATGTGAGATTTTACTTTGGACCATTATTTTTTGAAAAATGTCTAAGTCTTCCTATTCTCCATTTTAGTGATGTCCCCTCATAAATTCTAAACTCCTCTGCTGCCTGACTTCCCATTCAGTATTAATAAAAACCAAAGGGCAGCCTGGGTGGCTCGGTGGTTTGGTGCTGCCTTCGGCCCAAGGTGTGGTTCTGGAGACCCGGGATTGAGTCCCGCTTTGGGCCTTTTGCATGGAGCCTGCTTCTCCCTCTGACTGTGCCTGTGCCTCTCTCACTCTGTGTGTCTCTCATGAATAAATAAATAAAATCTTTAAAAAAACAAAAAACAAAACAAAAACCAAAGGACACTTTTACAGCTCACTGGGCAGAGGTGAGAAGGTGGGAACACATAGTAAGAACCAATATACTCATCTCTGAGAAAGAGGTAAACAGGCTGTGGCAAAAATGCCACTGATAATTTCAGTAAAACTGTGCCAGAGGGGTGAGTAGGGTTAAAGTTACATCATTCTTCCTGTAATTTCAGCTCTCTGTTAAATAACAACTTTAAGTCAATGGGTCTTTCATAGTCCTGTCTATGCGGGGAACAGCTGTTCAACTTTTACTAGACAGCTGAAGCCACGGTGTCTGAGAAAGTGGCAGAACCCACTAAGAGCTGAAAGCAGCTGCCAGCAGTTCATCATCTCCACACTGGAATGCTTCTTAGCAGTCACAAAGCTAATACACAAAGCACAGGTGATAGCCAGGGCCTTGATATATCAGAAACCCTCAATAAAGCAAAAAGGTTTAACAACAACAACAACAATAACAAAGCCACATGGACTTAATGACATGATCAGAAAAAGAATCATTTCTGAGGTCAAATTCTGGAGGAACAGGACAATTTTTACCCAATTGCCTAATGTCTTTCCCTTAGAACTAATACATTTCTTCTTTAGCATATTTTTTCCTCTGGACACTGCTAAAAAAATATGCTTTAAAATTATAGCTTAATGAATATTAAGCATTTTCCTATAGTTTTATTTATTCCTAATATTAAAAAATTTCTATTTTGAATAATAACAATTGTATTTCAACAAATTTATACTGTAGGATAGTATCAAATGTGGAAAGAAACAGGAAAAAGTAAAACAAATCTGAACCACTTATCTAATTAAAAAATTTCTATTTTGAATAATAACAATTGTATTTCAACAAATTTATACCGTAGGATAGTATCAAATGTAGAAAGAAACAGGAAAAAGTAAAACAAATCTGAACCACTTATCTAACTCTACTAACAATATTTATCCACATTCGTAAAGACTTCTTTTTCTTAGCAAAAAACCCTACATTATTCCTAATGTATGTGTGTGTATATGCATACATACATACACACATATATATGAAATAACAACTTAGTGGACCTAAAAATAAAGACAAACTAGCAGAAAGTTATTCATCTCTGAGTCTTACACGTGGTACATAGCAGAGAACAAGGAAGAAAGAAGTTAGATATACTTCTAAATAGGTTATTTTGATTATTTTCTATGCTACCTTACCAAAAATCTTGATATATCTACTCTATTTTGCTTTCATCACAACTGTCTAGCCTTATTTTTATCTTAATAACTGCTCCTAAAATTTATACTAAATTAAGAATTGGAAAAGAATAATTCAAAACTAGCAAATATTTAAATATTCTCCAAAATGAGTAAGAGGAAGGCTCTGTTTACAAGTTTTCTCAAAACTCAGATAATTTTTTCAAGATTTTATTGGACAATAAACAAAGTTCAAAATTTTCAAAGCAGCCCCACCCATGTTTTTAAGTCAACAGATAAAACAGAAGCCTACCTGTGAGAGGTGAGGGTGATCCAACTGGTGTTGATGGATTTGATGGAAAACTACTGCTGGTATGGTCAGGAGAATAAATCTAACCAGAAAACAAAATATACATGTATCAATATGTGACAACAAAAAATATAAATCCATCTGTATGGAGTTATTTTTATAATCTAAGTTGCCACTCATAAAACTCAGAGCGAAAAACCGGTTTCATCAATTTAGGACTATTACATTAGGCTATGTATAGTTTTATTTATTTTTTTAAAGATTTTATCTATTTATTCATGAGAGACACAGAGGGGGCGAGAGAGGTAGAAACACAGGCAGAGGGAGAAGCAGGCTCCATGCAGGGAGCCCGATGTGGGACTCCATCCTGGGTCTTCAGGATCATGCCCTAGGCCAAAGTCAGGCGCTAAACCGCTGAACCACCCAGGAATCCCAAGGCTATGTATAGTTTTCAAACTAGTATTAAAAAGTATTTAGGAGCACCTGGGTGATTCAGTTGGTTAAGTGTCTGCCTTTGGCTCTGATCATGATCCTGGGATCCTGGGATCAAGCCCCACATTGGGCTCCCTGCACAGTGGGGAGTCTGCTTATCCCTCTGTCCCTGTTTGTTTTTTCTCTCAAAATAAATCAATAAAATCTTAAAAAAAAAAAAAGGTATCATATATTCCAGGGGTGCTTACCTGGCTCAGTGAGTATAGCATGTGACTCTCATGAGTTTGAGCCTCACGTTGGACACAGAGACTACTTAAAAAAAAAAAACCATATGTATTCTAATAATGAGAGGGAAAATAGATCATATTTGTTTATCACTGTAGCTGAAAATTACTTACATTTCTGTTAGAAAAAGAGAATGACTGTAGAATTCACACGTCTAATAAACAATCTTTCTTAAATATATCATCCAAATAAGTGATATCCATTAAAAAAATAATTATCTCCAGAAACTATTATCTTTTGATAAGTCTTACCGTTTAAAAGCCAAAGAAAATAATTTTTTTTTTTTGAAAATAATTTTTTGAAGTAGTTATCCCCTCTCATTTAAAAAGCTCTCAGTCTGATCAATTACATTTTTGCCAAATGATGTATCATATAAAACTGAACTTGTGGTGATGTCTGGGTGGCTCAGTGGTTGGGTGTCTGCCTTTGGCTCAGGGTGTGACCCCGAGGTTCTGGAATCGAGTCCCACATTGGGCTCCTGGCATGAAGCCTGTTTCTCCTCTCTCTGTGTATGTCTCTGCCTCTCTCTGTGTCTCTCATGAATAAGTAAATAAAATATGTAAACAAAAACAAAAACAAAAAAAGAAAAACTGAACCTGTGTCCAAAGGGTTTATTTTGTCACCCTTGAGGAAGAAACCCTAAAAGTCTCTCAGATAATATTCCCAAAATGATTTGTTGATTTTACCTCCTAAGAGGTCCATTTCTTTCTTTCATTCATTCATTCATTCATTCATTCATTCATTGAGAGAAAACACAGGGGAGGTGGCAGGAACTGAGGAGGAGGGGCAGAGGGAGTGAAGGATCTTAGGTAGGCTCCATGTTCAGCACAGAGCCACACATGGGCTCAACATGGACTTGATGTCACTACCCTGTGATCATGAGCTGAGCTGAAATCAAGAGTTAGATGCTTAACCCACTGAGCCACCCAGGCACCACTAAGAGAACCATTTAAAAAAAGTATAAGATCTAGATGCATAAATTTTGGTATTTTGGCTGAAAATTTTGTTGAAATTTTTTGTATTTATTTCATATTGCTAAAACATTGTGACAGACAATAGTGACAAGTTTACCCAATTAACCATTAAATATTTTAAAGGTCTCTTTAAGTACTAAGAGTTCCTAGGAAGTTTTCTCTAGGACAATTCTATTTTTATAATGAGCATAATAAACCATCCTCACATCTCAGTACTTAACTTAGGGCAGAACAATTCAACTTATGTGGATGAACTGTGGTCAAACATTTTAAAAAGGAAAACTACTTGTGGGTGAAAGGAGTCATCCGATAAAAATACCCTTGCTCTGAATAAGCTTAGAGCTCTAACGAATTTAAAGAGACCCAAATTATGGCCAAGAAGGGGGTCTCAGCATTGGTTTTAAAGACAACATAATATGCTGAAAAAGCCAGATATTGGGACAGGCTTATTTAAAACAGAATTCCACAAATCATAATCATTAAACACAACAGCTTCTATTTTTTTAAAAAGAAGCAAGCACTGATTGAATTGCAACCAGCCAGAAAGCCTATTTTCCTTTGACTATGAAGGGATATACTATACCTACCTCAAAGAAAATAACACCAATTTGTATAATGTTACTAAATTCTAATTGTAAATGCCTTTAATCACCAACTCTCTCCAAACAGCCAGATCTAGAAATTGTATATTCAAGTTAAAAAGCCATTTTGGAAAAGCAAAACTATGGAGACTTCAAAAGATATTACGGAAGGACTTAGTAACAGGGAGGGTAGCATGTTGTATTAAGATCAATACTGTTGGTCTTAAAGTTGTTACCTTTTAAAAAATCAGGATGCACATATGAAAATTAGCTAAAGGTCACAGTTTGGTTCTTAGTGGGCTGCATACAGAAAATGATTTAAACCATAAACATATCCCTTTACTTTCATAAATCACTATTTCTCACATTCAAGATTCAAATAATCATAATTTTTAGGAACTGATATTAACTTTTATGCAATATGTCTTAACTATAATATTGGTAAGGCAGGGAGGAGTTGATAACATTGAGGGTGAGAAAAGTTTCAGGTTCATGCAAAACTTCTGATTACCATCAAGTAGACCCAACTCACTGAAAAGATTAATAGCATGATAGCAGTGGAGAAACAGCATTGCATCTCCAACACACCGTCCTGGTTTCGTTGTGTTTCTTCATAGTGTTTATAATGATCCTTCACTGCTTAAACTTGTTTACTTGTTTTATTACTGTCTCTTACCTTTTCCCCCAATAAAATGTATGCTCCAGAAGAGCTAGGATTTTGTTTCATTCAGACAGAATCTGAATTATACAGTATTTGCAGGAGCTTCAGATTCTACAACAGTGCTGGTAAATATATACTTGTTGAAGGAATGAATATTATCCTTGTGAGAAGTTACTATTTGAGTATTTCTTTTAAATCACTGGATCTAATTAATTATGTAGGCTCTGTCGCTCTTTCATGCTGCCAGTTTCTTTTTTTAAAAATTTATTAGAGCATTTGATGTTTTTTTAAAAAATGATTTTATTTATTTATTCATGGGAGAGAGACAGACAGACAGACAGAGGGAGAAGCAGGCTCCATGTAGGAGCCTGACGTGGGACTAGATCCCGGGTCTCCAGGATCATGCCCTGGGCTGAAGGCGGCACTAAACCGCTGAACCACCCAGGCTGCCCATCATGCTGCCAATTTCTTAATGTAGGTTTCCCTCAGAGCTCTAGTCTCAGTTTTCTTTTCTATTTACCTGTGTTTTATCCCTCAGTAATGGAACTTTTGAAAGTATCAACTATGACATCTCTATGAATGACTACTAAGTTGACAGTTCTTTTTTTTTTTTTTAAGTTGACATTTCTATCCTCATACTGGTTGCTGGACCTCTCTGTCTGGACATACTCTTTCATTTCAAGCTCAATGTGTCAAGCCAAACTTTGCATTACTGCTCCAAGCTTCCTACTCCTCCCTTCATCACTCTTCTGTTTCCTCTACTTCAGTACCAGCATTCTCATGGCCACCAAATCCACTCTCTCCCCGCTACCAGCCCCCTCCACCCTTCCCACCACAGACTCCAATACCTGCAATTCTCTTGTTTCTGAGATAGGAACATATCCTTCTCACCGCTGTGACACTACTTTAGACCTTTATTAGAACTATGGATGGATTACTTAAGTCTTTACATTTCTAGTTACTCCCTGCTCCTTCACGCCATACATAATTGCCTGAGTTATTGTCCCTAACCAGTTTTAAACAGTAAAATCTGACATATTGTTTCCTGCTGCCTACTAAACAGAATGACATTTGACGTCTTTCATAATCTGTCACAGAAATATCTTTTTACCTTATAACCTACTTATAACCTTATGTATCCTATAATCCAAACAAAACATATATATTTTTTTCATTTTCTGAATATGGCTTCTCCTTTCAAAACGTCTATTTCTTAATTTCTCCCTGATGGAATTCTACACCAGATGACAGTCCAGATCAAATGTCACCTCCCCACTTATACTCATCTTCACCTCCTTTATACTTAGAATAACTATACTTTTCCTGAGTCTTTTACTTTACAGTATGCTGTACGTTTTCATTTTTTGTATACTTGTCATATCATCTCTCCTTGACTGTAAGCTCTCTGAAAGCAGAAACCATGTAATGTTTTACACGGAATCCATCATTGCCTATCACTGCCTTATATAAGTAGGTGCTGAATATTTAAAAAAAATTGGAAGTAAAATGCACTTGAAATTTGCTATACTTTTTGATAAAAATCAAGACTCAGTAAATGGTATTTTTCTTAATATTTATGTAATGGAGTTCAGTAACAGAAATACCAAAGGGGGCTAAAAGATCCTGTTATAAAGCTGAATTCACTTATAAATCAGTTTTATGGTATAAGTTTTGAGAATAATGATATGGTGATGTTCCATTATTTCTGAGAATTAGTGTAGATGTATTAAGCAGTCCATATTGTTCGGCAGGCATGGGTTTTTGAAGGTATAAGTAGACTACCAAGACAATCAATTGTGGGCTTTAAAAAATCATTATAAAAACACATATCAGGGATCCCTGGGTGGCGCAGCGGTTTAGCGCCTGCCTTTGGCCCAGGGTGTGATCCTGGAGACCCGGGATCGAATCCCACGTCGGGCTCCCGGTGCATGGAGCCTGCTTCTCTCTCTGCCTGTGTCTCTGCCCCTCTCTCTCTCTCTGTGACTATCATAAATTAAAAAAAAAAAAAAAAAATTTAGAAAAAAAAATAAAAAAATAAAAAAAAATAAAAACACATATCAAATATAAAATGTATCAAGTATAAAAATATATAATTTTCATTTTTTTTCTTTCTTTTTTTTTATTTAAATTTTTTATTTATTTATGATAGTCACACACACACAGAGAGAGAGAGGCAGAGGGAGAAGCAGGCTCCATGCACCGGGAGCCTGATGTGGGACTCGATCCCAGGTCTCCAGGATCACGCCCTGGGCCAAAGGCAGGCACTAAACCGCAGCACCACCCAGGGTTCCCTCATTTTTTTTTTTCAAAAGCAGCTTCTCCAATTGTATAATAAAAGGCATTTTCTCCACTCACCCATCACACTGTCTAGTTCTCCTTTTCCCTAAATTAAAGTGATGACAAACAAATTGTTATTAATACCTTTCCCTGAACTGACAGCCTGGCAAAGTACAGGACTTTTTCTTGTACCTTCTACTTTCATAGAGTGGATATGTGGAGAGGAGGAGCAACGCTACATTAAAAAAACAAAACAAAACAGGATAATACAGCCTTTTAGATCACAGATTATTTCATTAAAGTTCACCTCTGTATGTTTATTCTATCACCAAACCACATACAAATTATACTTGTTCTATAGAAATTGTTACCTTAAGAAATTCTAAAATTAGACTTTGACAAAGAACATTCTAAATCAGGATTTTATTACTTTTTATACTTTCTGACCTTAAAGAACTCCTACACTGATGTTTGAAAAAAAAAAAGAAAAGTCAGTCACTTTAAAAATGGTGATGGGAGTGATTTAGAATGTAAAGCATAAACACAAAGTAAGAACTCATTCTGCATGCAGTCCATGGTCCTCATACTGTTAAATGACCAATGATGAATAACTCCCAATACCTTCTGCCAGGCTTAAACGGTAATATGCCTCATTTTACTGCAACAAATGAGGCTCCTCCTCCTATCAGTCATGGTCCATTCCAATCAGCAGGGTGCCAATAAGCCAGAAGCTAATGAAAAGGGCCTCAGACAAAAAAGAAACAATGGAGGGCTCCCAAGCCCAACCTTGGAACTGTGAGCCCAATTTTTTAAACACTACAGTGCACATTTCAGTTAATCTTTATTATGCTAATGTTATTGAGTCTAAGGAACAAAGAAACTTATTTCATGAATTACTTTTAAACGTCAACTTCCCTGAATTTTCTTTTCTTTTGTCAGAGACTACTGACCATTTAACTATCCAGATTAACACACACACACACACACACACACACACACACACACACGCACGCGTGCGCATGCACACACACACACTCTCTCACTCTCCCTCTTTTTCTCTTTGCTCGGAGGTAGAAATCAAAACATAAATTATCACAAAGAAGTCTGATATAATCAACAAAGTTAAACAGTCCTCTTGTTTGATCTCCTCTAAATTAAAGACCAAGTGTTTTGATATGGTATTAGGCACTGAAATAAACCAGATGTTTCTTCCTCTACATAACTCTCCATGGGCACAATCTTAAAGGGTTATTGTCTGGCAAATGTTCAGGGAAACACATTAGAAATGGCACGAATACCCAGATTTTCCTTTCCTTCTATCTACCCTAGTTTATTATCTAAACTAATGCATAATCCACAGGGCTTTGGGAACTTTGTGTAAATACTTTCATGTACAATTCTCTTTCTAGCTATCCTGAGATTAAGACCACAATTATCCCGGCTTAAACCTAAAATAAAGGAACCTTTGCAAATGCATTATCTGGCCTTACATGTTTAATCACAGTATTCTGTGTGCTCTTTAATACCTAAACTAAAGAACAAAGGTTGTACCCTGTGATGTTTCACACATGAAAGACCTTCTAAGACATGTATCAGACGACTGGGAAGCTAGAAATAACTACGAATGACAACAGCATAGTGTTTTTTCCATCTAAAAGTAGATGCTTTATTAAAAATGTCATATTCTAAGAACTTAAAATTTCAAAGTATTTATGGTCACCATTTCCAAAGATCCATAATACCTAACATAAAATTCTGATATGCATGTTAGATTCTCAAATGTAATCCTCAGAAAATTCCTTCTCCTCATCTCTTCTAATCCTTCCTACTCCCCATGTAATGTTTTTGTTTTTCAGTACGTTCTGTGAGCACTAAAGTAAATGTAAGTCTGTAATGGAAGTTAGAGAAAGAATGTACTTTGGGGAGGTGTCTGGCGGGGAGGGGGCAGCAGATGGGTTGAAGGAAGGGATTTCAAGTGTGCAGACTATGGCATGCAGTGATGGAGCAGATGGAATGCATCACCATCAGCTATGACAGAAATGATTTATGGAATGACCTGGCTGCTCCTGCCTAGTAACAACATAGGATGACAGAGCTGAGTTTCTATGACAACCAAAGCCCACCCACTAACTAGATTAAACATTCTTGCCTGGCTTCCACTCATAGAGAATTTGGATGTTTTTTTCCCCCCTAATGCCAACTGGTTTGGCTAGTATGCTGGTCATAATATGGGAAAAAAGTCAGCTAGAAGAAGGGGAACTGAAAGGGAGCTTGAAGGACAACCACTGAGAGAACATTACGTATTCTTCCCTGCCTACCTGCCAAGGTTTCTTTACAGAAGTTTTCCTTGCATAAAATAAACAAAAGACCTATGAGGAAAAAAAAGCCCCCAAAATGTAGGTTGTATTTTTTAAAGTTGACTAGAATTCAAAGTTCAATGTTATCTGTCCTCCTACATGTGAAATACCTGCTACCAGATTCTTTCAGAATCCACAGAAAATATGGCAAGCCAATCAAATTCTTGGGAGGCCCTGAGATTTAATATTGTAGAAAAACTTTATTTCTAAGCAGATAGTTTTCATCAGGTGGGAATAAATCCAGAAAAAGCAGGACCATTTCCTTTAATCCTTATCAACACCTTGTGAAACTGCAGTCACTGTAGCATTTCTCTTTCTGGAGTAACAGTAGTGAAAAAGACAGTTGGATCCAGGTTCTTACCTAATATATATGGGCTTTATCCTTCCTAGCTTGGTGATCCCTAGGACAAACTACTTAATCTTTCTGAGCTGAAGTTATTTAACCTTTTAAACTTTAGTTCCTCATCTGTAATGTGAGGATAATAATACCAACCTCACAGGGTTTTCTTGAGGATTAAATGAAACAAAGCATGTAAATGCTTAGTATAATGCCTAGTACCCAGTAAACATTCAAATTATAGCTGATATTTTTGTGAGCTTTGTTCTTATCTTCACTATTTTTGTCATATGATGCAAGACTGAATTTGACAACCATTTACTGAGCTCCATTTTTTGTGAGGTGCTCCACTATGTGGTCGTTGAGTTTGCCTTGGCTTCATTACTCAAGAAACTTGTACTGGGATGCAGAGAAAGGTTTATTTACAGAAACTATATACAAAGAGGTTTATCTCCTTCTTAAATGTTCAATGGCTGCTTCCTCTACTCACATATTAAGTGGTCTGCCTTCCCCAGGAATAACAGTAAATGTGTCTGATAGAGTTAACTGCACTTTATAGAAAATGTAAGACAACTCTGTGAGAATTCTGAGAGGCATACCATTCAAGGAGAAACAAAAAAAACAAAAGAAAGAAAAAGCCTAAGGAGAAATTCAGAAAGTACAAGGCAGAAATGCCTCTCTTAAATAATTAGATTTGGAGTCTTTGTGAATTACTGGTAAATGCTCTCCCAAAAGAATTCCAAAAGAAGGGATTTCAGTTTTATTTAATTTATTTTATTTTTTTTAAGGTTTTATTTATTTATTCATGAGAGACAGAGAGAGAGAGAGAGAGAGAGAGAGGCAGGCAGAGACACAGGCAGAGGGAGAAGCAGGCTCCATGCAGGGAGCCCTATGTGGGACTTGATCCCCGGGCCTCAGGATCACGCCCTGGGCCAAAGGCAGGCACTAAACCACTGGGCCACCGGGGCTGCCCAGATATTTCAGTTTTAATGTTTTAAGGATCAGCTATTAAAACAATCATTGCTTTGTCATTAATGTCCTGATGTGATATAAATTAGCTGCTCAAGAAAATACTATGGGATTCCTTCAAATCAGTTTTACTCATGTTAGCATGTGTTCTTCAATGAATCTGGCTTTTTTGGGGAAGACTCTCCTTTCCTATTTCTTGAATCAGTTGCAGATGATTATTCTTCCTTTTAAAAAATATGCAAAATACTTTCTTCCTTGGAAAAATTTCCTATGAACACACTTTCTTCTGTGGACCAAAAGAATAACTGAGTTGTCTTTCTTGGTTCCATCCGACTTACATGGGCAATTCACTAAGTGTTTATTTAAAACCAATACATAAATTTAACAATCTCAGTAATTTTTGCTTTCGATCTAAAAATTCACAAATTTCTCTTCTATCTACATCTGTTTCATTAAATCAAAGACGTATTTAAATTGAATTTAGAAGGACAGGGTCTTGTGGGAGTGGGGTGAGAAGGTGTTCTCCTGATTTATTTTTAAGGGCAGCAAGAATCAATACAAACCGAGAAGAGTTCTAAATGAGATATGAAGTTGATTGTGTTGTAACTACACCCTTTAACTATGGCATGTACTGTCAACAAAATATAGCCACTGCACTCAGTACCATAAAATTCATTTAGCAGAATAGGTAAAATCAATACTCACAGATGCCAAAGCCTTTCCAAGTGCATCACCTGTCTGTGAGCTTCCAGCAGCAGTCCCTCTGGTTCCTGGATATTTCAGGTAGAAAACAAATGAAGAATTTTAGCAGGTAGGCATGCCTTTTTTTTTTTTTTTTTGCATTCTGCCATGATTTCAAGAGTGCTCTCTACCATTATTTCACACACTGTCACGATAAATCAGCACATATTGTGTATGTGTTACACTTAAGTTAAAGATGAGTTCCTTACCAGTTTCTACATTAATGAAAATTAAATAGTTTTTCTTCCTTTCTTTCTCATTTTAAAACTTAAAACTAAAAAGCATATTGAAAGATGTGGGGTCGGTTTTAATTTAAATCCCCAAAGTAGGTTTTAGGGAGTTTTGCCAACCCAAAACAGCTCACCTAGAATGCTATCTGATCCATTGATGGGAGGAGTGTGTGAGGCAGCAACATAAGGCGAACTGCTGGTACTGCCACGATGGAAGCTAGACATTGGTGGGAGACTCGTGTTTATGTCTGTTGGTGAAACTGAGTGTGGAGGATAGCTCTAGAGAAAGAGGGAAAGAAACATGATCTATTAAATACATTTTCTGAATAATATGCACATATAACTGGACAACTATTATACAGGTCAAAGAGAACATTACAAGTTAGCAGCTGGAAGAGCACTGCTATTGTCATTTACTTTTGAAAAAGGCATACTAAATATAGTGAGCCTAGAAGTATTTCAAATGTTAGAAGTTTTGGCAGAATCAATTCTTACACTTGTAATCCAAAGAGAAACACAAACGAAGACAAAGTATTGCTGCACCCTAGTCACATGTTACAGCCTACCAAGCGGTCGTGTGAATGAAGGCTGCCGTAACTACTGGATTGAGACATGTGGGAAGCAGAGGTCCCCAGAATTCCACCAAAACCAGGCTGGCTCATCCCATTTGATGAACTCCAAAGGTCAGAAGAATTGTGGGTCCCATCTAAGACGAAAAGAGAAATACAAAATTTTTCTTAGCTAAAATTTTTTCTTTTATTTTGATGCTGTAAGAATTCAAAAAGACAACCTCCAGATACTTCTTCCCTCTCTTTCCCAATCCAGTCTTCTATCTTAGTTTTTTTCCCTCCAAACTGTGTAATTACTATTTAAAAGAAGGGAAGAAAGCTTTATAATTAGAGTGGGGAAAAAATAAACCAAACTGCAGTAGGCAGGTTGTCATAAAAATCCTCAAAAGATCTAAATTAATATCAAAGAGGATAATAAAAATCTCAAATTTGAGGATAGGTTGGATTTAATTTTGGTTGAATAGTATAACCACAAATATACCAAAAAATTCTTTATAATAAGCAATGTACATTATATCAAATATTATGAAACTGTGGAATAAAGAAGTTTCTCTGATAGAAAACATAAGTAATTGATAATGACTACCTTATAGTGTGAAATGTGTTAGTAATGACTTCACTCATGAGTGTAAAGTCCAAGAAGCGTTTATGTAGTGATTTACTGCTTCCATAGTATAGTATAGGCTTCCCATAGTCCAAAACCAAAGGAGACCAAATAAAAATGATTTGCTAGACATGAATTAAAGGAAATGCAATACTTTTTCTTTTTTAACAAGCCTTATTCTGTTCTTTGATATCCACTCTTTATATTGATCATTCTAGGAGTGATAAGAGTCTATACTTTAAACAAGAAACTAGTGTTAATATCTTTCATTCGTTTAAATTCTAAAATGAGAAAAAGTAGTTCTACTCATTTTTTTCAACTGAAGTCCTTTATAAGTTTGATCAATACTAGATGGACACACCATTGGTTTGCTGGATAGTCCAACTATACTGCAATCAGCAATAAACAGCATTAGAAATTTTAAACCAAATTTTAATTCACTTTGGTCAAAAATACCTACATAAATAACATTTGAATTCCTGTATAGGTATTCTTTTTCCTCACAATCTTAAAATATTAGCTAATATACAATAGATATAACTGCTGTAGGATTGACAACTATTTGGCAGTACTTACCTTGCATAAAGAAAGTACTAGCAAACATACTGGTTGGTGGCTTGGGAGATGGATAACTAGGAGATTCACGGTTGAAATCATCTGAATTTGGGGATGGTGCATATACCTTTAAATTAAACAGGAAATTTAATTAAAATGTAAATGACTATCATATATATCACTTATGTAAAATGAGTGTTATATTTCATAAAGGGCCTAAAAAGGCCCAGTTAATATCTGTGTAAAGGTTAAAAAATTAAAAAAAAATTAAAAAAAAATATCTGTGTAAAGGGCTGCCACAAATCCAAAGAAACTGACAAAAAATCCACATATATAATAATCTTACTGTCTACGTATTTGTTTTTAGCTGATTACTAGAGAAAAACACTACTCCAAAAATCCCCATATGCATCTTTGTGTGACAATTACACCAAGTGGCTGAATGATGTCATAAATGTTGTTTTGTTTACAAAACAAATTCATATAGGCTTATTTGGACTCAAAATGTGGTAGTGGAAACAATGTCTTTTGAATACAGCATGAAATAGAATTTGGGTGCATAAAATTCATTCTTTTCACTGTTACAAGACTTAACAAAATCAAAATGAGTTGGGTTAAAGAGTCACTATACTTTGTTATTATTAAAGGATAACCATAAGAGGCACAACGCAGGTTTCCAGAAACTTGCTTAACTTAGTAGGGTTAGGGATCCCTGGGTGGCGCAGCGGTTTGGTGCCTGCCTTTGGCCCGGGGCGCGATCCTGGAGACCCGGGATCGAATCCCACATCGGGCTCCCGGTGCATGGAGCCTGCTTCTCCCTCTGCCTGTGTCTCTGCCTCTCTGTCTCTCTCTGTGTGACTATCATGAATAAATAAATAAAATCTTTAAAAAAAAAAAAAAAAACTTAGTAGGGTTAGCAAAATTAAAAGCAAATTCTGCTGAGGGATTTTAACTTTAAGTAAACTTTCAAGTCTGCCACAGCTTTAAGAAAAGTTATTTAGGGGTCCCTGGGTGGCTCAGTCAGTTGAGGGTCCTGGTTTTACTCAGGTGATGATCTCAGGATCATGGGATCGAGCCCAGCATCTGGCTCTGCACTCAGCACAGAGTCGGCTTGAGATTCTCTATCCTCCTCCTCCTCTCCCTCCCTCTGCTGATGTGCACATGCATTCTCTCTCTAAAATAAAATATATAAAATCTTAAAAAAAGAGAAAAATCTCATTTAATTTGTCAGAGCAGTATTAATTTCCTTTGGTAAACCTTTGTTTCAGATAAGCAAACTATGAACATTTTGAATTGGCAAATGGCCAACATAGCCATTTCTCCACAAAACTAAATGGGCAGCTAAATAACCTTAATAATCAAAATACGATAAAACCATTCTCATCATGATCGCTAAAATCAAAAAAGGAAAACAAATTAACAATTAAGGTGATGCACACTCTATAAAAGAGTAAACCAAGAGGAAGAATGAAAAGGTATCCTATTGTGAACAGCATAGAAAATATATTTCTTTTGTTTAGTTAGATAAGAGTACATCCATTAAATGTCACTCCAAAATAAAAATCCTAAGTGTTTACTTAAGTAGAAGAAAATAGCTACTTTATTAAAATTATGAGAGCATGTATAAAAACAATCATACACATCTTTTAGGCACAAGCATAGAATATTTCTGGAATTACACGTAAGAAACTTAGTGGTTACACCTCTGGACTTAGAACTGGGAAGGAAGACATTTACTTTATGTCCTTTCACATATTCTGGTATTTTATCCTGAGCATGTATGTCTATGCACTAATAAAAAAGTTGAGGAAGCACACACTGAGATTAAAATGCAAGTCAAAATTTTATTTACATAAACTATCATTTATATTCATTTATTCTTCCTCTGAGGCATTAACTAACTATAAAGCCTCTTGACAAATTACCTAAGCTTCCAAGACTCAATTTCCTCATTGGTAAGATGGTGCTAACAGTACTTGCGTCAGGGGGTTGATGGGAAAATCAGATGAGATAATACATATACAATGCTTTTAGCATAGTAAGCACGATTAGCTAATAATATCTCAATTATCTTTCTGTCATTCTTGTAGGAGCCATTATTCTACAAAATATTGCCCTTTTTCAGTTCTTAAGGGCTGTTTCTTAATTTTTGTCTGCATAATACTACTTAGAAATACAATTCATGCTAAATAGAAGATTAAAAAGTTATTTTACATTTCTTGCCAACTAGTTGGTTTAATACTAGCACAGGTGTGTATCTTTTCAATGTTACTTAGGTTAGTTTCCTCTCATATCCCACAGGTAAAAACTACATACCTGTGCTACCTGACAAGTTTGGGACAAGACCTAAGAACCACCTAGTAAGACCCTAGATAAAGGAATATGGCAGATAAAATGTGTTTTCTTCCCCATTACACATACTAAATATATTTTTCTAGTTTAGTGCTATACATAAGACAGTGTCAGAGTGAAATAACTGGGTATGTACAAAGGTGTTTGGAATGTATTATATAGGCTGATGGGCAGGAAGAGTTTTTAGGAAAGGAATTTTGCACTTTTTTTCTTTTAATCAAGTATCAGTATCTAAACTTAGCTACACCTACATGTCCTCTGTCCCTTTTATACATAGATTTTTCCAAACTAGGCTGAAACTACAAACAATGAAGAATAAAGTAAATCCAAAGACCAGTGAGAAAATACAAATGAGATAAAATTTAGAAGACAGCATTAGAACATACGCTTCTTGTCACAAATGCTTATTTACTATATACACCATCATGATCTCAAAGCATGAAATACAAAATTCTCTAACTCTATCCGGGTTATAGATTGAAATAATATCTAAGCCTCCAACTTGTGAAAAAAACTCATTGTGATGTGTCATCTCACAAAAAAATCTACATAATTTGTCAATTTAAATGTGTAATTTGTCAATTTTTATTTACCTTTATTCCTATTCAATTCACTGTATTCCATACATAATATACTACACTTTAAAAGATTCTAAATTTTTGCAATTATAAAAGCAAATAAAGGATAAACCTGAATGTACTGATTTACAATCACTGTTAAACGAAGAAGAATATGCTGATCAGATAATCACTGTCAAGGAAAACAAGAAAACCAAGATAAACACAACAAAGGCAGAAGAGACTTGCCTATTCTTATGTAAAAATTTTAAGCTGTATGGAAAAAACAAGGCTCATTTTAGAGGTAAAATTGTTTTTAATGTTAGTTTTTATAAACAGACTTTGAAAAGGAATGAATGGACTTTTAAAAGATAGATCTTATAAATGAAAATGGTAAAAACTCTAAACTATTAAGAAAGCTTATCATTTATTTACTAACATAAGTTTAAAGTTTTTAATCATAATAAAAATGTTTGAAAAACCTGGTTCTTAAAGAGGCCCATCTAACAGCATTTCTAACACCGGCCAAATAACTTTACTTTTGGTATCTTAACCATAGCTTGCAAAAACATAGATGCAATGTTATGAAGCAGCAGTTGTGCCAGTCTCAATTTTTCAGATCAAAGAGTTCTTGCGGCAAAGCGCAACTGATGTGGTCTCAAAGACTTTATTAACTCCAGATGTAGGGGAATAGTCAGCCAATTCCACAAAAAGAGCAAGTCTCTTTTAGTTACAATCAGTACTGGCCACAAATTAAAACCAGACTGCTTATGTCATCTGATCACCTGCACATAGATGCCAGTTTTTTTTTCTCTAGTTAATGATCTAATCATACGTTTACATCTTCAGTATGATTTTGTATCACAACAAACAATCTTAAAATTAAGAGAAAGGAATATATATGCTTTAAAATAATTAAAATCTACCAGGAATCAAACTATTCAAAAGAGAAATAGAAGAGCGCCTTGCTGGCTCAGTCGGTAGAGTTTGTGACTTTTGATCTCAGGTTTGTGAGTTCGACCCCCACCGGTGGGTGTAGAGATTACTTAAAAAAAAAAAAAAAAAAAAAAAACCTAAAAGAAGGTATAATTAAATAATTTAAGATGTATTAAAAATTAAAATGTGGTAGATATTTATAACTTTTCTTTAGAATTCTAACTTCCATTTCAGAATGAAAGGCTCACAACTGTTATCATGACACTGTCTTCTTTCCCAAGCACTTACACATTTTATCCTCCAGGAATGGTGATGAGAGAAATTGTGAGTGTCTGGTGAACAGAACTGTAACATTTATTCCAACTTGAATGAATATAACTGAAAATCTAAGATCCCTTCCTGTTAAGTCTGGTTGAAAAGAACAAATCCACATCAATATCTTTAATGTCCTCATGTCACCCACCCAAACTTACTTTTTAAGAGTGACAGAGCATTTCAGGGGTGAATATTCACAATTACTCTTTACAGTGATTACACAATTATCCTTGGGATGTTTTAGCTCATTCAACCAACTGGGAGTCAAGTTAACAAAAACATTCCTTTTTACTTGCTTGGATGATTCAGTTTTGTCATATGGATAACTCCTAATTCAGGGCAGATCATTCTCTGTTCAGCTCTAAAGGCTGGAGCTGTGCACTGTGTTCTTGATTTCAATGCATCCTTCCTGTGATTAATACTGGAAACATCCTTGTCAGGCAGGGAGCCATAAATGATTTTCTGATAGTTATTGAGAAAAGATGCGAAGTAGCAGCTTTTGCTAAAAAGATAGGTTTTTCTTTTTCATTTTTTTTTAAATTGTGTCACATCCAGTGATGGGTTAAAAGACGATGTCATTCCCCATGCCTTTAAAAATAGATCCATAGCCTGTGTGGTGGCTGATATTTTTAAACGTCCCAAATGATAGGAGATGAGTTAGGAATTCTTTAGTATGTGAGAATAGCTATAAATCTTAATTAAGATACCCTTCCACAGAAAATGAGAGGAATGCTTTAGATGAGCACTATCCAACAGAGGTCTCTGTGATGATAAATATGTTCTACATCTGTGCTATACAATATAGTAGCCACTAGTTACATGTGACTATTGAACACTTGAAGTATGAACAGTACAGCTGAGGAATTGAATTTTTAATTTTACTTTAATCAAATAGTCACATGCGACTAGTGGTTACTATACTGAACAACATAGGTCTAAATCATTTTTCCTTACTCAGTTTAGAATTGCGTAAATTATTTTGAAAGAAATATTCTTGGAGTCCAGGCCTATGAAAACCAGTATTATCCTAAATGATTTAGGAACATCTTCACCTGATTTGGAAAAAAGAAAGATGGAAAAGCTTATCTGAATATGTTCTTACACAATAATTATTATTAAGATTTCATTATATTTAGGCATCTATTAGCCCTATTGTCAAGATGATGTAAATAGCAGTCTTCCTTAAATTCCAGTATTTTAAGTAACATTAAACATTTTGATACATGCTAACAAGGACCTCCCTTATGTGAAAAGTTTAGTAAGAGAAATCATCTTTAGCACAGTCTTTATCAACTTACCAAGGTAACAAAACGTTTGGCTAATGTACCCTACACCACAATTTCAAAATAAAAGTGTAATATTATATTCAGGAATAGCCACTTAATTTATCTGATTTTTATATAACTATATTTTGTATTAAACAATAATAAACTTATAAGATATACCACTTGAGGACCTAAAACCGGGGAAAAAAAATCTAGGTCACTGAAAAAAAAAAAAAGAAAACCACAACCTAAGGAAAATTATATCTTTCAGAACTGTATTTAAAACCCTGGGCCAATAATTTTTAAAATATGCATGTTAAGGGTCAACACTTAAAAATTAAGAAAAACTAGGTAATTAATATAAGTATTTATTTTTTGGTTATTGATGATGAACCCATTCAAGTTCCTCACACAATAATACAAACAACAGTTTCTAATTCTGAATTTTGGGGGCCCTGAATGTAGTAAAAAGAGGCTGTTTAAAAAAAGAGTAAAGAAAAGTTTTGCTTTAAGAATTATACTGATTCAGACAAGGATGCTAGGTAGGTGTTAGAGGAAGTTCAAGAAATTTCCTAAAAACAATTTTCTATTAATTTTTCTGATCATTCTCGAGCCATTATTTTCTGTGAATACTGATCTAACATATAAACTTAAATAAAAAGCATCTTTAACCTAAATGGCAAAATTTTAAGGTTTCTGAAATTTATGGCTTTCTAATTTCTTTGTTCCTTTCTCTAATACAAATTAAAAGAAATATAACCCCAAAGAAAGACATTAATGACTTTAAATAAATCTATAAAATCATTGCCTAATTTAAGAATTTTCCAGTATCTGGGGATCCCTGGGTGGCTCAGCGGCGGTTTGGCACCTGCCTTCAGCCCAGGGTGTGATCCCGGAGTCCTGGGATCGAGTCCCATGTCCGGCTCCTTGCATGGGGCCTGCTTCTTCCTCTGCCTGTGTCTCTGCCTCTCCTTCTCTCTCTCTCTAATGAATAAATAAAATCTTAAAACAAAAAAAAGAATTTTTCAGTATAAGAATACTTAAGTAACAGATTTGATAAATATTTAATGCTTTCAGTACCTTATTACTTCATAAAAATAGAAATTTTGCCATTTTGCCATCAAGTCCAATCTACTACTGGAGTTTTTACGGTAATTCCAAGCCTAAGTGGGAAAATATTTACATAGTTTCAATATCAAATACCCTAAGAACTCAAACCAAAGGCATTATAAAGCACAACATCTGAAGTACAAGGACTAACTCAGGGACATATAAACCATCTCTGAGGATTCCTTTTATCTAATTAGCCTGCTAAAAACACAACTGGGACTTCTGTAAAAGGGATAAAAATACGTGCTTTTATTTTCAAGTTTCATAAATAAAGGGATCAATATATTTTCCCAAGAATTCCTAGAGACATATTTAGGGGTGAAATGAAGTAAAATTTCCTAACAACAAGAAAACAAAATTCCAGTTTTTAGTACAAAGCAGCTTAAAAATCAATTACTAATTCTGCTATCAAACAAGCACAGTTGGATATTACTGGTTTTCAATTGTGAGAAAAATGTCTCAGGAAGTAAGCACATTTTTATTAATCTTAAGTTAACATCACTGGGCATTTTTCACCAGTTCTTTATTGTAACTGCTATCTTTGTTGTAATAATCACAGTTTTTCCTGAGAGAGAAACTATGGAATTTTTAAGGGACTGGGTTTGAAATTTGTATGCTAAGTTAATATACTGAACAAAGCGATGAGTGTCATTCCTTAGTTCCCTATATTTTAAAGAAATTTAGATCCAACAATACATCACCTGATCTCTTTCTTCAACACATTCATGAACTAGTGGAAAGGGATATATATTTCTTTCTAAAACATTAATAAAGCTGACCAGGGACAACATACTCTCCTGGCAACGGCTGTAGTTTTAAACTCACTGGTATTTGTGCTCACAAAATAAGAAAAAAAAAAAAAAAAAAAAAAAAAAAACCAAAAACCTTTTGGATTTATATCTATATTCTAGATAGTTTTGGTAAAGCGGAAGAACTTCAAAGTAGATTTAAGCTAAAGTCCTTGTCATTCTAGGTCTTTAGCGCTGTATTTCAGAATTCTTTAATTCATGTTTTCCTCATCATACAAATGTTAGATTTAACTCTACTGGACCCATACACAGGCTAGAAATTTGAATTAATTCCCTTGTACTTTCCTCTCTCATGTTAATTAGCAATAAATTCCCAATGGAACCCAAACGTAGCTCTATATGCTTTCATGATGGTTTCTGTGCTTTTATTAACTGAGAATGTTTATTTGCAAAATAAGGCTTAGAAGTATTTACAATGAAACATTAGCTACTTCATACTCTAATTCTTATGAAAATACAAACTACAGGGGCAGGCAGGTGCCAAAACCATGGCTAAACCAATTTTCAGTACTATGAGTTCTATTAGAAAAGAAGACCAAGCTAGTCTGATTTCCTGAGTTTTTAAACAAATCTGGTTTAAAGCTCTTCCACAGAAACTAATAAAAATCTGCTTGACTGACTACATCAATTTGCATTCATAAAACTGTTAGTCTCATCATATATGCAAAATACATTATGTGTTTATAAGGGTGGACTCCTGTTTTCCTCAGTTACATTTTCTTTCCAGTGTGGCATATTTTGATACAAATTAAAGTAAGGATAAATGAAGTCTGGCCTTTTGCTTCGGAGACTAGTTAACTTGCCTTTGGGAAAACCTACTCTTGGGAGAGAGATTTGGGTTCAATTCTAACCTCAGCACTTACTAACTGGGTGAGGCTTTGGGTGAGGCTTGAGCAAGTTATCTAACTTCCCGGAACCTTGTTTTCCTAATTTATAAAAGAATGGTAGTAACAACTAAATGACAGAGAGGTTTTGAGAGTTAAAGGAGGTAAACATAAAGCCCTCAGTATAGTTCCTGACAGAGAGTAGCCCTTATAATCATGTTTCTTCTTTCCCAGATTCCATCCAAAGAAGCTCAATATTAAAAGTGTATTTCTAAGCTTGAGTTTCAAAACTTGGATTTCTGTGTTGTCTCTAATAAGATTAAAATAATCCCGTCATACAATTAAAAGAGCATCATGTCTGTACTTGCTGCAATTTTTATACCTGGAACACTCTGTAGCATCTTCAGTTCAAGGCCTAGAAAATGGAGGCTGATCAGATCAGAGGAAGGCCGAAACTCCAGAATCCTCAAGGTGAAGAAAACAGGAATCCTCTCCTCCCAAAACTTTACTTCCTTTACCTCTAAGACTTTCTACCTTTCTGCATAAAGGACACAATTTAGTCATATCAATGAGAAAACTGAATGCAGGCCAAGTTCTTTATACATAAGGAAGCTCAGAAACCCATTATTCCTTGCTATTTTTTAAATCTCAAAAACTTGATATTCAAAATGGTTTTCAGTTTCCTGTTTATGATAAACATATTAATATTTTACAGTATGTTACAGAATACAACTACACAAAGGCTACATATGATACAGATTATTAAGCCCTTCTCTTTTCAAATAGTGGGAAAAATAGGGTTAACATCTTGGCGTTTCTGCATATGGATGCCCAAGCCTGTTATACTTCCAACAACATAATATGACCACAAAATCTTAAATAATAAAATACAGAAAACCTCTTCTCTCATTAATCTGTTTTTTGCTAAAGACTATTCAGTCTTATTGTTAAAATACCTCAAACATCCTTAAATACACGAAACCAACTTGAAAATATAAAAATAAAAACCCGAAAAAAAGAGAAAGCATTTTAAGACCAGTACCAATCAGGATTTCTTGCTCCCTTAACACCCACAATGGGATCTTAAAAATGAAATCAATGGGAACTTGTTAGCATTTCAAACTATTAACCTGCCCTATCATCTAAAATAAACTGTAAAGTGGGATTAAAGAGTGAGCTTAAATTTAACCTATTCACTATGAGGATTATATAAAAATTCCATAACTGAATGAAGTATATATTTCACTTAGAGTCTGGAAATACTAAGTACTAGTTTTTACCATGATCCATTGATGGGTAGACATTCCTCAATCAATATTCACAATAAAGTGAGGCATTCACATAGTCTTTGGATAATGTAATTACATACTACATCGTTTTCTTATTGAAGAGTTATAAGAGAATAATGAAAAAACTAGAGGTGGTAAAAATAAAATACACATAGGAAAATACATTAAGACTAGGGCCTTATGATACAGAGGATTAAGCAATGTATCAGCTCTTTATGCATTTTTGAAGAATATAAAAATCACCTTTGACCTATATCAGGCACAGGCTATCAATTTTCAGGCTACACTTCTCTATCATACCCGCTAGGTCATCTACCGTAAGTCTGGAAATACTTAATACCATCAAAGCTGTCCCCTGCCCCCAACCCAATGTAGAACAAAGAGAAATGTTGTAATAGAGTGATCTGTGCTCTTGAAAGAATAAAATCTAAACTCAATTTGAGTTATAGCCTCTCCCCGCTTCAGAGGTCTTGTACAATTAATTTTACTGAACTCACAGACACACAATCTTCAAAATGACTATTTTACTGAGAATTGGATATAAAAGTATTTTCACATTTTAAAGACAGCAAGGAAGCTATACAAAGATCAAATAATTTCATTTATATTCCCCCATCTAAATCTACCTCTCACATTCTCCAAAGCTCTGCTTATATGGGTAGTGTGAATACATACTTTTTAAATAAGTTTAGGATATTCTGGCTTGATTATCATCTATTAAGAAAGCTTACCAAAAGTTAACCAAATGCTATCAGAGTCCAAAGAGGCCTTCCCAAAGCAGTCAGAGAATGAGAAAGTGCTTTCATTAGTTCTCATGTATCCTGGTTAGAACCATATGCTACTTTAAAACATTTCAACCAGTAAAAAAGGGAAGGAACAAGCATATCTGATTTTATACCTATTTTAGGAAAATGTGATTATATTTTCTTTATAACTTCAAACACTAAAAATGCCTCCACTCTTGACCCCCCCCCCCCAAATCACTAAAGTCATATGTGTATTTAATAAGACACCTGAGGGGAAAATTTTTTTGGTAAAGATTAAGGAGGAAAATACTGAATTTCTGACATAAATCCAAGATTGTTATTCAGTAGTATAACATTTTTACCATGTTTATCAATTATCTTATAAGGATAACTCCTAATTTTCCAGTGAAGCTCACTTTTAGAATATACAAAATCCTCTGACTTAAAGATACTTTTGTAGAAATATACTAAATAATATTAAGAAAAGCTTTGCTTAGCAACACAGAAAGGTATTATTTTAAAACATCTAACCATGTGCTATAAATTGCCCAGAAATACATTCTTTGGAAAATGTTTAAATGCATTCTTTGAAAAATAGTGATTTACTTTATGAATCTGTACAGGGTCAAAATTCTAGTTTGATTGGAAACAGATGGTATCCCAGTAAAGTCAGGCTCTGGACCTGAAACTCCAAACAGGAAATACGGCCCTCACTAGCTGACTGCTTCCCTAATCATTCCCAGAGCTTCATACTTGTTATTTTTATGAATATCCAAGATGACTTTCATCTTTCCTTTCTATCTACAAAGCATCAAACAATCCTCTCTCTCTGTGAATGTGTATATATTTTATATATAAATTATGTTTACAATATAAAAAACATTGAAAAAATGTACTTTCAAGCTCATTGCTATTAAAGATATCAGGCATTAAAAATAATAAGTCACAAATTCAGGTTTATTTTCTATCCTATTTCTAAAATAAAAGCCAACAACTACTGAGTAACAGTGTCAAAGGCAACTTTACTGATACTACTTACAAAGAAACACACAGTTTAAATGTTTGCAGAAAATAATAAAACCTCACAGGTCTTAGTAAAAAGCAATTAATCTACACTATTTTCCATTAAACAAGCCATTTAGAAGCTATATGAACAAAGAAAAGGACTTACCGTTTTCCCATTGTAGTAATACATCAAAGAATTGCTGCCCATTCCAGGGACAGGATAAGCACAATACATGTTGATTTTGAAAATGTTAGTTTGCAGCTAATGCATACAGCTTCTCTCCAAGACATACATCCACACAGCCAAACAGAGTTAAGTCTTCAGCACTATGCATCCACACATGGATCTACTCAAAAGGAACTTATGCAAAATAGGACTGAACCAACTCACAGACCAGAGAGGGAGGGGAGGGTTTATGCTGTAAGTAACCTCTTTCAATTTCTATCAAGTCCTTGCATTGGTGGAGGATACCAAGAAGACAAAGTTTGGGTATTAAAAAAATACAAGTCACTTAGGAATGCTAAATAATGAAAAGAGATATAGTGTCCTAGATATAAATGTCCCAGGAAGTTGTTAATTTTGTCATATATATGATACATAACTCTCTCTCAAAGAAAGGCAAACTGACATCTCTCAATCTGTTTTCTAGTTTTAATTAATTAAATTAGAGTACAGGTGGCAGGGAAACCCAGCTTGCTATATACCTCTAGCAACATTACCATCTGGCCTGTCTAAAGTTGCTTTCCAACTTTGATAAACACATGATCAAGCTATCAGGAATTGGAAACATTGAATCATGTGTAACAAGAAGGATCTAGACAGTTAAGCCTTGTACAAAATCACTTCCTGGAGAAAGCGGACCCATCACATAAGTACCTCTTAACTAGCTAGAGCAGATCATGATTTTTTTTTAGGTTATAGAAATCATATTGGAAAAAAATGTTGAAAGGAACACATTTCTTGAAAAAGTTCAGTATAAAAACTTAAAAAAATTATCTTGAAAATAAAATGTTTTTAAAAACATAATACGATTTTCAGTTACAAACCTCCTCAAATTCCTCATTTACCACACCAGTTAAAAGTTTATAATGGACTACACTCTTCTAGACCATCTAATATGTGAAAGGAATTCAGTAGTTAAATAGAAAAAACAAACAAGGTTTTGTTTTCCCTTATATAAAAGTGTGAAAGGCTGGTGTGTATGACAGACAAGATGTGCATTATAGCGGATTAAAAAAAAAGTTTTGTTTTTGTTTTTGTTTTTTTTTTTTTACAAAAAAGTTTCCTAAAAGTCTTTCCTTTTCCTGCAAGTTCATTATTGTTCTTAAAGAATACTTTATATAATCATATTTTTATGTTAATGCTCAAATTTCTCAAAAAGGAAAAATAAGGTATAGAAATGTCTCATAGACTTAAGCATTTCATTATACTCATAGGTCAAAATGTTTTAGATACTGTCTGCAAATACATGTTTCTCCACATATTATTTTGTTATTTAAAAAAGTTTTCAATTTGTCTTTTGCATTTGTCTGGATTCTAACCCAGAGAAACAGAATGGAAACATTTTGTCTCCTTGCTCCCTGTCAAAACCTCTTTGTATTACTCTCTCTTCTCTCTGTGCCTTATAGGTTCTAACAAAACTGCGCTAATCAGAGGAGAGCTAACAAGCTGCAAAAAGGGGCACATCACCTTTTTTCAAGGCATCTTTATGAAGCAGAGCTCTTCTAAAATATTCCAGAAACATTCAATAAGAGAGCAAAAAATAAACAAAAAAACCCAATCCATTCTTATGAAGCATACTGATCAAATTACAGTAATAAAACCAAATCAGACAATAAGGCCAGCTAACTTCACAACGTTTAAAAGCTGATGGTATCGGAATAACAATAAAACCTCCCCACATTCTCCAGATACAGAAAAGACTAAGCAGCAGCTGCAAAAGAACATCACTGTACAGCAGACTATTAAAATGCCAGTCTGCAGAGTGGTTTGTAACTTCCTCCCTCCTGAGAGACCACAAAGACCCATTTCAATCCTTAGAGAACTGTGTAAAAAGCTTTGATTTACAATTAACAATGCCAAGCCTTAAAACCATTCAAGTAAATTTTACTCTTTCATAGATATAGTCATTCTCTGACAGAACAACTACTCTTAAAAAAAAAAAAAGGAAAATCAGTCATCTAGAATAAAATTTCCTTTTTCTCTTAATGATTAAAAATGTAAAAATTTACTTTTGAATAGAAATAGAGGAATGGGGAAAAGAAAGAAGACATGAAGCACTGATAATACTTGAACATTTCTTCCTATAATCATTGTTCCAACTTGAGACAACTTTTATATGATGGTAACAACAACAACAGAATCCACTTACAGTAGGCTCATTTCTCTGGGACTTGTGATACAGAGTACTATTTTGTCTAATAAAACACACTATAATGCAAACCCAACTACACAATCTTGGCTATTAAAGCACAATGAAAATTTTAGTATTTCATCATCAGTTCTTTATTTTAGAGACATGATACTCTAAAAAGAATAAACAAATATTCAGGTTAAAAAAGTTCAGAGTAAAATCAGACAGTATAATCTTTTATTGTTCTAAAGTAGTTTATTAAGCAAGTGGAGAAGTTTGCTATTAAAGTGGAAACCTGAATGTGAAACATAATAGTTTCTAAACAGAGTAATTAAAAGCTTTTGCTTCTCCTTTTCATTCCTGCTTTTAAAAACAGAGATACAAAATCCATACATGTGTATTTAAGACAACATCATCTTCCCCAGTACACAACATATTCACTTGGTATACACTACTGCCTAAATTGAGAGTGGAAACAGAAACTTAGAGATATCTACATACACAGGGCATTAAGCTAATTTTTCAAATACAGTAAATCATCAAGAAAATAGTGGTAACCTAAATAAAATGTTCTTATAGTCCAGTTGTGTGCTATGGCAAGGTCTTTTGTTAGCCCCAAATATCATTTTTTTTGAAGTTGGCCTTACCCCAAATGAACTACAACTGGTTGATGAAAACTGTCGTTTTATCACAATTACAAATGATCTTTTATAAGTCTTTTTTCTCTTCCTCAAAAATATTTTTTGAAAAAATTCTAATTTAATCTATGCAACAGCTGCAGCACAATTTTTTTTCTTAAGAATCATATTACAGGAAAAAAGGCATATAGATGGATCAAGTGCTGCTCTAGTGAATGCAGTTGTTTAATCTTTGCCTTTTTTTTTTTTAAAGGAATATGTCAAGGGTTAATCCTGTGACTCAGTCTGACAAAACGAGTCAGCTGGAGACAGGGACACTTTTTAAACCTGATTTCAGACAGACGTGCAGTCTGTACAGGAGCTCTGAACTGTTCTGCACTTTTTATCCTGAATGGTTTCCACCAACAATTCTACTTAATCACTTATGTGTTATTCTAAGATGATGTGATCTGACTTAATATTCATGCTATCTTATCTAATAGTCTAAACAATCACCAAATTTTATAACAAAATGGGTGTTACTGTACACACTGGCAGCGTGATTAATGAAAATGTCACAGAACCCTGAAAAAAATATGACTTAGAGTCATACATCTTTTATTATAGCAAGCTGATGATTCCTGGTTTGAGGATTATTGCATTTCACTAATTTTCAAATACAGTTCCCCTTCCTTCAATGGTTCATGATGTGATGTTTATGGTCATTCCAACGGTCATCAAGCACAGACCTAAACTAGGTAAGACAAAGCTACAATGTATTTTGGCCTAAGCAGTTTTACTTCTTTACTAAAAATTCAGGAAAAGAGGTTTTTGAAAAGTCTACTAGAGAGGGACTTTCTGGCAACTTCTGTTTAAATGCCAAACCTCCATAAAAATTTTTTTTCCTTATTTTTCTATTGGTTGGGACACAGACATATCTTCTTCCTTGGAGAGCCATGCAACATTTCATGGAATTACCTATTGCAATATTTTATTTTAATCTATTTTGTTAGCTCTTCTTTATCCCTATTTGGATTACTATAAATCTCATACCTGTTTTATGAACTATTCTTAAGCAAGAATGTTTCAAGAATGATCTAAAATTCTAAAAAGCATTCAAAAGAAAAATTTAATTGAACTGAATTACACATCTTGAATTAATTAGTTAAATAAAGGCCAGTTAATGGTTAATCTTCTAGTACATTTTTCTAAAACAAGGAGGCAACATTCTGGTGTCCCAAAAGGCCAGAAGATCTGGCTAGAAAAGTAAATCTAAAACCCGTTAGAAGATTCCTTATGAAAAGTTTCAACATTATTTCTAAGTGAATCAATTCTTGGAAAATAAGACTTTCAGAGTGATAAATGAAGCCAAACAAAGTTCACATGTGAATAATTCCACAAATGAGCTATGTTTGCCTAAGCATGAAACTCAGTAAATAACTAATAAAATTACTGGATGCAAAGGAGGTGGGAGTGAGGACAGGTTTAAGAGGAATAGTAAGTGATAGAATCTAGAAGTGGGCAGATTCAAAGCAAAAGACTCTTCCCCAATGCCTCCTCTTCCTTATTTAGCTTGTGGAGAAATGACTTGTGAATGAATGTGGTCTCCTAAATGTGTAATATTTTAGTCTAGCTAACATCAGGTAACATAATACCAGGTTTTATAGGTGAACATTATATTATAGATTTTTCTAGTATATGCTGCTTTGTTACTAAAGTCATTCCTAAGTGTTGAAGCTGTTTCTGGTCTTTTTCTAAATACTGTGTTTTCACTGTATGAAAATCTTTTTTTTTTTTTTTTTTTTTACTGTATGAAAATCTTAAAAATTAAAGACTCTGTGTTTTTTACTCAGGTGATACCCTGAAAAAAATGGTTCCAATTATGCCTTAATTTTGAGTACCTAAATCTTAGCCCAACCAAAGAATCAGATTTATAGTGTATGATACTGTAGATTGGTCTGAATACTGGTATACAGTTTACTTGGATATTGGTTGGATATGAGGAACATCAACACACATATAAACATACATTTTTCAAAAAAAAAAAAAACTTTTCAGAGCAGAGTAAAAACAATGTCGAAGTTCGCAAATCATATTACCTGGTTCAGACACAGAACATCAGATTTTTTATTACTTCTTTACAAAAATCTCAAGCCTAATTTGAATTTACAAATGCTTAATGATTAACAAAATAGAAAACACCTATCTGTATAGCCAATGGGAAGAATCAGCTCTATAAACTACATTTACAGGGCAAAAGAACACTTGTTTAGCTTCCCTTTTAACAACCACATGTGTATAATGAGGATGTGTAAAAACAATCATAACTCCTGGAGGAGAAAGCAAATAAATCTCTTTTTGGGGTAAATAAATAGTATCCTCCTGATATTAATACAAACAGAGCTGATGGATCACACAAAGCCTCTCAAAGGCTATCATTAGACACCCTTCAAATGAGATAGAACTGTAATTACAGAGAATATGTAAAACCTGAAGCAAATTGCATGTTTCTTTTGATCACAAACTCACTATGACAAAGCAGTTTTCTTTGAAAAACTAAAGGATGGGGTCCTCCCTCCCTAGTAATTCCTACATCTCTTGGCTGTCCATTTCTTTCCCCACATGAATTGCAGTTTGTCACTTCTCATTTGCTACTTGAAATAACATGGTAAGAGAATCATTAACTATGTTGCAACTTGATAATTTTCCTGCAGATGGCTCTATAATCACAGGACTGCCTAATGGTGTGTGTGTGCAAGTAAAAGAAAATGATGAGGACACTCAGGTTTTTAAATTCCTCAATAAATCAGCACTTCTGAAGAGCTTTCAAGACAAAGTTTTTTGACTATTGACTTATTAGGCAACCGAACAACAAAACTGCAAGCAAACAAAACTATTATTTAAAATCATCTATAAAAAAATAATAATAAAATAAAATCATCTATAAAAAATAAAAAAATAAAAATAAAATCATCTATAGAAGGTAAACAATTTGGTCTTGGGTTAAGTTAGCTCTCACTTAGAGAAAGCGCCACCTGATTTTTTTTTTTTTTTGTTTCTTTCTTCTGCAGTTTTTTTTCTTCTAACTGGAAAGCACTAGATCCCTTTAATTTATGAGAAATGGAACAGCAACAAGATACTATGTTCTATTTTATTTTTAAAGAGACCAAAAGTAACACCTGCATTTTAACCCACAGCCATTTCAAGAATCTGCAGTCTAAAGCTCTAAGGAATTTATATATTAAGCTATTTCTGGTCCCAATCTATGTTTTGTGTTTCAGTAAAAATTCTTGTTCATGGCAGTAATTTTTAAGTACTTCATATCGATAATTAATTAAATGTTTAGAGTCTACAAAATCATCCTGCTTCATATTGTAATCAAGCAACAAAACAATTAATAGCTGTAGTCACTGCAAGAAGTCACCCAAGATCCTGAATTTATGGAAAATCCAATTTTAAAAAAGAATGGTTTCTTACTATTAAATTGTGACCACTCTGAACAAAAGTCAAATGATACCTCATTTTGAAAACACAAGTGAAAAGGGTATAATAAACAGGGGAGGAAATAAAAGATGGTGTCAGTCCAACACAAAGCAAAAACAAAAGTGAACTTGGACTAATATTTACTCACTATCCTTCACTGTGAAAGGCCATAATGCCACCCCCTACAACAAGTATCCTTATCAGTCAGACTGGGAAAGACACAAAAGTTTGAAAGAAGAAACCTGTTACTTGTTCTATGTACTGTGAAAACTATTAAAAAGAAACCTCACTGAAGTGGACTGAGGATGTTAGAAGGGGAGGCTGAAAGAGGAGCTCTATCAGTCAATGTCAAATTATAGGAAGGTTGTCAATTATAGATCCCTAACAGAAGAATCCTCAACTGGAAAAAAATAATCAATTACAGGGCCCAAGGGGGAAAGATGTATATTGCATTTCCTACAAGAAACTGACTACCCCCACAGCTCATCAATGAGAAACATTTTCACCTTGAACTCTTGGTTTTCTCTAAGGGGTTTTGCTTCAAAACAACCTTCCAAACTTTCTTTTTCTCCCTAAAATAATATTCCTCTCCTTTGTTTGACTTGCCTATTGGTTTTGCCATAGCTTGTTTGTCCTGAATTGCAATTCTCTGTTATTCCCAAATAAACTCATTTTTGTGGCAAAATAATGTTTATTATTAAGGTCAACACTATATCACAAATACATATAATATGGCAGAAATATTCTCCCTAGGACTCATTAGTACTCTGTAATGTGAGATAGGCTGCTCAGGTTCCAAACACTGTGGAGTCACACCATATAATGAAAAAGAGCACTGGACTAGGAGTCCAGAGACAGGGATTCAGGTTTTAGCTCTCTTAGAAGGTATACGAGCTTAGGGTAGGACATTGCATTTCCCTGAGTCCAAGTTTCCATTTCTGCAAAGTGCAGGCATTAAATTAGGCCAAAGATTTCCTAGTCATTTCACCACCAATAAAACCTTTTATTATCCACTCCCCCCCCAAACAAGGAATTCCTCTTTTGAAAGATTTGTCTCTCAAATTTTTATTAAATTATAACAAATACTTTTCCCCTGTTAAAAAAAAAAAAGCCATATAACTTTCATTCAGAACTTCTGATTAATAGGGAAATGAAACTTTGCCATGCTGAGCTGAAATCATTCTAGTCAAAGAAATTTGGTATTTTAGAGACCATGGATAATTTTATTCCACTAGACTACACAATTTGTTAGGTGTCTTTTGAAATATTTCACATCTTCTTGTGTCACTATTTTTGAAGACCCTGTGTGACTCAATGCCATAGATGAGACCCACTGTCCACACCAATTTAGATTATATTTTTATAATTGTATCTGCGAGTGGCATAATTAAGAGCTTAAAAGCCTTACATGAAATGAAAGGTTGATCCAAAAGGGAATCTAAAAACTTAATCACAACTTCTCAGTTCCAAGCTGAATCTAAATGCTTTATATTCTAGTAGCATTTATACTAGCAAATGAAGTATCTTTATAAAGAGCTAGTAACATATTTCTATTATCTAGTAATATTTTCATTTAAAACATCTTTTGGGGTGCCTGGGTGGCACAGTCATTTAAACGTCCAACTCTTGGTTTCAGCTCAGGTCATAATCTAGGGTCGTGAGACTGAGCCCTGCATTGGACTCCATGCTGGGCATGGAGTCTGCTTGAGATTCTCCCTCTCCCACTCCGCTTGTGTTCCCTCTTTCTCTAGAACAAATAAATCTTAAAAAGAAAATATAAAACATCTTTTTAAAAAGCTATGTAATGTCTAGAACAAAATGTTAAAAAAAAATGAGAAGGGTTAACATCTTATCAATAGGTAACAACTCTTATCTAATATTGTCATTGTTCAAATAGCTCAGTATCAGTTTTTTTTTTTTTTAAAGATTTCATTTTTAAGTAACCTCTACACCCAACATGGGGCTGGAACTCACAACCCTGAGATCAAGAGTGTACACTTCACCAACTGAGCCAGCCAGGAGCCCCACAATTTTGATTTCTCAGTAATGTACAATTTGATTTACATGCCAGATATTTTATGTTTGACATAGTATCAATCTGAAAATAAAAGATTTTTGGCCATGTCCTTCAAATAAACATGTAGACCACCTCTTTACAAAGATCGCTTTGTTATAATTTTAGCAGGCAACAAAAAGTTAAGGAGTTAATGGGGAGCCCATCGTAATTAAGTAGGCTGTGGCTCCTGCTCTTCTATTCTGTAATAAAGAATTTTGGGCCTGTGATTTGCTTCTTTGTGCCATTTGGCTGGAGAACTTAGTAGATCAATAAAATAAGATTGTTATGTAGATTATAGGTTTTTAAAAAATTTTTTTAAAGACTTTATTTATTCATGAGAGACACACAGATAGAGGCAGAAACAGAGCCAGAGGGAGATGCAGGCTCCCTGCGAAGAGCCCGATGTGGGATTCGATCCCGGGATTCCGGGATCATACCCTGAGCTAAAGGCAGACGCTCAATTGCTGAGCCACCCAGGCGTCCCTGTTATGTGGATTATAAACAAAGGTATATTCTATCACGAACACGTAGGCTGGAAAGTTTGCCAGATAGAACAGGAAAGTAAAGAGTGAAAAGCAAGTAGCAATACCATAGTACCTTTATAGGTGTGTGATCTTGAGAACTCATGTTTGCCCTAACATTATTTCATATTGAAATAATTTATATATAAAATGTTCAAACTATTATTGCTGTTAAAATTGGAATAATTTGAATAGGGACACCTGAGTGGCTCAGTGGTTGAGTGTCTGCCTTTGGCTTAGGGCATAATCCCGGGTTCTGGGATCAAGTCCTGCATTGGGCTCCCCACGGGGAACCTGCTTCTCCCTCTGCCTATGTCTCTGCCTCTCTCTCTGTGTCTCTCATGAATAAATAAATTTTTTTAAAAAAAGAAATAGCTCTTGAATATAAGAACACAACTATCAAATGCTGAGACCTCACATGGAAAACCAAATGCGGATCTTTCTAACTCTAATATATCTAACAGAGGGAAAGACTAAGTCTATATAAATGGAAAAATTTCAGTGATCTTTTCTTTTCCTCCCTGAAAAACTTTTTACAAAGTTTAAGCATTTTTGAAAAAGATTTATTTATTTATTTATTCATGAGAGACAGAGAGAGAGAGAGAGAGAGAGAGAGGCAGAGACACAGGCAGAGGGAGAAGCGGGCTCCATGCAGGGAGCCCGACATGGGTCTCGATCCTGGGTCTCCAGGATCATGCCCTGGGCTGAAGGCAGGTGCAAAACCGCTGAGCCACCAGGGCTGCCCCAAGTTTAAGCATGTTAAACACTTATAATATAGATGGATAAAATATATCTAATTCATCTCGAAGGATCTGTTAGTTTCAGATTACCCAGTATGTTGTTTATGCCTTCTGAGACTACTCTCAGCTGAGCATGGTCCAGGATGAAAGAAGAGCCATGGCTATACTGAAAATCATTTGGGTTTGTTCATTTATTCAACAAACATCTATTATGCAACTAGGTACTACCAATAAACCAATAAACAACGTAAAGAAAACCCCTGACTTATCAGGTTTCTCCTGGGTGAAACAGATGAACAAATTCTAGTATATCAGAGAATAATAATAAGTGTTACAGAGAAAAATACAGCAGGTTAAAAAAGTGGGGGTGATGGGGACATGTTGCTATTTTATGTAGGATGGTCAGGAAAGATCCCCAGTGATAAGTGATATATGATCAAAGAAAAAAGTATGTGAGAAGACCAACTACATGGATACGAAGTCAAGTGTGCTCTGGCAGAGAAAAGAGTACATGCAAAGGTCCCATGGCAGGCCTGATATCTTAAAGAGCTGTAAGAGGGTATGGGTAGATGGGTAAATTAGTGGAATATGGTATCTGGGAGGCAGTAGGGGTCAGATCAGAAGGGTCTTGAAAGCCATTTTAAGGACTTTGGTTTAATAGTGGTAATAAATACTACTGGAGTATCTTGAAAAGAATAGCATTTGACTTAGATTTTAAAAGGATTTCCCTGTGTTAAAAAAAATGACTGAAGGAAAACTGGAAGACTAGTAGGGAAGATGTTGCCATAATCCAGGAAAGAAATAAAGATCGCTTGGACAATGATGGCAGCAACAGGTGATGACAAATGGTCTAATTTTTATTTTTAAGATTTTATTTATTTATTCATGAGAGACACACACACACACACAGAGGCAGAGACACAGGCAGAGGGAGAGAAACAGGCTCCATGCAGGGAGCCTGACACAGGACTCGATCCCAGGTCTCCAGGATTACACCCCGGGCCAAAGGTGGCACCAAACCGCTGGGCCACCGGGGCTGCCCAATTTAGCTTCTTATACAAAGAAAAGAAGTTAATATATTTTTGATGATTTGGAATAGCTGGAGTAGGAGGAAGCTGAAAAATACAGCTTGGAGCAGGAAGTCATTAACAGATGATCTTCCCTATTATCGATGACATAAAATAATGGCTTTACAGTATTTATTTTTACCCTCTTAATTTAATTCAAAAAGCATTTCCTGGATATGCCCAGAGGGCAACAATTACTCAATAGAAAAAAATTTCAAAATTACTTCTTTCAAAAAAAAAAAATTACTTCTTTCCAAAGGTCAATGTTTTGACTATAAGCATCATGAAGACAGGGTACAAGGGGCCATGCTTTACTCATACTTAAATCCATAAAGCCTAAAATAATTCTTCACTCATTTTAAGCATTTAATATAAATTTAGTGACTTTAAGAAAATGGATTCATATTCCACTCACTGGAGATATATTAAATGGAACCCACTCTAGTGTCAAAAAGTTTCTTTCTTTTTTTTTATTAAAGATTTTACTTGGGGGATCCCTGGATGGCTCAGCTGAGTTTTAAAATATATAAATATCTTTGGTGATGTAAAAAAGAAATAATATCATTATATAATTTAAAAAATTATGAAGCACAAGTCAGAAAAGTTAAGAGCTTTATTACTTTTTAATTATTATTAATACTAGCCATCATAAAGCTAAAAAGGGAACTAAATAAGCCATAAATATTCACTTAATTTTACAAAAATTAATATTGAAAAAATGATTTTTCTAGTCATGGAAGATTCTCTTAAGTTTCAAATGAAGCTTTTATGTTTAGAGAGTGCTCATGTTTCAACAGAATTTGTTTCACAATCACATTTGGGTTGGAATTCCTTCCCAAGCTGTTAGGAACAACTTTTTAGCTTTGCATTCTATGAGAAAGTTGGAGCAGGATAAAAGATGACGACTGAGTATGCACATATGTAAGTTTAAGTAAAAAATTATAGTATGGCTGTTTATATAAAAATCAAATTATTTAAGTACTTTACACCCAATTGTTTCAAATAATCATTTACTAATATGTATATATTCATAGCCTTACTTTTGATATAATACATTCTCCGGTATACTATCACCTAATGTGACATTTAAATCTAGAAGAAAAAAATCTAGAAAAATTATGACCCCATACCACCCACTTTATAACACTGAGGCTTTTCCACTATCACAGAGTAAGATAAATTATAGTCCTGGAAAGTTTCTGTTAATACACTAAACTCTATCCCAGTGCCCTAGAGTCTAAAGGAAATGAAGAGACTAATGAATATCAGGTAATGAATCTAAAAAGTCCACAAAAAAACAGGGAACAGGCCCCCAAAATATTTAATTTTATTTAATTTTGTTTCACTTTGGGTCTTTTTCACAGGAACTACATTGTGGGGAGTAAGAATGCAGCTGCTTAAACATATAACTTGCTTAAGTTAAGTCTAACACAGAGGTTGGCAAATTATGGCTGTAAGGCAAATGTGGCCCACCACTTGATTTTACAAATAAAATTTTACTGGAACACAGCCATGTCCATTCATTTAAGTATCATCTGTGGATTCTTTCATGCTCTAGTAGCAGAGTTGAACAGTTGTTATAGAGATTATCTGGCCCACAAAGCCAAACATATCTACTGTATAACCCTTTACACAAAAAATTTGCTGACTCCTGGTCAAGCACATTGAGGAAGAGTAGAAATATAGGCTATTCACAAAAAGGTATGCAGGTTTTAGCAAATTTTCCAAAAACATAATTTCTAGAACCAAATTATTTTTGCACCACCAGTAAAATGTTGGCATATTATAGATATGTTGAGTTATGTATTAAAATAACTATAGATGGATGTTCTTGGGTAGCTCAATAGGTTAAGTGTCGGGACTCTTGATTTAAGCTCAAGTCATGATCTCAGGGTTCTCAGATCAAGCCTTGCATTGGGCTCTGTGCTCAGGACAGAGGCTGGTTGTCCCTCTCCTTCTGCTCCTCCACACTCCCCTCAAATAAATAAAATCTTAAAATAAAAATAATTACAGATGATAAAAGACCAAAACTTTAAATGGTCAACACATTAAGATTTGTTTAAAATCTATTAAAAAAATAAAACATGGGAGAAATTAAAAGCTATCTTTGGACTAACAGTGTTTAAAATGCATAAAAGTCTAACTGGATTTATCTATTTAGCATACATTATAGTCCTTGAAATTAGGTACAATAAAAGTACAATACATGATTTTTCAAAGTAAAATCACTACTAGTTAAAGCAAAGGGAGTGGGCAGCCCTGGTGGCTCAGTGGTTTAGTGTCACCTACAGCCCAGGGCCTGATCCTGGAGACCCGGGATCGAATCTCATGTCGGGCTCCCTGCATGGAGCCTGCTTCTCCGTCTACCTATGTCTCTGCCTCTCTCTCTCTCTCTTCTCTCTGTGTATTCTCATGAATAAATAAATAAAATCTTTAAAAAAAAAAACAAAAAACAAAGGGAGTATCAGAGATGGCAAATTTCATGTCAGCATATTACTTAGGATGTAACTGCCTTACCTAACTTAGAATGAAATCCAGAGCCCCAAACATCTCCACTGATAACATTTGGAATTCTTTTTTATTTTTATTTTTATTTTTATTTTATTTTATTTTTTTTTTAAAGATTTTATTCATTTATTCATGAGAGACACAGAGAGAGAGAGAGGCAGAGACACAGGCAGAGGGAGAAGCAGGCTCCATGCAGAGAGCCTGATGTGGGACTCGATCCCAGGACTCCAGGATCACACTCTGGGCCAAAGGCAGGCGCTAAACCGCTGCGCCACCCAGGGATCCACATTTGGAATTCTTAATTTATTCCTTCTTTCCTACACTTGCAAAAATAATCTTCAATTGTATTTGATTAAAATAACAACAAAAACCCTTTCATGGGCAGCCCCGGTGGCTCAGCAGTTTAGCGCTGCCTATAGCCCAGGGCGTGATCCTGGAGACCCGGGACTCCCATGTCAGGCTCCCTGCATGGAGCCTGCTTCTCCCTCTGCCTGTGTCTCTGCCTCTCTCTCTCTCCTCTCTGTGTATTCTCATGAATAAATAAATAAAATCTAAAAAAAACAAAAACAAAAAAAAAACCCTTTCATGATTCTATTGATGCTGAACACCCTGACAGTGGGCTTAAACTCTGAAAGCATTCACAAAATTCAATTACCACACATCCTTTAAAAACTATACAAGTTACACACACAAACACACATTGGGTCTTATTCTGCATCTGGTTTGTGAAGTCTTAAAGCTCTGAAATACCAGCAACTGAAGAGTTCAATAAACCTTAAAAGCCAGCTCTGAAAATCAGACATTCTTTCTTTTTTAAAAAATGAGAGGTCAGAAAACAAATATCACTGTGGTTGTACAATCACATCTGGATACACAGGGCTCACTCACTGGTTACTTATCCTTCTACATTTTGACTTAAAGTAAGATCAAAGGCATTACTGGCTCATCACAAAAATGAACATTTTAGGACTATGGATTGAAAGCCTATTATCTATACTGATACAATTCTGATACTGTTCAGAACAGTGGATGCTGTCAGCATAAACAGAAGCTATTTCTTAATGTATGAAAAAAATCTTCCATTCAATGACCAAACTGCATGTAAGTTTGGAAGGGATTATAGAACCTTCTCTTTATATACTAAGATTTTTCCTGCTAGTTTGACCTATAAAGTCCGAGAAAGAATTAGCCACTTTGGAAATTTTATATGACAGTGGCCTTCAAATAGAGACAGCTTATCTAACTGTCAGAAATAAGAAACTCTCTGGTACCTACAGTTACTCTGTGCCCTCTATGGTTGTCTGCCAAAGGAGCTAGGCTAATACCTATTCCAACTCATGTTCAAGAACTGGAGGGTTCACTCATAAAGTTCAGCTGAAGCTGGTGCTGTGTGTAACTACTGTTTAGTCCAGAAGCACTAGGATTCTTGCTAGTCTTGAAGGCCTCAGCTAATTGTCTATAATCACTCTGTTAGCTTTCAAGTGACTTGCATAAGACACTCCCTTTGAGAGTATTCTACTTGCTGCTCATCTTGCTTGCTATTTTTGTGGATAAACTGGATAACAAGTCTCTCTATAGTTCTAACCCTTTACCTTTTTCTTACTGGCTTAGATCGCCAGTAATCTTTTGAATGGTAGTTTTCCAAGTCAAAATTCACACTAATTTTTAAAAATTTTAAAAAGCCATTCCTAACAATATAAAATACCATAAGAATTTTGGGAGAAAAAAGGCATCATTTCCTAAACTCGATAGCCAATTACCAAACGAAAGGCTACGGAACTCTGCCTATCTGCAGCAACGCAAGATAAAGTGGATTCTAAGCTGCTTTGACTCAACTCAGAAGCCAAGTTCCATGGGTAAGAGCTAACTAAAAAAATTTCTTCTTGATGCTTGGCCTGGTAAAATACACTTTGAGAGTTTAACTAAAAAGCAAAGATTATGTGATAAAGTGTAATAGCTTTTGTGGGGAAAATATATACAAAGGACAAAGCATAGCATAGCATTTAAGAAACATTGTGTCATCAGCCTATGTATGGAACTACAAGCCAGTTACATTCAAAACATAATGAATACATGCCACATTAAAAAAGATGTTAAAATGTGATGTTTAAAAGATTTCTGCAAGTGCTACTGAAGAAGAACGAAATGAGGAAGAATTTAAGTCTAAAAAAGGCATTCTAGATTTTGTCTATGTGTTTACTTTCTGGTGATAAAAATTTTGAAAAAAAAAAGAAAAAAACATAAAAAATTTTGAATGTGTCTTGCTTCTTATTTCAGAATTCAACATTTTCTGCAGCATATAAAAAATCTATGAAAATACACTAAATTAAGAGATAAAGAATAAAGAACAAAGAAACTTTTCATCTGAGAAATGCTTTGGAGGAACATAATCCTATTTAACCAATGATTAAAATACAGGGGAGGAAATGATAATTTCCTGGTAATTCAGAAAACAAAAATAAGTAGTATGTATTCTAGGGAGAATTTGATTCGAGGAATTTTCTCTCCTTTTCTGAAAATGAATGCTTTCTAAAGAACAGCTACAATTTACCACTCATGTGTCAAGCACATATATTACATATACAAGTCTAAGTAACATAAAAATTTTTTTCTTTCAGTCTAACATTTATCTTTCCTTACGTTTTCAAACTTTTGCTTGCTTTTCAGCAACATTTGGTAAAAATGAAATGCTTAAGTACTTTAAATTTCAGGTTACAGTGGTAGGAACTAGAAAAGATAACCTTTATCGAGTATCTATTATATGCTAGGCACACATTAGGCACAGGACACCTGCACACTAACATTTGAGACAGGCATTATTATCTCCTTTTACAAATAGAAACTTGGTGTTCAGAAAACTTAAAAGCAAGTTCTCAAAGGTTTTAAAATCAAAAGCAGCTAAGGTCAGATAAAATCCATCATCTGCTGGACTGGAAACAGAAAGTCTTTGCTTTTCTACATCATCCCTTCAGATAGTGATAGGTTCTTAAGAGAACAAAGCCAATTAAAAATAAATTTGATCAACAAAAACATAATTGACACAATAAACTATGGCTTAAATTTAATATACTAAACAGGATGTTTGATGAGTAAACCAAGATATATAACATGCTTTAACATTCAAAATAAACAAAATAAGCAGAAAACAGTCTTTGATATTAAATTAGGTTGTAATCTTGGCTGTATTATCGTAATATCTCTGAGTTTCAATTTCCTCATTTGTAAGAAGAGAATATTAGTTATCTTAAAGAAGGTGTTACAAAGATTAAAGATTAAGATAATACAGATCATGGTTAACCCGGATCCTCATACATGTAAGTCCTGCACCTCTAACAGAGTGACACTAAGGCTGTAAAGGATGCACAGTATACAGAACACAGTACAAATGCTTTTTCCCCCCAAAAAAAATTACTAGGAAAAACCTACAATTACCCCCACTTCCCATCCAGTGCTTCAAAATTTTCCTTAAACGTTGTATCTTAGTACAGATCTGATACAGACGAAAAACAACCGATGTACATACAAGAACAAAGACTAAAGTTGGGGCTGGAGAAGGGGAAAGGAAGCTCAGGAATCCTAAAAAAGGAGGAAAATATCCCAAAGTCTAAGTACCAGGCCTTCTTAAAGTCTCCCTGATAAGCCTTAACAATTGCAAATGCCTCCTATTATTAATCAGCCAGGATACTTTAGGACTTTATCCAGGGTAGACTGTTGTGACAATTTATACCCCCCCCCTTTTTTTTTTAAGATTTTGTTTATTTATTCATGAGAGAGAGAGAGAGAGAGAGAGAGAGAGAAGCAGAGACACAGGCAGAGGGAGAAGCAGGTTACATGCAGGGAGCCCGATGTTGCGGGACTTGATCCTGGGTCCCCAGGATCATGCCCTGGGCCAAAGGCAGCGCTAAACTGCTGAGCCATCCCAGCTGGGCTGCCCAGTTTATACCTTTTCATATCTGGACTGATTTTATATGTTTCCCAATCATCCTCTAGAGCGGGCAAGTGAGTCTTCTACAGAAAAAGTACAAAAGTTGTACTTGGCATAGGATCCAGTAATGCTGTACTTCTAAGCTGTGTCCTGATCATGTGTTTATTTTTTCACTTCTATGCCTCTACCTGTCTAGTCCATCCTCCCTCTTCTCTAACAGAAAAATTGCTACTCATCTTTCTGGACACAGCTCAAATATCAACTCCCGAGGCCATTAGTACTTCCAAGGTAAGGTTAGTTCTACTTCTGTTTCCAGAGTGCTTGGTATACACTTTTGCTCGCCTCACTGCAATACAATTAATTCACTGAATGCTTGTTTCTCATACTAGATGGTAAGTTCCCTGAAGGTAATGATAGTGTGTGTATATGTTAGAATTTTCTTTCTTTTTTTTGCTAAAAGATTTTATTTGTTTATTAGAGAGAGAGAGTGTGTGTGAGCGAGCAAATACCAGTAGGGGGAGCGGGAAAGGGAGAAGCAGGCTCTCCCATTCTCCCATGAGTAGAGAGCCAGATCAGGGCTCACTCCCAGGACCGGAGATCAAGACCTGAGCTGAAGGCAGATGCTTACCACTCAGACTGAACCACCCAGGCACCCCTATGTTAGAATTTTCAATGTCATTCTCATGTTGTTGCTACCGGCCTATTTTGTCTAATATTCCAACCTAACCTAGAAAAGTAAGTGGAAACGTTAATGTGCGTAAGGACACTTTTCTTTATCAGCAGGAAGAAAGCTATGCAACTATGCTTTCTGGTAATGTACTAGGCACATCAGGGTTTTTTTTTTTGGGGGGGAGGGGGGTATCAGTTTTAAAACTGTAAGTACTTAGCATTTTTAGATCTGAAAAGAACTTCAGACTTTCTACTTCAAACTTCCTAAGGGCTAACTGACAAGTACAGGGTCATACAATCAATCATTAAATGATCAGATCATTCTCTTAATCTTACTGACCATACTGCTTTAATGATGCCAACACACCCTTTACTGGGCCCTTCATCCACAGATAGGAATTACCATTCAGTTGTAACACAGAGGAATATAGGAGCTGACGTCTGTGCTTACAATAACTAAATTTATATTAAATTTATATTATCTCTAACCAGGGGTCTGTGGTCAAGTAAGTATATTATCAATGCTTTGCGTGTTAAGTAACCCTGCTTATTGTTTTTGTAGCAGTATGAGTAGTACAATATTCCCCTAGCTTTTCTACTGTTTCTTTAGTAAAGGTAACATGTATTTTACAGATGATTAAAGATATTTTAGACAAGCAGTAAACTGTGAAATCTGAGATATTACTGCCAAGTTTCTAGTTTTGTTTGGGAAGTGATATTCAAATGATGATGAAATAAAATATACACAAGTCCATATTCATTTTTATACATTTTCACAATTCATATTTTTAAAGGTCTATACATTACATAAATTTCAGTAAAAGCATTTCAGTAGGAAACTGTAAATTTAAATTCCCATATGCTTTATTTTATTATTATTATTTTTTTATGAAAGATTTTATTTATTTATTCATGAGAGACACAGAGAGAGAGAGGCAGAGACACAGGCAGAGGGAGAAGCAGGCTCCATGAAGGGAGCCCGACGCGGGACTCGATCCCAGGTCTCTAGGATCACGCCCTGGGCTGAAGGCAGACGCTAAACTGTTGAGCCCTCCCATTTGCTTTAGATGCTGAAAAGGTAAATACCATAAGTATCCTCAGAAGTTTATTATTTTGGTAATATTTATCAAAATATCTTTAAAAAAATTTATTCATGAGAAATACAGAGAGTCAGAGGCAGAGTCATAGGCAGAGGGAGAAGCAGGCTCCTCGCTGGGAGCCCAATGCTGCACTCAATCCCAGAACTCTGGGATTACATCCTGAGCCGAAGTAGACACTCAACCACTGAGCTGAGCTACCTAGGTGTCCCTCAAAGTATCATTTTTAAAGTTTTAAAAAAATTCCCTTTAAAAAATTTGAGATTTCAAAATCAACATAGCATTTAATCTAAAATATACTTTCAATCAATTAAAATGCATTTATTCTTTATATATCCTTAAAAACACTCAATATGTTTAAATACTATTTTCAGCATGGTTTCTAAGTAGTGTATGTTTGATGCTGATATTATAGAAAACAATGAATTCTATGTTTTTTTTTTTTTTAAGATTTTATTTATATATTCATGAGAGACACACAGAGAAAGGCAGAGACACAGAGGGAGGGAGAAGCAGGCTCCTTGCAGGGAGCCTGATGTGGGACTTGATCCCTGGCCCTGGAATCATTCCCTGAGCCGAAGGCAGATGCTCAACCACTAGCCACCCAGGCGTCCCTTCTATTCTGTTCTGCACAAATATCTAATAAATCCCAAGGAAGGTAGTTAGTAACACAATATGTAAGTAGGCTTGGCTTATAAAATTTCCTAATGGTTCTCAAAGAAATCAAAGTTCAGAATTCAGTGCATTTCCACTTCCCTGTGGCTTGTCCTAACACATGAGACGGTACAAAGAACTACCACCAAGTAGTGAATGCTGTTATGATTAGGACTGGAAGGAATACTGGTTACCTCCAGTGTGTATACTCTTTCCAGGCTGTTCTATTTTGCCTGTTTGTTTTAAACATGAAAAAACTACAAAACACCAAAAATAGATGGTTTCTTAAATCAGTGTCAGGCTAAGAATAAATGAGATGAATTTTTCATTTACAAATCTGATTTTTTTTCACCTGTGTAGTCCTGCTAAATATTAATATGCAATTTAATTTTTATTACTTTCATAGAATTATGGCAATAAATTATAAGAAAACTGCACAGTTACATGTTTTAGCAGTTCTGTCAGTTTTAAATATGATTTCTGTTAATCTAGCAGAAATCATCTGTTATAGTGTTGAACCACCTACCCCTGCACAGCACACAACTGTTAAAATGTAAATTGCCCAACTATTTTTAGCTGTTGTTGAAAAAAAATTCCTGTCTTCGGGAATAATGATTTGAGGCATTGTGTTCATTTTGTTTATCAAGCAGCTATTCAGCCTCTAGTGGCCCAAGTGCTTATGCAAGCAAAAGCTTTTAAGAATGCCTGCAGCTGCAATCCAACCTTCCAGGTAGGCTGCAGGTTCAGAGCACAGCTGCCCTAGGCTGCATAAAACTCCGATCCATCTGGAACTGAGTTTCAAAGAGGATTTCAAATTTGAGTTTTCATGTATCACACGGAAGAGAAGGCAGGGGAAGAACACAGGAAAGAAGGAAGGCAAACAACCAAAAAGATGGTATCTCTACTTCAGACTTAATAAAAAATAAAAAGCTCAGACCCATGCTGCTCCTTCTAGATTACTACTTGCCAAGCCGGATATTCCATTCAGTGTATACTTCGATGAGCTCTGACTCATCCAGCAGCACCTGCGCCCATGTGTTAAGTACTGCCAAATAAAAGCCCAACATCCATTTACACAACAAAGAGATGTACCCTACAAGGCATGGGGCCTCAATCCAAAAGCCCCACTTCCCGTTTGTTCTAAGCAAAGGGAAAGGGGAAAAAAATTTTTCCCTTTTCACACCGAGAGATTTTTAAAATGTAGGTGGATTTATGATGTAGGTTCATTTACAAATACTTTCACTCTTTAAAAGAATAAAGTATATTTAATAGCACAAACACCCCTACAGCATTAGATTATCATGGCCATTAATGATTGTTCACCAAACCTTTCCAACCTTCTTCATGAAAGCTCTTTATTCTCAAAGGATACATTTTTTGAGCAAAGGGGGATCAACAAACTAGTTGCTTGAAAGCTTTCCTGATGCTAGGCTGAAGTTAGGAAAGGCTTAATGAAGGCTTTAAAATCCACAAGGGCTTCACAATGAACATCTGACTCGGTGATTTATGCATATTAATAACTTCAGTCCTACTGAGGCAAGCTGAGCCGAACATGTCCTCCGAATCTTAATGTCTTTAGCTCCACTGGGATTATTACAAATGTAAATTTCTAAGATTCTCAGCTATTAATCTCTGTCTGTCCTCCTGTTCAGCAACATAATGACTAATTAAACATCAAAAGACCTGTACAGGAGATCTTCTTTGACAGCTACCGGCCTAGCCCTCTTCCCAAGAGGGGAATTCAAATGACAGGGACATGGAGTAACAGCATATGAGTAAGCTACAAATTACTGCAGAGATATCTAAAAACCTAACATTAAATGTAGATTTATCTCAATCAATGACTCCGCTGAACAGTGAACAGTTACTATGTGAAGTGTACGTGTGCCTGCTGACACCAATCAAATATATCCTTACAGCCAGCAAATACTGAATACTTGAAATCGGTTTGTTTACCACAAAGTCAAAAAAATGGGTACTTACTGAAGAAGGCAAACCAGGAGGCACCTTTCTGACTTTCTTTGCTTGCAAAGGATCTGCATATGGAAAATATATTTCATCAGCATTTATATTAGAAGAGGTCAGACTTCAAGTGAACAGGAAATAATTTTTCCTTTTAAAGCCTATCTTGTTTTCCAGTATTTAGGAATAAGCAAGGGCATATAGGGATGGGGGCTTCATCCTTCCTAATTGGTTCCTGGGCAAAACAGTTTTCCTAATGAAGTGATATATTCTGAAATACATACATGTAAGTTTAGGAAGAAGAAAGCAAATCAAGTAAAATAAAGTAACAAACCAATAAGCATGTGTGAAGAAAGGGAATTAACATTTCTTAAGTACCCATTAGGTGTGAGGCTCCATACCAGGAGCCTCCATCACATCATATAAATGTGATACTTTATATCACATTTCTCACTTTCAGTTGCAGAGGGGCATTTGGTGCAACAGGTCACTCTAATAATAAAACTGCTCAAGAGATGCAAATTTAGTGTCCACATCACATGAAAAACTAGGTTTAAAAATCACATTGAAAAAGACTGAAAATGAATGCTATGCTATAACTTACTATGTTAAAAATCTGAAATCAAATTTAATAAATGAAAAATTATAGCTATAATCATGTTGGAGAAACTCTACATAAACAATTAAATACAGGCACTGTCATATACAATGTCACCTTGTATTCTGTAGGAACATTTACTGTTTAACAATGTGTGGTTAAAACAGCCAATTCAGCACTAATTATTATGGAATTTATCGGTGGATGTTTATAGTATTTCCAAATAATAACTAGAGAAAGTCTATTTCTTTGTAAGACATATATCATTTATTGATACAAATGAGAACATGAGTCTTTTCATACTTTACCAGCTTTACTTGTTACTTCAATTTTCTTATCTGTAAAACTTAAAATTTAAAACTTGTCCATCTTATTTACTATACAAAAAAAAAAAAGGTGGCAAAGTGCAGCATTCCAATCTTACACAAATAATGGATCAAATTCAGGATTTTTCAGAGGAGTCCACTTTTAAGAAGGCTGATGTAAAGTATACTATTTTACAAACTGCAAAAATGAGACTTAAACAAGCATGATATTTTCCTAGGTCATAAATTATATGCCATTGTAAGACATAGCTGTTTAATAAATAATGAAATTCATTTTTTAATTAGGGCTGGGCATCTTATAATTTATATTCTAGGAGGCTGCAAAGCTAAAAGAGCAACTTTATAAGTAGCATGTGGAAAAATTTTATACAATAAAAAGGGCAAAAAGCATTCATTACCATCTAAGTCTCTACGCCAAGAGGCAGCCTATACTTCCTTAAAACAAAAGTGCCAAAGATAAACAACATCTGGCACACTCTATACTTAAAAAACTTAGAAGAAAATTTTTGTGAGGCTTTTTTAGAACCCAACTCTTCACAACTAATAAATATAGTATCTTTTGAATAAAAGCCACACTCTATTAGACCAGGAGAACTGCTCCTATCAGTTTGGAGCTCATCAATCTATTTTGGATTAATTACTAGCAGACGATGTTGCTATTTAGTTTCGGGGCAGTTTATACTTCCTATGTGAATAGAAATGTTTCTTTTCTTTTTTTTTAATTAGAGAGAAGGGGAGAGGGGCAGAGGGAAAAGGAGAGAGAATTGTAAGCGGGCTCCATGCCCTGCGAGGAGCATGACACAGGGTTCAATTTTACAACCCTGAGATCATGACCTGTACTGCAATCAAGAGTTAGCTGCTTAACTGACTGAACCACTTTTATATTTTTATCTCATCATTTGGCTGCCACTACACAATTACCTACATCATGTTGTATTCAAAATCATGAATTGAGATTCATAGTTCACTTTTGAGGGGTTGCAAAATCTAATAGTTAAGAGAGTAAGATGGCTGGATTCAAATTTCAGCTCCTAATTTCAGCAGTTCCAAATAACAGCAGCTATGTGAACCTGGGCAAGTTACTTTTAACCTCTGAGCTTCAGTTACCTAAGATGTAAAAAGGGGTTAATATCTCTTAGAGTTATTGAAATAAAGATAATACATGAAAAATGTTCGGGGCAGTGCCTGACAGAGAGTGACAATAAATTCTAGCCATTATTACTATGTTTATATTAAATTCTGTGGCAAAATATTATAGATAGCTTGATACTGTTTTGTAGAATGCTGATTTCATGAAGTATCTAAGCAGCTTAAGATACTGAGGTGGGTATAGATAATCTCCAAAGTCCTTTCGACTCTGAGATTTTATGAATAACTGCAACGCCAAGGAAGAGTGGCTGACTGAGAAATAACAATGAAGAATGGAATAATAGGGGCACTTGAGGCTCAGTCAGTTAGGCGTCTGCCTTTGGTTCAGGTCATGATCTCAGGGTCCTGGGATCCAGCCCTGTGTTGGGCTCTCTGGTCGGGAGGAAACCTTTTTCTCCCTCTCCCACTCCCCTTGCTTGTGTTCTCTCTCTGCCAAATAAATAAATAAAATCTTAAAAAAAAAAGAGAATGGAATAATAATCTACTAAGTGGTATTCAAATAGGAAATGAGTAGGCGTGCCTGGGTACCAAGCCTTGGCTAAGTTGCTTAGCTTCCTCGGTCTTGATTCCTCATCTGTAACAGGAGGTTAATATTACAACATCACAACATTTTTGTGAAGATATATACTTGGCATGGAGGAGATAACAGTATCTATCACTACCATAATCAAAATGAAAATGAAGAAAATAGAAGTTTTCATTTCTGGAAAACTTGAGTTTTTATACCCCCACCCCAATTCCTAGTGAATCAACAGTTTATTTTCTCCCTGAACTTTTAGTAACAGTATATTGGTCCATATTAGCATCTTATGTCATGGTATGTGCTCACATAGATACTAACAACATATTTCTCTAGGGTGAACTGATACATCTAGCCTCAAATGAATGTTCCTACTCTAACTCATGTGGTGGGAAATAAAGGTGAAGATGGAGAAAAGATGCTTTACAATTTATCATTTCTTTCTTTTTAAAATTTTGTTTATTTATTCATGAGAGACACAGAGATAGGCAGAGATATAGGCAGAGGGAGAAGCAAGCTCCCTGTGGGGAGCCCGATGTGGGACTGGATCCCAGGACCCCGGGATCATGCCCTGATCCACTGAGCCAACCAGGTGCCCACAATTTATCATTTAATATTAAACAGTATACTGTTCTAAACCATCTGGGCTTACTTTATTACACATACTAAATAACCTATAATGCTGAGAGGCGGGTACATTTAGTTAGAGCTCTCTATGCCAAACATGACCATCATTGCCCTTTTCTATACTCAAGCATACTCTAGGCCCAGGGATGAGGGCTACTTCACAAAAATCTAGGTGTGACAGAAGGTAGATCTATAAATTGGAGGCAGTCAACAAATATTTGTGGAATAGATAATTACGACATACTTTCTTTTAGTGGGCTATATTTATTTCAGAAACCGGCCTACCCTTGGTATAGACATCCTGTACCACTTCAATTTTCTTGTGTAAAGAATTCCTTGTTAGGGATCACCAAAAATTCTCACATTTAAATATTGTTGGATAAGGTGCTAGTGTGTACACCTGAGGCTTGCTGTAAGCAGCAATACAAAACAGACTAGCCTGGTGAGGCTATATATAAGGCATAAAAGAAGGAAGCTAAGGAAAATGAGGGTTCAAAACTTAATAGATACTGAATTTCTTTTTGAGGTGATGCTTTGGAACGAGAACAGAGATGATGGCTGCACAGCGTTGTGAATATATGAAATATCACTGAATTGCACATTTTATATGATTGATTTTACCTCAAATTTTAAAAAAAATGGGGCGTAGAAGAACAAATATACAAAGAACACTGGACACAGAGTCAGAAAATCTTAAATTTTATCTTTGGTAAGCCATCTACTAATTATAAGAATGTGTCCTCTTGACCCTCATTTTATGTTAAATCTAGTATTACATCTACTGACCAGCAGGGCTGTTGGACCAACAAGATGAGAAAGTATATAAAACCACATTGTAAACTGTTCAGCATTATATCAATCTTAGTAAAAAATAAGGTGTGAATATTACCACATGCTATTTTTATTATAATAGGAAAAATTAGTCCCATTTTCCACTATTTAGTTCCTCTTATGGTGACCAAACAAGACTATTAAAGTGATTGTTTATCAAATATCTGATACATTTTTATGCAGATAAGCTCTAATATCAATATCATACCTAAGAAACCAAATTTCTACTAAATAAGAGTGCAGCCAGAAGACTAAGAGGTTAAAAAAAAATCTGGAAGATAGGATTTGTTGTACAACACACTTACCAAGTGCTGCAGAGTCATGGAGTGGTCTTCTCCTGGAACTTGTGGCAGAGAATGAGTAGTATGGTGTTCCAGGTTTTCCTGAAGAAGACAGCTGTGCGGGGCTTCCAAGCCCTAAATCTTGTCTCAGGAGACTAGACTATAAAACAGAGCCAAGGAAACAAGTTATCTTCCCACTGATACTAATCCAAACCTGAAAATATCATCACTTCTTAATCAGATAGTTATTCAGAAGATGCTAGTACCTTCAATAATGTTTTGAATTCAGATTCATATAATTTTTTGAGTTCTATTACACCATTGGTTTAAACCTACATTTTCTTTTTTCCTATCTTCATGTTGCCTGCTTTCTAGTAATTGTTCGGATCTATACAACCTTAAGGTTAAAAGATACTTTAGTTACTATGTGGTTTTACCCTTTAGTCATCAAGAATATTTTTGAAAAACGGCCACCAAGTCTTTGCTTGAATGCTTTCATGACCATACAAGGCGGTCAATTCTGTTCTTTTTTCCTTTTCTTTTTTCTTTTAGGATAGCTTTATTTGGGACAGCCCTGGTGGCGCAGCGGTTTAGCGCCACCTGCAGCCCGGGGTGTGATCCTGGAGACCCAGGATTGAGTCCCGTGTCGGGCTCCTTGCATGGAGCCTGCCTCTCTCTCTATGAATAAATAAATAAAATCTTAAAAAAAAAAAAAAAAAAAGGATAGCTTTATTTATTTGAAGACTGCCAATATTGTCAAGACTAGCCATTCCTGTTTTCTTCAACTGTGTCTCATGGCACGGGTTTGAAAGTAATCCTCAGCATCTCTGACATAAAACCTCTAAAACCTCTGGATTTATTATCAGTTTGTCAAAGTGTCTTGTAAAATAGAATGGATGACAATGCCCCAGATGTGGCCTGATTAGTGCAGAGTCATTTTCAACACTGCACTTAAATAACCCATTTGTGCTAGCTCATATTAAGAGGTTAGGAGTGATTACATGCTGTTACTTTTTACTGCATATGTTGCTATTAAGTCCTGGCCCTCCAACAGTTTCCTTGTGTTTTTTTGGTCCCAAGTACAACAGTTAATATTTACCTGATAAAATTCATCTTGTTATATTTTATTCATTATAATCATTCATTTCTGCTTTTTTAAGATTCTGAGTCTGTCAACCAATGCATTTGCTAGCTTTTCTAGTATTGGGGCATAAAAAATGGTATTAAAAAACCCCAAAGACATTAGGATGACAAGGCTGAGGAGATCTCTATGGTATGCTACAATAACATAAGACTTTGTCAAGTGCTTCACTGAGATCCAGAGATTCAGCAGCCCTGACCTACTAAACCAGTGACCCTAAGATAAAGCTAATGAAGTCATTTTGGCAGATTTTGGAATGAATTTACCTACTCTGAATATTTTATATAATTTGGAACCGTATGTAATGACCTTTCACTTCGTATGTTTTCTGAAATACATCCATGCTGTAGTTTGTATCACTACTTCATTCCTTGTTAGGGCTGAGTAATATTCCATTGCATAGATATACTACAGCTTGTATATCCATTCATTCATTCATTCATTGATGGGACATTTTGGTTGTTTCTAGATTTGGACTGTTGTGAATAGTGTTGCTATGAACATTTGTGTATGGGTATTTGAGTATTTGTTTTGAATTCTTTTGAGGAATACTTAGGAGAATTGCTGGGTCATGTGGTGATTCTATGTTTAACTTTTTTTTTTTTAAGATTTTATTTATTCATGAGAGACACACACACACACACACACACACACAGAGAGAGAGAGAGAGAGAGAGAGAGAGAGAGAGAGAGAGAGAGGCAGAGATGCAGGCAGAGGGAGAAGGCTCCATGCAGGGAGCCCAATGTGGGACTTGATCCCAGGACTCCAGGATCACGCCCTGGGCCAAAGGCAGGTGCTAAACCGCTGAATGAACCACCCAGGGGTCCCTATGTTTAACTTTTTAAGGAACTTCCAAACTGTTTTCGTTTTTTTTTTTAATATCTATTTTTTATTTTTTAAAAGATTTTATTTATTCATTCATGAGAGACACACAGAGAGAGAGAGAGAGAGAAAGAGAGAGAGAGAGAGAGAGAGAGAGAGAGAGAGAGAGAGAGGCAGAGACACAGGCAGAGGGAGAAGCAGGCTCCATGCAGGGAGCCCGACGTGGGACTCGATCCTGGGTCTCCAGGATCACACCCTGGGCTGAAGGCAGCGCTAAACCGCTGAGCCACCTGGGCTGCCCTTAAGGAAATTCCAAACTGTTTTCGATAATGGCTGTGCCATTTTACATTCCCACCAGAAATGTATGAGGATTCTAATTATATCCTTATGAACACTTGTTACTTTTAATTTTTTTTTTTTTTAATTATAGGCATCCTTGTGGGTGTTAAGTATCTTACTGTGGTTTTGATTCACATTTCTCTAATGATTAATGATGCGGAGTATCTCTTCATGGGCTTGAAGGCCTTTTTGGTGTATCTTCTTTAGAAAAATATCAATTCAAGTACTTTGACCATTTTTGAATTGGGTTATGTTTCTACTGTTATATTGTAAGAATTTTAATACATCATGTTTTGAATACTAGACACTATCAGACATATGACTTGCCTGTCCCATTTTGTAGGCTGTCTTTTCACTTCTTAATGTTCTTGGATAAACACAAATTTTTAATTTTGATGAAGTCTAATTTACCGTATATTTTTCTTTTGTTGTGCTTTTGATGTCATATCTAAGAATCTACTCCCAAAGCCAAGGTAATGAAGATTTACTCTTATATCTTCTAAGAGTATACAGTTTTGGCTCTTACCTATATCATTGATGCACTGAGTTAATTTTTGTATATGGTAGAAGGTAGGGTCCAACTTTATTCTTTTGAATGTGGATATCCAGTTATGCTAGCACCATTTGTTGAAAAGAATAGTATCTTCTTATTCAGTGGTCTTGGCATCCTTTGTTGAAAATCAATTGCTTATGAATACTTGGGTTTATTTCTGGACTTTAATTCTATCCCTTTTGCCTATGTGTCTGCCTTATGCCAGTTCTATACTGTAGCTTTGTAGTAAAGTTTTGATATTGAAGAGTGTGTACTCCAATTTACTCTTCTTCGATATTGTTTTGGCTATGTGGGGTTCTTTGAAATTATACATAACTTTGAGAATCAGCTTTTCCATTTCTGTAAGAAGATACCATTGGAATTTTGATAGGGATTACACTGAATCTGTAGATTGCTTTCAGTAGTTTTGCTATCTTAAATATATTAAGTTTTCTGACTCCTAGAACACTGAATATTTTCCCACTTATTTAGGTCTTCTTTAATTTCTTTCAGCACGCTCTATAGTTTCTAGTATATGTTATATGTCTTACACTTTGTAGTTATATTCCAAGGTATTTTACTCTTTTGGATGCTAAATGGAGTTGGTGACTTATTTTTGGTTTGTTCATTATTAGTGTATAGAAATACAACTAGTTTTTGTGTATTAATTTTGAACTTGCAACTATGGTAAATTCATTTATTAGCTCATATAGTTTTATTGTGGATTCTGTATATGTAAGATCACACCATCTGCAAATAGGTAAAGTTTTAATTCTTTCGTTCCAATTTAGATGCCTTCATTTCTTTTTCTTGCCTACTTGCTCTGGTTAGAACTTATAGTAAAATATTTGGGGTGCCTGGGTGGCTCAGTTGGTTGAGTGTCTGACTCTTAATTTTGGCATAGGTCATGATCTCAGAGTTGTGAGGTCATGCCCCATGTCATACTCCAAGCTGGGCATGGAGCCTGCTTAAGAGTCTTCCTGTCTGCTCCTCCCCCACTGCTCATGTTCTCTTAAAAAAAAAAAACAAAAAACAAACAGAAAAACTCGTAAAATGTTCAATGTTAAGTGGTGAAAGTAGACATCCTTGTCTTGTTCTCACTTTTTTTTTTTTAAGTAATCTCTATGCCCAACATAGGGCTCAAAGTCCCAATTCTGAGAAAAAGAGTCACATGTTCTGACTGAGATAGCCAGATGCGCACCATTTCATTCTCAATCTTAGTGGGTAAGGCTTTCATTGTTTTAGCATTGTGCATGACATCAGACATTAGTTTTTCACAAATAACCTTTATCAAGTAGAAGAAGTTTCCTCCTTGTCCTAACTTGTGTTTTTATCATGAAAGGGTGTTGGATTTTTTCAGATGCTTTTTTTCTGCACTGATTAAGATGATCAGATGATTTTCTCCTTTTATTCTATAAATAAATTACAATGATCACTTCTCTTATGTTGAACTACCCTTGTACTCTTGAGATAAAACCTACTTGGTCATGCTGTATATTCCTTTTTATAAACTGCCGGATTTAGCTTGCTACTATTTTGTAAAGGATTTTTACATTAACATACAAAAAGAGAAAAAAAAATACATACAAAAAAGATATAGATCTGTAGCTTCCTTTTTCCTGGGATATTGGGGTCTGGTTTGTATTCAGGGTAATGCTGGCCTCACAGAATGAATGTTGGAGAAGGAATGGTGTTTAATTCTTCTTTAAATGACTCGTAGAATTCATTAGTGAAGTTATCTGTATCTAGACTTCTCTTTTTTGGAAGAGTTTTTATTACTGATTCAATCTCTTGTTTTAGCTGTTTAGATTTTTCTATCTCTTTTTTGAGTCAGTTTTCAGGGTGTGTATGTTTCTAGGACTTTCTCCATTTCACCTAAGTTGTCTAATTTGTTAGCATTCAATTATTCATAGCATTCCTTTATAATTTTTTTTTATCTTTGTAAGGTTGGTAAGTTATATTCCCTATTTTCATTTCTATTTTAGTGATTGGACTCCCTTTTTTTTTAGTCAATTTAGCTGAAGGTCAATTTTTGATCTTTTCAAAGAACCAACTTTTGATTTTGTTGATTCTATTGTTTTTTTCTATTCTCTATTTTTAAAAATTTCTGCTCTAATCTTTATTATTTCCTTCCTTCTGTTGGCTTTCAGTTTGGTCTGCTCTTCTTTTTTTAGGTCCTTATGGTACAAAGTTAGGCTACTGATTTGAGATCTTTTCTGATGCAGGCATTTACAACTTTAAATTTTCCTCTGATCACAGTTTTTACTGCATATAATGTTTTGCTATACTATCTTTTCATTTTCTTTTGATATTTCAGTTTTTTAAAAAGGGCCTATTCAACAATGCTGGAGCACATATGAAGTAATCAATGTACTAAACCAAAGATCATTATATCTTTCAGAAATGCTTATGATCATGAAAACTCATACTCATCAAAAGGTAAATTATTCTTTGAACAGAGTTGGTATCTTCCTTTATAAAGGAGAAAAGTGAGGAAAAGATGATTTCAAACACGAGTATATATATATAATATATATATATATATAAAGACTACACAGTACCAATTATTTAGTGTTTACTGCACAAATTCCAACAGATATGAAGTTCATCAGGTTGGAAAATGAAGGTGTGATTATTAGACACAAAGGAGAAGCAGTCCCCTTTAAGATAATAGTCTCCAGAAGAAATGTCAAAATTGAGAAAATATACGTAACACATATATTATTTCTATAACAAACCATTGGCATGGAATCTCCTGATTTTGTTATTTGTGTGAGTAGTGTGACCCAGGAATCATCAAGTCTTCTACATGACACTGAAATTTCCATTGTCACTCCTGCTTTGTCTTTCTTTTTTGCCCATGCTAGGCACACTCAACATACCTCAAATAGCAATCAGAATATGGTTCATAGTATGCTAGATGGAACCTATTACCAACATGTTTGAGGGCAGGAGTCATGTACCTTGAAATTTTTCCCTAAACATCACTAGTCTTTCACTAAGATGTTCCTTGCTCAGTGTAAAACTTATTTTCAGGATGCTGAAAATGCTTTGAGGCATCTGCTGTATTTCTTTCATTATGTGCATTTTCATGTAGAAGGCACAAAAGAAACTGACCATTTTACACATATATACAAACACCGACAGGAGAAGGGCATTCATAGGTCTCTTAACAGTGCTCCTTACAACATTTCCCCAGCACATAAATTCTCATGGGCAAATAAGATGATGATTTACATTAGAAGTCAACAACCAAGACCTGTGGGTTAACTGGGCCCGTTTCTGAAAATACTTTTATTGGAACATAGTCTCACTCATTCATTTATGTATTGGCTATGACTGTTTTCATGCTACAGTAAGAGGTGAGTAGTTGGCAATGGAGAATGTAAGGTGAGCAAAGCTTAAATATTTACTATGTAGCCCCTTTTGGAAAATGTTTATTAACTCCTCTTATATAATGTTTTGGTGGAGGGACAAAGGACTAAGTTTGCAGAATGGTGAAGTTTGCAGAATGGTGAATAATAATATGCACAATAAAGACAGAAAAAACTTTCAGATGAGTAAAATGTAGCCAGTGAATTATTTCTTCAAAGAAGTAAAATATAATAAAGACTAATAGAGGCATAAAATAATCTAAATGGTGAATAGGAATATACATTCTTATATTCTTTTTTTTAATACAAGGTTAATATTTTTTATTAAGAAGTCACTACAAGGGCAGCCCAGGTGGCTCAGCGGTTTAGTGCTGCCTTTGGCCCGGGGCCTGATCCTGGGGACCCAGGATTGAGTCCCATGTTGGGCTTCCTGCATGGAGCCTGTTTCCCCCCTGCCTGTGTCTCTGCCTCTCTCTCTCTCTTTCTCTCTCTCTCTCTCTGTCTCTCATGGATAAATAAATAAAATCTTTAAAAAAAAAGTCACTTCAAGCTTTGGCTAGGAAGGAGACTTGAAGGAATGAGGACAACTGGAAGAACATTCCACATTATCATCTGTTATCTGTGTTTTCCCAGTATAGGCATAGTCAAGGAATGCCTTCACCGCTTTGGAGGACAGACTGGTGATGGTGATGCTCACACCGTCTCTCTCTCTCATGTTTACCTCAAACATAGCCCTGAAAAAGTCACTGCACGCTGCTAAGACACAGCGATGACATGGGATTGTTTCATCTTTCATGATGATTTCGAAATTGTAAGAGACATTTTGTTCTCTAAAATTCTGCAGTATGCTTTAGATTTTCTGTCCATGATCTTCGGACACAAAGAAGTTGTTTTTCTTCCAGGATTGAAGTCCATTACGTGAGTTTTGTTGATTGAAATGATATGAATTATCCATAGCCAATTCCTTTTGTTCTTAGAACTGCAATTGCCACATTCTTATATTCTTAAGAGTAAGCAGAATGTCTATAAAAACATTGATGTCCTACAAACAGCGTGGGCTTTGGAATTAGCTACCCTTAGTTCAAATCCCAACTGTATGATCCTGGGCAAATTTTCTAACATTAGTGCATTATTTTCCTTTTGTATAAAGGACATATTACTAATTCACTCAAAGGGTTACTAGAAGTAAATAAGGGTTAAGTACAAGTGAGTTTCACAGTTTTAGGCCCCAGTGAAAATAAAAAACTCAATTTCATTTTTTTCTTTCCCCATAGACCAGCATATTGTAAGGATCACAAAGAATGAAAAACGAGGTGAATGACATTTTATACTGTTTCCTGGGCACAAACTCTATCCTAAGTCAGGAAACCCTGTCTGCCCTGAATCTAAGCTGGCTGAGTTACAACTCCCAATGGCTATGGTAAGAAAGGATGTTGGAAATCAGAAAGAGAATGGACAGGTCCCTAGAGAGAGAGGGTTGACAATTAGAGGCTAAATCCAAAGAGAAGTGTGACAGATTCAAAACTGCATCAATCTAGATCAAGAATAAATAGAAAAATGGCAACTTATTCTGAAAATGATTCAGCAGATGTGTGTTTATTTTTGTGTATAAAACTCATACACAGAGTGAAAGAAAAGGAATATGTATGCACAAATGTGGTGAAATATTGATGATACTTCATTAAGAGCATACGGACGTTCACTGTATTTTTCTTGTACCTTTTCTATGGGTTTCTAAGTTTTCAAAATAAAAAGTTGGAGAAAATCAGAATAAATATCAAGAATCGACTAGCATATTTACAAATGTACCATCTCAGTGAATATTTACTGCAATCTTATTATTATACAAATTATGTTATAAAGATAACAAGTAGTAGAATACTAATTTGAATCTAGGTCTGTTTAAGAGGCTCTTTCTTCAATATAAAGAAGACTTCTATGATAGTCCAGGAACCTAGTTACCATTTATAAGACTGTTAACTTTAAAAAATAGAAGTGACCTATAAATGACTTTGTAGATTACAACCCTAAAGCTGTATTATCTATAGAATACATACTGGTAGGTTTTGCATATATGCATGAAATAAAGGAAGAAAAAGAACAAATGTTTTTAGGAGAAAGTTTATTTGTTATCAATTTTAGTGTTGGTAAACACCACTGATATCTACTTACTATAGATAAATATGGAGATATGATTAGGAAACATTCTGTATTCTTGTTTAGTGAATATTAATGGCAAGAACCCCCACAGAAGATGTTCTTCACTTAGCTGTCCTACTCATAGAAATAACCACGTCTCCCTCTTAGGTTTGCATGATGATTTATATGAGTAGGGAAAGCATATGTAGAAGAAATTGTTTCTTTTTAAGAACACATCTTAACTCCATTAACTAAAATGAATTGTTCAGTACTATAAGAAGCACTAAAGAAGTTTAAGACAATGTTTTCTCCACTAGGACTTGATAATCTAGGAAATAATACCCATCAAACTAATGGAAAATGGCTTAAAAAAATTAAGGTCTAAACTATATGAAGCCTATTTTGATATTCTACCACTAATAAAGTCATGTATTTTTTCTTTTATTTGATTCTTTAAACATTTTGGTAACACTAAAGCACATATAATAAACTATTTAATTTTTTCCCCTAAAATAAAATTACACATCAGCTCATATTATTGATTTTCCTGCCTGCTTAAAAACAAATGAGAAGCATTATTGATTACCACTGATCTTGTCCTGGAGGTATCTCAGGCAAAAAGAATACACAATCCCAGAGGATATGGCACTAGGCAAAGCAGTTTTATTCTGCCGAGCTGTCTTATTCAAGGCAGAATTAGTTTTCTGAAATGACAGAGCACTAAATTTCTTAATAAGGCTTAGAAAAGAATCTTTTTAGTGGTCCTCTAGAACCTCAACTGAGAAAAGTGTATCTATTTTTTTTTTTTTAAATTTTTATTTATTTATGATAGTTACACAGAGAGAGAGAGAGGCAGAGACACAGGCAGAAGACGAAGCAGGCTCCATGCACCGGGAGCCCGATGTGGGATTCGATCCCAGGTCTCCAGGATCGTGCCCTGGGCCAAAGGCAGGCGCCAAACCGCTGCGCCACCTAGGGATCCCGAGAAAAGTGTATCTAATTACTGAAGAATAATCGATGAAAGTTCATCCCCGGAACACTAATATAATCTAGATTATCATAATGAAAACTTTACAGTAAGTTCATTTTATTTTTTATATATACTTATTATTCTAAAAATTGCACTTTAAATTTCGTTTGGAGGGAGAATGAACCACTGGGTGGCTCAGTGGTTGAGCCCCTGCCTTTGGCCCAGGGCGTGATCCTGGAGTCCCAGGATCGAGTCCCACATTGGGCTCCCTGCATGGAGCCTGCTTCTCTCTATGCCTATGTCTCTGTGTCTCTCATGAATAAATAGAAAAATCTTTAAATAAATAAATAAATAAATAAATAATTTTGTATGCAAACCTTTAGCATATAAATAAAAATCCTCATTTTGTATGGAATTTTAGTAGTCTATGTGATATATATATATAAACATATATATATGTCTATGTGATATATATATAAAACATATATATATATAAAAACATATATATATATGTTTTTTCAGTTCTCTCTCCCTGTTCAAGTGCTTGAGAAACCCTGATTCTAAAATGTGAACTTGAAAACTTCAATTAAGTCTTCGTGGTAATACTGACTAAAAAGTAAAGGAGAGGAATAAGTAGTGAGCTTGCCCAACATCATTTATTAATGTAACTTCTTAAGTATCTTGGAAGGTACTCTAAATGTGAAATAGGAAGTGCAGATGAATCCTGTTATACAGGATATAAGAATGGTGGGGCTCAGTAGCCGAGGGGGATTCAGAGCCACACTGCAGTAATTTGGATATTCTTAGTACCCTTAAAATGGAAAGTGTCTGAAATCTTGATAAACATAAGCATGCTTCCTCAGAACTGCTTTACCATCAAGTGGCTTGGCCCAAACACAGTACTAGATGTACTTCGATATCCATCATAACTTAGGATTAAGTAAGGACCTAATTAACCCTTCTGTCAAAAATGATTAGTGTCATTTTATGAGCACTAATGTATCACTGATTTGTTTTCTAGAAAAATAAGATGCAAAGTATCTAGTGTTATAGTCACACATTGCAAAAAATTTAAAATATTTAATATGGACTCATGGAACCTCTGCTGTGTACTTTCTACATGATTCTTTAATTTTCATGCCTGTGTTATAGCCTTGAAACAATATGCAGTTTTAATATATAAAGGCAAGCAGCTGTTCCCAGATCTGTCTTTTTGAAAGGGGAGTGTACTAATTAAAAATGTAAAAAGGTATAAAACATGATAAAATCATGATAAAATAGAAAATGCCTAAAATATTTTTTTCAGTTGAGTTCTTTATACTGTACCATGTTTCTTTTGTCAATGACGGATGAAGAAACAAAACTGTTCCAAGAGCAAAATTAGTATAGTACTGCCAGATTTGTAACTTTTTTTTTTTTTTTTTTTTTTACTTGAGAAACATCACAGTACAGTTTAGCTGTAAGTCCACTTAAAGTTTCAGAGATTATGACAGGGAAACTGGAGAGTGACAAAGAAGCCTCTTACAATCAAATAAAAAACTCAAGAGAATAAAGAGGAACTTGGCAAAAATATAAATGGAGGGTTTTAATACTGTATCAGTCTTCTGTTAATTTTTTACAAATAATTAAAAAATAGACTAATAAAATCTGAATTTGGAAAACACTGATGTTTGTGAAATAATTGTATTATGATGCAAATTTATTTACATTGAAATTCCAGGGATATGGTAGCAATTATCAGCATGTTCTTAAAGAATTCTATCCTGAGAATCTCATTAGATAGTGATGCAAACTACAGTTGTTATCATTCTGAGAACAAAGGGATCTTGAATGAGTAATCAATAGCAACTGGCAGAAAATGAGACATTAATTATGATCCTCTCTAGTGTTTTGTCTAAGGCAAGATTTCATTAAATGCTTTGTGCAACCTGAATAGTTCCAAGTCATTATAAACACTTTGGACAATACATTAATTGAGGGGGAGGGGGATTGTACAGAGAAACAAAGTAAAAGAAAACCTGAGATGTTTCTATTCCTTTCCCCAGGTCAATAAAAACACACCAACCACGGGTATCCAACTGTTATGCTTGTTCTTTTACAAGCCCCAAATCTTATAATCTCAACATGGTCTCTTGAAAATTTAATTATCATTTTCTACACTTAAAAGTGTCAGGCAGGTTTGAGAAGATAATGACAGTCATCCATCAAATGCATGCTGCCAACGCAATCAGCCCAATCTTTAAGAAAAGAAACTACCTATGTACTATTAAATTAGTAAAACACGGTAATCTTAGCAGTTTAGATTTCCCAATCTTTAATCATCAGTAGCAGAGGGAAATTTTACCATCTTAATATTTCATTTTCACTAATTTTTCTCTGAACTTTTTTTCTCAATCCTACACCAGCCAATGAAAAGATATTGAGTAGGGCAGCCCTGGTGGCGCAGCAGTTTGGCGCCGCCTGCAGCCTGGGGTGTGATCCTGGAGATCTGGGATCCAGTCCCACGCCGGGATCCCTGCATGGAGCCTGCTTCTCCCTCTGCCTGTGTCTCTGCCTCTCTCTGTGTGTCTATGAATAAATAAATAAAATCTTAAAAAACAAACAAACAATAAATTGTTCTTGGTCTCTGACACATGAACCTCATCTTTAAAAAGAAAAGATATTAAAAAAAAGAAAAGATATTGAGTAGGGAGGTATGGGATATAGATTAACAAAAGAAGATTTTTTGGGAATAAAAAGAAAAACTATGACAAAAACCATTAAAAACAATTTTAATATATTCAGTATATAAATAATTGCATAATTGCAAATATGCAATGAGAATGACTTTTTTTTAGGTTTTTATAGGTTTCCATAAAGAGAGTCCCTACTTCTAAAATGCTATAAGGGATTTCTTGAAAGCAAACTTTTTCTGAGGTCAGTAGTGAGCATACTCTACACCCATCTTCTTCCTAGTGAGCAGTGTTTCTGCATGTCTTAGGTTAGAAACTTCCTTGATACAGTCCTCTGAAAGTCTTCCTGCAAAGCTACCAGTGTGCCTTTGAACCCTTTCTTTGTAAATAAAAAGAAGCTTGCTATGTGAGGTGCTAATCAACATTCGAAGAACAGGAGTTAAAGAAACGTCATTTCTCTTTTGCTTTTGTGAAAATGGTATTATGTAGTCCTAAGATTTTCAGGAGAGTTCTGATAACTAAAAGCCACTATTTTTACCTTTAATGCTAGCTTTCACATCTTGTAAACTATCCCCTCCTCTTCCCAATTCCTTGCATTTTAAAAAATACAATTAAGAAGAACATAAAACACAATACAGTAGTAGGTACATAGTTGGGTATGCAATGCTTTTTGAACTGACATTCCATACTGGAACATCTTCTAAAAGTTAAGCTTTTTATTTTGGGAATTTTCAAAAACAAACAAAAATTAAAAACAAAACACCCTGTATAATAAACCTTCCTATACCTTTCATCCAGCCTTTTTTTTTTTTTTTTAAGATTTTATTTATTTGAGAGAGTATGCATGAGAGAGAGCAGAAGCACAAGCCCGAGGAAGAGGAGCAGGCTCCCCGCTGAAGAGGGAGCCTAATGCCCAAAGTGGGGCTTGGTCCCAAGACCCTGGGATCATGACCTGAACCTAAGGCAGACCCTTACCAACTGAGCCACCCAGGAACCTTCCTATCATCTAGCTTTAATAACTGTCGGCATTCTGCTGCTCCTGCCTTATTTATTCTATCATCTCTCAGTTCTTGGTATAGCTCCACAACTGACAACAATATCTTATAATCATATAATGACCAGTCTGTTGTCATCTCCTTTTTCTTTTTTCCTGAGATGGTGTCTAATCTCTAGCCTTATTTAATATACATTTTTCCCCCCGAGATACGTTTCCAGAAGAATAAATTGACTTTTAAACAATGTTCCCAAAGAGCACTGAGCACCACCAAAAGTATACTTAGCAAGTTTTATGGAGAGAACAGAAACAATGAAGTTTTTTTCCTGCCAAGTAACCTCTGCATCATCAGACTCTCTCTGGCCTTTTAACAGAAGTAGGAAATTATACTTGCCTACTGCTTGATACTTTAAGATGAGACTTTCCTTCCACAAAATAATTTTACCTATGTCCCAAACTCAGAAGCTCACTCTGCAGGTAGCTGATGCTTCCCTGGTTATATTTTCCTTCCTAGATCACAGAATTCAGATTCATACATTTTTTGAATACCCACGGATTACTAGTACGCACAGCCCACTTTTTGAGTGAATCATCTCTTGGAGAGCTTCAACACTGATCCATAGTCACTTTTATTTATTTTATTTTAATTTTTAAAATATTTTATTTATTTATTCATGAGAGACAGAGAGAGAGAGAGAGAGACAGAGAGAGAGACAGAGACAGGCAGAGGAAGAAGCAGACTCCATGCAGGGAGCCTGACGTGGGACTTGATTCTGGGACTCCAGGATCATGCCCTGGGCTGAAGGCAGGTGCCAAACCACTGAGCCACTCAGGTATCCCCATAGCCACTTTTATGTCTTTTTTAACATTTCTGACTCCCAACAATCCTCCCATCACCATCAACTAATTTATTGCCAAAAGGATGCTCTGAGTACTGCAAACCACTTGACTTCTGCCAATTTTTAAGTTCAATATTCAACTCTGACATGACCTATTCGTACAGCGCCATCACTCCTTTACTACTTACTGCCGCTTGTTCTTTTGTCTCAAGATATTCAGTATCTTGACCTTTTTATTTTTTTCCAGTCCCAAAGTTTCATCATGGCTTTATTTCCTTCCTTTGAAAATTAGCCTACACAGTCTATTACTTTAACTATCATCTCATCACTGCTTCAATTCTTCTATCCTTAGCCATTTACCAGCTATGAAACATTGGATAAATTCTATAATCTCTGAGGCACAACTCAAGTTCCTTAGTTGTTAAATGGAGAAATAATAACTGCAACAGCAGCAACAACACTTCTGTCATATGCAAGGATCGTATGAAATGTCTGTAAGGTGCTTGGCACAAGGCCTGGCAATAGTAAATGTATGATATATGCTAGCTCTCACGTTTAGGCACATTTTGTTTTACTACCCTTTGCAGATACTGCATGGTTTATAAATTGCAGGTTCGTGGCCACTTCTGGTCAAGCAAGTCCATGGCGCTATTTTTCCAACAGCATTTGCTAACTTTGTGTCTCTGTGTCACATTTTGCTAATTCTCTCAATACTTCAAACTTTTTTATTATTACTATATTTGTTATGATGATTTGTGATCAGTGATCTTTGATGTTATTATTGTAATTGTTTTTGGGCACTATGAATAACTCTATACCCATATAAGATGGTGAATTTATTCAATAAAAGTGTGTGTTTTAACTGCTCCACTGACCAGTTGTTCCCCATCTCTCTTCCTAGCCTTGAGCCTCCTTATTTCCTGACACACAACAGTGTTCAAATTCGGCCAATTAATAACCCAGCAATGGCCTCTAAATGTTCAGGTGAAAGGAAGAATATAACTCTCACTTCAAATCAAAAGCTAGAAATGATTAAGCTTTTAGTGAGGAGGGCATGTCAAATATGGAGATAGGATAAAAGCTAATCCACTTACACCCGTTATCCAAGCCAACGAATACAAAGGAAAAGTTCTTGAAAGAAATTAAGAATGCTATCCCAGTGAACACATGAATGGTAAGAAAGCCAAACAGTCTGAATTATGGAGAAAGTTTTAGTGATCTGGATATAAGATCAAACTAGTTACAAAATTCCCTTAAGCCAAAGCTGAATCCAGAGCAAGGCCCTACCTCTCCTCAATTCTATGAAGGCCAAGAGAGTTGAGGAAGCTGCAGAAGTATGAAGTTAGAGAAGTCAGCTCATAAAGTTTAAGCAAATAAGCCTTCTCTGTAACATAAAAGTACAAGGTGAAGCAGCAAGTGCTGACATGGAAGCTGTAGAAAGTTATCCAGAAGATTTAGCTAAGATAACAAAGGTAGCTATACTGAACAACAGATTTTCAATGTAAATGAAATAGCCTTCTTTTAGAAGTTGAACCATCTAGGACTTTCATAGCTGGAGAGGAGAAGTCAATGCCTGACTTCTAAGGCTGACTCTCTTGTTAGGGGCTAATGCAGCTGGTGACTTGAAGTTGAAGGCAATGCTCATTGACCATGATGAAAATCCTAGGGCCCTTAAGAATCATGCTAAATACACATGGCTTGTGCTCTCTGTCAATGGAACAAAGCACATCTGTTTATATAGTTTACATGCTGACATAGTTCACTGAATACTTTGAGCCTGTTGTTGAAACCTATTGCTTAGAAAAAAAGAATTCTGTCAAAATATTATTGCTGACAGTGAACCTGGTCATCTAAGAGAGCTGATGGAGAAGTATAATGAGATTAGTGTTGTTTTCATGCCTGCTCACAGAATATCCATTCTGTCGCCCATAGATCAAAGAGTAATTTTGACTTTCAAGTCCTATTATTAAAGAAATACATAAGGCTAGATCTGCCTTAGAGAGCAACTCCTTTGATGGACCTGTGCAAAGTCAGCTGAAAACCTGGAAAGGATTCATCATCTTACAGGCTATTAAGAACATTTGTGATTCATAGGAAGAGGTCAAATCATCAAAATGAACAGGAGTTTGGAAGAAGTTGATTTCAACCCTAATGGATGACTTGTAGGTGTTCAAGACTTCAGTGGAGTAAGTGCAGACATGGTAGAAGGAACAGGGAAATGGAATTAGAGGCTGAAGATGCAAATGAATTACTGCAATCTTATAAAACTTTAACATGAGGAATTGCTTCTAATTGATAAAGAAAGTGGTTTCTTGAGGTAGAATTTACTTCTGGTAAAGATACCGTGAAGATTGTTGACATGACAACAAAGAATTTTTTTTTAAGATTTTATTTATTTATTCATGAGAGACACACACAGAGAGAGGCAGAGACACAGCCAGAGGGAGAAGCAGGCTCCATGCAGGAAGGCTGATGTGGGACTCGATCCCGGGACTCCAGGATCACGCCCTGAGCTGAAGGCAGGTGGTATATCACTGAGCCATCCAGAGATCCCCCGACAACAAAGGATTTATATATAACAATAAAGTTAGTTGAGAGAATTGATTCCAATTCTGAAAGGTCTATGGTGGGTAAAATGTTATCAAACAGGATCGTGTGCTACAGAGAAATTGTTTATGAAAGGAAGAGGCCATCGGTGGAGCAAATTTCATTGTTGTCTTATTTGAAGAAATTGCTACAGCTACCCCAACTTCAGTAACCACCACCCTGATAAGTGAGTGGCTATCAACAGTGAGGCAAGACCCACTACCAGAAAAAATATGACTCAGATGACTTGAAAGCTCAGATGATGGCTAGCATTTTTAAGCAAAGAATGTTTATTTTTTATTGTTTTTAATGATTTAAAGATTTACTTATTTTACAGAGGAGGGTGGGGCAGAGGAGGGCAGAAAGAGTCTCAAGCAGATTCCATGTTGAGCAGAGTCCCGTGTGGGGTTCGATTCTGTGACCCCAAGATCACAACCTGAGTTAAAATCAAGAGTCTGATGTTATCGGCTGTGTCACCCAGGTGCCCAGGAATGAAGTTTTTTTTATAAAGATTTATTTATGTTGGGGATCCCTGGGTGGCGCAGCGGTTTGGCGCCTGCCTTTGGCCCAGGGCGCGATCCTGGAGACCCAGGATCGAATCCCACATCAGGCTCCCGGTGCATGGAGCCTGCTTCTCCCTCTGCCTGTGTCTCTGCCTCTCTCTCTCTCTCTCTCTCTCTCTGTGACTATCATAAATAAATAAAAATTAAAAAAAAAGATTTATTTATGTTAAGAGAGAGAGAACATGTGCTTGAGAGAGAGCACATGCATGAGAGAGAGTGAGGGGAGTGGCAGGGGAAGAGGAGAGACAGAATCTCAAGCAGACTCTCACAGAGCACAGAGCCTAACGTGGGTATCAAACGGACAACCCATGAGATCATGACCAGAGATGAAATCAAGAGTCTGACACTTAACAGACTAAGCTGCACAAGTGTTCCTGTAATAAAATATTTTTAAATTAAGATATGTACATTGGGGCAACCCGGGTGGCTCAGTGGTTTAGTGCCGCCTTTGGCCCAGGGCATTGATCTTGGAGACCCGGGATCAAGTCCCACATCGGGCTCCCTGCATGGAGTCTGCTTCTCCCTCTGCCTTGTATCTGCCTCTCTCTCTGTGTGTGTATCTCTCATGAATAAATAAATAAAATCTTAAAAAAAAAAAAAAAGGTATGTACATAGTTTATTTATTTATTTATTTTAGATCTTATTTATTTATTCATGAGAGACAGAGAGAGAGACAGAGACACAGGCAGAGGGAGAAGCAGGCTCCATGCACGGAGTCTGACATGGGACTCGATCCCAGGTCTCCAGGATCACACCCTGGGCTGAAGGCAGGCACTAAACCGCTGTGCCATAGTTCTTTTGGGCTATGGCTGCCCCATAGTTCTTTTAGATTTAATGCTATTTGTATACTTTAGCGGACTACAATATAGTGTAAACATATACATTGGGAAAGCAAAAAATTCATCTGACTCACTTCATTACACAACTCGCTTTATTGTAGTGTTCTGGAACTGAATCTGCAGTACTTCCAAGGTATATCTGTATTATCACTATTATCATTAACCTATCCAGTCAAACATTTGCTATCTATGCTTCTACATTTAGTCTGCTGAATAAAAGAAAGAAACCCCTGATTCTCTTTTAACGGTCAGAAACACATACCTGTTTAGGAAAAAACTGTTTGGATGGAAAATTATGCATTTTCTGGAGTAGGGTCAGTTCTGTAAAGGCCAGACAGAAAACACTCAAGTTCTGTGAACCATATTGTCTCTTTTGTAACAATTCGATTCCATCTTTGTAGCAAGAAAGAAGCCACAGTTAATATGTAAATGAATGGGAATGACTATGTTCTAATATAAACATTTACCAAAAAAAAGGGGTGGGAATATTTGGCTGATAGCCATAGTTCACTGACTCCTAATCTAGAGCACAACTGTCTAGGTTATCTGACTCTCATTCTATGGGAGCTATTTTACAACTTTATAAGTTGTAGGTAACTAATAGCAATGTAAACTAATTCTTATCTATAGACCTGCAAAACACATTCTTTTCAGTGAAGGGATGAACAACTGCTCTCCACTCTCAATATCTCCTACCACCTTGCTCCAAAGGAAAAAAAACAAACTTTGGTCTACATGTGAACATTAATTTCCATAACTTTTAAAATTTATTTTTATTTTTTAAAAAGATTTATTTACTTGAGAGAGAGAGAGCATGCGTGGGATGAACAACTGCTCTCCACTCTCAATACCTTCTACCATCTTGCTCTAAAGGAAAAAACAAACTTTGGTCTACACTTGAACATTAGTTTCCGTGAGTTTTAAAATTTATTTTTTATTTTTTAAAAGATTTGAGAGAGAGAGAACATGCGTGAAAGAGTGCAAAAGGGGGTGGGTTGGGGAGAGGGGGAAGCAGATTCCCTGCTGAGCAGGGAGCCTGACAAATTTGATCCCAGGACTCTGGTATCAGGACCTGAGAAAAAGGCAGATAGTTAACTGACTGAGCCACCCAGGCACCCCTTAAAATTTATTTTTAAATGTTTGCTATTGAAGTATAAGTTGACATATGATATACTACAGTTAAGGTATACAACATAGTGATTTGACTATTCTATATATTACTCAATGTTCACTATATAAGTATAGTTTTCATTTGTTACTATGTAATGTTATTACAATATTATTGACTGGAAATATTCCCTGTGCTGTACTTTTTATCTCCATGACATTTATTTATTTATTTAATTTTTTAAGATTTATTTATTTATTTAAGAGAGAGAGAGAGAGAGAGGCAGAGACAGAAGCAGGCTCCATGCCGGGAGCCCGATGCGGGACTCAATCCCAGGACTCCAGGATTGTGCACTGGGCCAAAGGCAGGCGCCAAAACCGCTGAGCCACTCAGGGATCCCCCCCATGACATTTATTTTTAACTGAAGTTTGCAATCTTAATTCACCCTTCATCTGTTTTACTCCCCCTCCCACCTCTGGCAACTGCCAGTTTGCTTTCTGTATTTATCTTTCTCTGTTTTTGTTTCCTTTTTAGCAATTTTCATAATTTTGATCTATGATTGTGTTTTTGGATTCTCCTTTGTACTGGTTCTGACATCTTAAAAATTTCTTCACTGATGAGATAAAATCTATAAACACATTCACTTTTTATCTGTAGGAGAGTCATAACTTTATGTATTTTAATATATTTATCTTTTAACATATGCAGTATGCTGTTGTTATAGCCTAATTACTAAGATCTGTCTAAACTATCCCAAAGTCTGCTTTTCATGTATAGTCTAGAGCAATTAGGGTCAATGGCTGTTTGTTGTATTTTCAGCAACTACTTCGTGCCTGACAAACAGAAGATTTCAATGAATACCTTTTGAATGTATTTTGAATCAATGAATAACTGAATGTGTATTCTGGGAATAGTAGCATTTTAGTTTGGTTTGAATGAAATATTTGCTTTGAAGGACAGTGTGAGGTGTTTGAATTTTAAGGATGTTGCTTAAATGCCTAACCAAAAAGTTTGTGTTTTGTCCTCTAAGGGTTTCAGACTGGACATACGACAGGATGAAAGATACAAGTGTTTCTCTTTTCTTTTCTTTTCTTTTCTTTCTTTCTTTCTTTTCTTTTTTCTTTCTTTCTTTCTTTTCTCTTTCTTTCTTCCTTCCTCTCTCTTTCGTTCTTTTTCCTTTCTTCCTTCCTTCCTTCCTTTCTTCCTTCCTCTCTTTCTTTCTTTCTCTTTCCCTTCCTCCCTCCCTCCCTTCCTTCCTCTCTCTTTCTTTTTAAGATTTTACCCATCAATTCATGAGAGTCAGAGAGAGTCAGAGAGAGAGAGAGAGAGAGACAGAGAGAGACAGGCAGAGGGAGAAGCAGGCTCCACGCAGGGAGCCCGACATGGGGCCTGATTCTGCGTCTCCAGGATCACACCTCGGGCCAAAGGTGGCGCTGAACTGCTAAGCCACCGGGGCTGCCCAATAACAGTGTTTCCTAGAAAAGTTAAGTTTTTGTTCCAAATATACAAGAGAATTTATAAACTGGACACAAGGAGACTATTTGGGATGACCTAATTGCTCTGTGGGAGAAAATTAAGGAAGAAGCTACAATATGTGTTCAATATTATAACTTATATTTATATTAGTTATATGTTCTCTTTCCCCAAGATGTATTCCTCTCAGTCAAATCTTACCCATTTTCCAAGATTTTAGGATTGTATATTTCCTTTGCAAAATTTTCTCTGTATCAAAATCACACTAATTTCACTCTCTTCTGAGTTCTAACTCACATCTGTGCCACTTCCTTGAGATTTACTACAGGTTATCTTATGATTTTCATTAATTTTCTCTGTGTGTCCAGAGCTAGTCTCCCCCCATCTAGAATGTAAGCTTCTTGAAGATTGATGCTAAATCTTTTATTCTGTTGCTGGCCCAGATCCTTATATATGGTAAAACAAGCAAATTCTTTTTGATTCCTTCTTTTAATCAAGTTCTACAGTGTGTGAAGCTCTTTGACATTTTTTACCCACTAAGAAGCAGCAGAGAAAAGATGAAGAAGCATTTAAATTTTAAATGTATTTGGTTTGCTTAAAATGGAAGTTGCAACAGATTTTTAAAAATTGGGAATGCAATAATTATTAAGGGCATAATAGTTCTTAGATAATAAGGGATTCTTATTAAAAACAAAATAAAAAACACTAAAAGTGCTAAAATCTGGCCAATGAAATGTTGAAATGCAATGAACACATAATGTTGTGGAATATGGATCTGTGTAAAACTCCCATTATTTGATTAGTTTTGAAATAAAGTAAATCACCTCAAAATACTTCTTAGGGAAGTTATTTTAAATGTATAGAAATTTATAAAAGAACTACCTCAAACCAAATGAAATCTAGAGATGAAACAATTAGGGTTACTGAATAGTTTAAAACACAGTAAACATTGTCTTAATAGCTTGATTTTATGAATAAAAGCAATGATAGGGTTCAGGATATACCACCCCCAAACATGGTACCTGGGCATAATTAAATATTTTAAGATGAGTCTGAAGAACTGCCAGGAGCAGGATGGTCATTCTAACTGCCTCCTCCCCAGCCCTTCTTCACTAAAACAGGCCATAACATGCTTATGTGAGAGGTGCCCTCCCTATGTCAGGAGGAAAGGAACATCCTTATCTCCAAAGACAAAGGGATGTCAAGAGGAATGCTAAGAAATAGGTCTTATTAAATTTTCCCTAATTCACTACAATTACCTCATACTCCTTAATCTATTCATGATTTTAACCATGATTCTGTTCTCTTCATCAAACTTAGCATAAATGTACATAAGTCTGTGTCTTTCAGACTCAAACAATGAAGGAAATGTCTTCATTTCCTTAAGAAGGCTCTCAGAAAAAATTATGTTAAATAAATTTGTATGATTTTCTCCTGTTAATCTGTCTTTGTCAGTTTGCTTTTCAGACCCAGCCAGGAACCTTAAAAGGGTTGAGGAAAACTTTTTTCCTCTATTAGCAGTAAGAATTTCTTATATTCTTATAGATATCTTAGGCTGGTAATTATTCCATAGGCCTCATCCTTTTGGGGGTTCTCTTACCAGCAGACCTGTTCTCACTCATGACTATTTTTCCTTTTTTTTAACACATAATTGATGATTTTTTTTTTAAAGATTTTATTTATTTGTTCATGAGAGACACACAGAGAGAGGCAGAGACACAGGCAGAGGGAGAAGCAGGATCCATGCAGGGAGCCTGATGTGGGACTCCATCCTGGATCTCCAGGATCACGCCCTGGGCTGAAGGCGGCGTTAAACCCATAGGCCACCCGGGCTGCCCCAGCCTGTAAATTCCTACACACACACACACACACACACACACACACACACACATCCTAGTGAGGTTATAATTAGGATTGCATTTATCTACAGATCAATTTGGGAAAAAATGACTTTTAAAAATATTGTCTTCCTATTCATAAAGGTGGTATATTCTCTGATTTGCTAGGGTGACTTTAAGTTTCCATAAGCAATGGTTGTAGTTAGCAGTTTTCGGTGCTGACATTTTACATGTCTTTTGTTAAAACTTATTCCTAAGTATTTCACATTTCTTGGATGTTACTGTAAATGGCATTTCTTTTCATTTCATTTTTTAAAAGCTAAGCTGTTATTTACATATAATAAAATGTTCAGATCTTAAGTGGACTACTCAATCAGTTTTGATGAATGCATATCAAGACAGACGTTTCTATTACTTCAGCAATGAGGTCCCTTTATAGAAGAATCCTCCTATTTGCAACCATTGATTCGATTTTTATCAACAAAGGATAGTTTTGCTTATTACAGACATTTATATAAATGGAGTCATACAGTATTTTTTAGATTTGGCCTGTTTTTAACCTAACATTACTGAGGTCATTAGATCATTCCATTTTATTGCTGAACAACATTCAGTGTATGAACATGATATAGGTCATTTATCCATTCTCCTGTTGATGAACATCTGGATTTCCAAGTTTTAGGCTATAGTGAGTAAAACTGTTACAAACATTTTTGAGGAGAAAGTTTTTTGTGAACAATGTTTTCATTTGAATTAAATACCTGAGAGTAAATTGCTGAGTCATGGGGCAGATACATGTTTAACTTTTAAGAAACTGCCAGTTTTCTAAAGTCATTATACCATTTTATAGTTCCGTTAGCAATGTATCATCTTTTTAATTTTAGCTGTTCTGGGTAGTTGTATACTAACATGTCACTCTGGTTTTAATTTTCATGTGCCTAACAGCTAATAATGTAGAACATTTTCCTTTTGTGCAGATTGCCCATTTGTATTTTTTTTTAGGAAAAATTTTTAAAAGTTTTATTTATTTATTCATAAGAGATACACAGAGAGAGAGAGGCAGAGACACAGGCAGAGGGAGAAGCAGGCTCCCCGCAAGGAGCCCAATGTGGGACTCCATCCCAGACCCTGGGATCATGCCCTGAGCCGAAGGCAGATGCTCAACCACTGAGCCACCAGGCGTCCCCTTTTTTAAGAATTAAAAAAAAACTTATTTATTTATGAGAGAGAGAGGGAAAGAGGAACGGAGGGAGAGGGAGAGAGAATCTGAAGCAGACTTTGCACTGAGGGCAGAGCCCCATGGGGGGCACAATCCTACAATGGCAAGATCATGACCTGAGCCAAAACCAAGCAGAAGCTTAATTGATTGAGCCACCCATGCCCCCTCATTTGTTTATCTTCTTATGTGAAGTGTCATTCAAGCGTTTTGCCTATTCATTCATTTTTTTAAGTAGGCTCCACATCTAGTGTGGAGCTCAATGAAGCACTTAAAGTCATGACCCTGAGATTAAGACCTGAGCTGAAATCAAGAGTCAGATGCTGAACCCACTGAGCTACCCAGGTGCCCTATGTTTTGTCCATTTTAAAAGAACATGGGTTGCTTGGTTATTATTGAGTTGTCAGGGATCATTTTGTCAGATACATGTATTGCAAACACTTCTCCCAATTTGTGGCTTCTCTTTTCATTTTCTTGATAATCACAGATTTTTAATTTTTTAAAAAAAAATCTTATTTATTTGAGTGAGTGACAGTGAGAGAGAGAGAGAGACAGACAGACAGGCTCCCCACTGAGCAAAGAGCTGGATGCAGGGCTTGATTCCAGGACCTTAGATCACGACCTGAGCCAAAAGTAAATATTTAACCAACTGAGCCGCCTAGGTGCCCCAATCTTTTGCCTTTTCAAATGAACTTTTATTTTTTGTTTTTAATTTTCCTCCCAATTTTATTTATTTATAAAAGATTATTTATTCATGAGAGACACAGAAGGAGAGAGGCAGAGACACAGGCAGAGGGAGAAGCAGGCTCCATGCAGGGAGCCCGATGTGGTTCAATCCCGGAACTCCATGCCCTGGGCTGAAGGCAGACACGTTTAACCACTGAGCCACCCAGGCGTCCCTCAATTTTTATTTAAATTCTATTTAACACACAGGGCAATACTGGTTTCAGGAATAAAATTCAGTGGTTCATCAATTACATACAACACCCAGTGCTCTTCATACCAAGTGCTCTCCTTAATACCCATCACTCATCTAGTCCATCCCCCAATCTTCCTCCATCACCCCTCAGTTTGTTCTCTATCATTAAGAGTCTCTTATGGTTTGTTTTTCTCTCTCGTTTTTTAGCCCCCTTCCCATGTGTTCATGTTTTCTTTCTTAAATTCCATATGAATGAAATCACACAGTATTTGTCTTTCTCTGACTTATTTCACTTAGCATTATATACTCTAGCTCCATCCATATTGCTGCAAATGGCAAGATTTCATTCTTTTTGATGGCCAAATATTTTTTATATATTAATATATAAAATATAAATACAATAATGTTTTATATACACACACATATACGACCTCATCTTTATCAGTCGATGGACATTTGGGCTCTCTCCATAGTTTGGCTATTGTTGATAATGCTGCTATAAACATTAGGGTGGGTACCCCTTTGAATCTGTATTTTGTATCCTTGGGTATATACCTAGTAATGCATTTGCCAGATCATAGGTTAGTTCTAACTTTTTGAGGAACTTCCATACTGTTCTCCAGAGTGGCTGCACTAGTTTCCACTCACCCAATACTGCAAGAGGGTTCCCCTTTCTTCACATTCTCGCTAACACTTGATGTTTCTTTTGTTAATTTTAGCTATTTGGACAGGTGTGAGGTGGTATCTCATCATTTGTATTTCCCTGATGATGAGTAATATTGAGCATCTTTTCATATACTTGTCAGCTAGATGGATGAAATAATTTTATGTAATATCTAAAAAAGGCCTGCTAGAATTCTGACTGGGACTATATTAAATCTATAGTCTAATGGAAAAAATATCTAAATGATACTGAGTCTTCCAATTCATGAACATGGCATTTCTATTTAGTTAGATCCTCTCTGATTTAATGACTCCCAGCAATATTTTCACTGTTGAAGTTTTATAATCTTTTGTTAAGTGTATCTGTCAGTATTTTATGCTTTTTGACGTAACTATAAATAGTCCTTTTTTGTTCATTTTCTAATTCTTCATTGTTGGTGTGTAAGAATACAATTATTTTTTAGATGGACTTTATATCCTGTGACAAAGCAAGAGATTTATTAGTTCTGAAAGTTTTTTTTTCTTTTTTTTAAAAGATTTTATTTATTTATTTGAGAGAGTGAGCGCACAAGCAGGGGGAGAGGGAGAAGCAGACTCCCTGCTGAACAGGGAGCCGGATGTGGGGCTTGATCCCAGGACCCTGGGATCATGACCTGAGCCTAAGGCAGATGCTTAACTGACTGAGCTGCCTAGGCGCCCCTGAAAATTTCCTTGATGATTCCTTTGGACTTCCCACATGCACAAACATGTCATCTACAAATTCACCTTAATTTATTCTTTTCCAAATTTTATCTTTTTGCTTTGCCTTATTACACCAGCACATAAAATTCAAGTGATGAGCATGGAAATTCTTACCTTGTTCCTAATATTAGAGGAGGGAGGAGGAACATTTAGTCTTTCACCATTAAGTATGCTGTTAGTTATAGATCTTTCATGTAGGTCTTTTATCAAACTGAGGAAACTGCTTTCTATGGTTAGTTTGTTGGGAGGTTTTATCATGAATATTTCATTTTTGTTGAATATCTTTTCTACATCTATGGAAATGATCATATTGTTTTTCTCCTTACTTCTGTTAATGTGCTGAACTAAACATTTGAAATGTTCAGCCAAACTTACATGTGTGGTTTTATTGCTCACCTCATAAAATGAGCTGTAAAGTGTTTCCTCCTTCTCTATTTTCTAAAATAGTTTTTATAAGATTGGTGTTTTTTTCCTCTGAGCATTTGAAAGAATTCACCAATGAAATCATGACCCTCAAGCGTTTTATGGTTTTTCTCTCATAAACAATTTTTACTCCCCCTCCCTTATTTTATTTTACTTTAATTCCAATATAGTTAACATACAGTGTTATTTAGTTTCAAGTGTACAATACAGTGATTCAACAATTCCATACATTACCCAGTGCTCATCACTCTGTGGATTTTTGAAGTTAATTTATTTTCACTAATAGATACACAGCTATTCAGACTTTCTTTCACCTTGTCCTTATGGTATTTCTGAAGAAATTTATCTTATCTAAGTTGTCAATTTTTTTTAAAGGATTTTATTTATTTATTCATGAGAGACACAGAGAGAGAGAAAGAGGCAGAGACACAAGCAGAGGGAGAAGCAGGCTCAATGCAGGGAGCCCGATGTGGAACTCGATCCCAGGTTTCCAGGATCAGGCCCTGGGCCGAAGGCGGCGCTAAACCGCTGAGCCACTGGGGCTGCCTCTAAGTTGTCTAATTAATTGAATTAAGTTATTCACAATATTTATTATCTTTTTCATGTATATATGGTTTATAATGTTAACCTCCCTTCTATTGCAGATATTGGTAAATTGTGCTCTTTCCCCTTCCCTCTCCCACTTTGTCTTAATCAGTCTAGCTAAGAGATGTTAACTTTATGGATCCTTTTAAATAGAAATTCTGGTTTTGTTAGTTTTTCTTATTGTAGTATTACATTGATTTCTGCTCTTATTTGTATTATTTGCCTCCTATTTATTTTGTGCTTCATTTTCTAGCTTCTTAGGGTAGAACCTCAGGTTGTATACCACAGATCTATTATTATTATTATTTTTAAATACAAGCATTTAAAGCTATACCTCTCCTCCTAGGCACTGCTGTAGCTACACCAACAAATTTTGTTATACCGTATTTCACTATAATTGAATCAGAAATAGTTTCTAATTCACTTTTAATTTTTTAAAATCACAGATTATTTACCCATGGGTTGTTTAATTTTAAAATATTTAGTGTTTTTCTAAGTATCTTACTGACTTTTAACTTAATTCTCTTCTGGTCAGAGAATATGCTGTATGATTTCAAATCTTTTCAGTTTATTGACACTAGTTTTATGGATTAATTTAGCACATGACTCAATCTTGTTGAATATAACATACACCCTCAAAATCAATGTATATTCTTCATTTGTTGGGAATAGAGTTTTATAAATATCAATGAGGTCAAGGTAGCAGATAATAAATGAACCAAGTTTTTTTGTCTATTTTGTCAGCTGCTAAGAAAGGTATTCAAACAATTATAATTTTATATTTTTTTACTTCTCTCTTTAATTCTATCAATATTTGCTTCATTTATTTTAAAGCTCTGTTATTCGGTACGTACATATTTATCATTATTGTATCTTCCTGAGGTACTGACTCTGATGATTTTATCATTATTAAATTTCTGTATATAGGGAGACTGGCTATAATGGGAAAAGAAGATGGTTAAGAAGCAAATGGTATGGGTAAATTTCCAAATAACTAAGTGCTACCTGAGTTTAAAGTTATTTGTCATTTTCTAAAGCATATAATATCTGAACATTGATGAAATTTAAACCTCTTTGAAAAAACCAAGACCCTGTCTCTTCTGGGTTTGAACACTTGGAGAGAAACTTATGCAAATTACTTGAATACAAACTTGTTTAACAGATATCAGTGAAAAACCGTTGTAATGATAAAAGGATTGATCACATCATGGTGAAGTATTATACCTATAGTTAATAAAGATGATGGTTTCTATGTTCTGTGTTCAATCAATTAAAAAAATTTGATTGCAGAATGATCTATCAATGTTTCCAGTAATATCACTACACCAGTTTCCTTTTAATGGCTTGTCAGTTATGGGATTGCCATGAAAGTAATATGAGACCCACTTAGCAACATATTATTACATCATCTTAACATGAAGCAAGGCCCATCAGGCATTATTAAATTAGACTGAATTTTGTAGAATGTCAGCAGCATTTTATGTACATTAATAGCAGGGTTAATGTTCCTTTGGGGATTATGTTGAAGAAAAATGGTTTCAAAGTGGCATTTGGATATAATTCTGCAGTCACTATTTACATTTCCTTTTATTATCATTGTGTGGTTAAGATTTTTATGATATTTGTGAATACATAACACAAAATGGCAGTCAATATGTTATTTTAGTGTATTGTCTTCTATGACCCATAATAACAAATAAATACTGTTTGGAATACAGGTTTTTCCTTGGATAGGAGTGATACATCTTTAAATCTTGAATATCCTGAGTTTACTATTTAGTATTTAGGCCTCAAATCACCTGGTGCCATCCATTGTAATTTTGTCTCCCAATCACAGCATAGTCAGAGCTAAGTAACAATAATAAACAGCAAGGTCATTGTTCCTTTCACAGTGAGGAATTCTTTTACTTGTTTTAAGTGCCACGCCCTCCTTATCTTCACTGATGCTATTTGTTTTTGCTGCAGTAAAATCTTTCCTCTGTGCTGAATTTTGGGCTTCCTCTTTGGGGCTCATGCCCAAATGAGTTAATTATTAATTATTTACAAATGAGTTCTGTGAGTTCTTAACAAATTTTCCCCTCACTTGAATAGCTTTAAATTTCTTGTATACAGCAATTTTATTATTTTACATTTCATACATTCTTGTAACATTGTTTCTCTTTTCCATAGGCTACCTGATCTTTCCAAAGGGTTATAAACAATTGTTAAACACTGATCTTATAGTTTCTCCCTTTTTTATATACTCAGTAGATGTTTATATTTGGCATATAGAAAAGAACTGGGTTTCTCACAGCATAATCCCCAGTCCATGTGAATTAGCCTCACAGCATAATCCCCAGTCCATGTGAATTAGCCTCAACTAGGGCACTTGTTTAAAATATAAATTCCCAGGTCCCTCCTCAACAAATTAAAATGAAATGGTAGTAAGGGCATAGTCTAGGAACTGGAGACTGTTATACTGTAGTTAAAAGCATCAATCATGTGTTTAGTAGGTTTACCACTTGCTAGATGCATGGCCTTGAGCAAATTACTTAATACCTCTGGAGAACATCCATTTCCAATCTGAAAAATGGGTGCTGTTAAAAGGATTTTAATTCAGTAAATGGTAGCGATTGTTATTACAGTGCTATGCATCTAGGTTTAAAATAAATGTTTTCTGATATGAATTGAATCTGGTATTGTACACCTCAAACTACTATAACACTGTATGTTAATTACATTAGAATTAAAATAAATAAAAATCATGAAAAGAAAGGAATTAAATCTGGTATAAACACATACTAATCTTCGGAAATACTGTTAAGATTTGTCTTTCAAAACTAGAAAATTAAATGAATAGAGCTTACCACAGCAATATCTTTGCCAAGAGAGTATAAAAAATATAAGTGGAAACTCATTAATATAAGCATTAACTGATATATTAGGTGCAGTTGTAGTTTCTCTGATATGTTAGATGCAGTTGTAGTTTCTAAGAGCTTACAACCATTTTTCCCTCAAGTTTAGCAACAGTGTTAACATTAGACCAGTGGCTCTCAAATCTTTTTCGTCTCTTAAAAATAGTATTAAGGATTCAAAAGAGCTTCTGTGAAGTTTATCTCAGGAACGCAAGAATGATTTAACAGATCAAAGAAAATCAATGCAAGTTACCATATTATAATACCACTGTTGGGCACTGTTACATATACCACATATGCCACTACTGGGCACTGTTTTAACTCCTCCACTCTAGCATTTATCCATATGCACTCTTACATGTGTGTTCTCTCTACATACAAACACTTCCCAATCTATGTACAGAGACTGGTGAGAATAAAGGAGAAAAAAATCACTAGAGTCATGAGTTACTGTGATGGGGTTGTGCTAGGGATTTTCTCTCATTTCCCAAAGCCAAGTGAGAACTCTCAGAGATTCAATATGGGACATTTCATGGAACAACAACGATCTTTTCTGATGAGACTGTGAATATAATGACTTGAACGAATAATACAGAAATAAACCCCCCCCAAAACCAAACAGCTTTTGTTTTGTAGGTTATATGCATGGGAAAAAAATGTAAATGTGCATTTTGTAAAATATAGGCTTTCACAAGTATATGCAGTTTAACCTTCAGAGACCTACAAAGTAGGTGGAAGCAAAACTGCTAATTCTACCTTTCAAATGAGGAAGTCAATGTAAAGATAGGATTGACAGTTAAATGACTTTTCTTAGGGACCGTAGATCAGTAACTTGTAAAGACTGGATTTGAACTTAGGTGTTCTGATTCTGAATGGCACAATTACAGGAAATATATTAGATAGAGTAGTACTATTAGAATAAGAGTTAAAATTGGTGCACATGGCCATGTCTAAAATTAGGGCGGACCTCATGAAAGCCATGTAGACAGCAGAAAATAAATTTCATACATGCTGCCTTTCTTTTCTATTCTTTTTTGGCTTGATTCTGTTGGGAATCTACAGGTGAGCTGTGTGTTTAGGATTCTCATTAAAGATAGGGGAAAAAAATAAGCAGAGAAATGGCTGTAAAATTACAACATGCTAAGGAAGAACTGAAACAATGCTTCCGAGTCAAAGAGACTTTTGGAAGCCTAAAGAATTGGTTAGAGTGTAGGAATGAAATGAAAATACTTAGAACATCAGTAAGTTTAACATTATAGGACAGTGAGACACCTGGGTGGCTCAGTGGTTGAGAGTCTGCCTTCAGCTTGGGTCATGGTCCCAGGGTCCCAGGACAGAATTCCACATTGGGAGCCTGCTTCTCCCTCTGCCTATGTCTCTGCCTCTCTGTGTCTCTCATGAATAAATAAATAACATCTTTAAAAAAAAATTACAGGACAGTAAAACTACACAGAGAAATTGTATGTTCTTCATGTAATGTATCAGCAGCTCCACTTTTTTTGAGGAAATATGCAAAAATCATTTCCAGATATGATAAGCACTTTGGAAAGGGGTAGCAAGATAATTGTTACTTTGCTTCCAATTTAGATGGAGGTGAGTTATAAAAATCTTTGATGGTAGAGAAAGTCTGTTGAATTGGGGAAGAGAAACCATTTTAAGCAGAGGAAGAAGAAAATATGTTTAAAATCTTACATTTGGTTACACATTAAAGGCACAAATTATGGTGAAATTGGATAAATTTCTACCTCCTCTATCAAAGTCTTTATGTATGTGTTAAAAATAACCTCACTTTTGTATTTATTAAACTTACTTGACAGCCTGGTAATCCGGTGTCTCTGCTGTACAGGGAAAATGAGCCTCTCTCTGACGTTTTTCCTATAAAACAAAGAAAATAACTATACAAAAATCCTCATTTATTGACAATCAATTCAACTTCTAGACCATTCATAGTAATTACGTTGTGATTTGGAAGTACACAGTATAAATTGGAAACAAGAAGATAAAATCCAATAAATAAAATTAAAAGAAAACTTACTATCATTCCAGTCAGTTTAACAAATTCTAGCTTTTATAGAATAGCATGTGTTTTATTAAATATCCTCCATTGTGAAACAGTGAAAAAATATTCAAGAGAACAAATATCTATATGGCCAACAATATGATCTACCCAGTAGGGAGAATATTGTTTTCCCATATTTGCTTAGACTGAGTATTTCTCCTCTTTCTCCTTTCTCTCTCTCAAAAATTAAAACAATGTAGATATAGTTCAATTCTCACCCTAGACCCCAAGATAACCATTAGCAAAAGGTTAGTATATATAGGTTCCCATGTATATTTTGAAAGTTTAATATGTATTCATGTACTCAAACAATACACATTACTGTTTGTGTTTAATACATTTAAACAGATGGGATTATATAGTATCTATCCCTTTTGACACGTGCATTTCCACGCAATATTATGCTTTTGAGATACATGTTGATAATCGACACCTAGTTTATTCCTTTTTACTGCTATAAAATGTCCCATTATACAAATAAAACCACAGCTGATCTATTCTCCTACTGAGAAATAGTTTCTAGTTTGTTATCAGGAAGAATGGCGAAACAAGTATCTTTGCACGTGTTATACATACATAAGACTTTCTCAAGGATAGACACAAAGAAGTGGAGCTGGATTAAAGGGTGCATACTTTCAACTTTATATGTATTGCCTTACTATTCTCTAAAGTCATCATGCCAATTTATATTCCCAGAAATGTGTACAAATTCCTTTTGGGAGTATATCTGCAGTTCAAAAGTTGGATGGTTAAATGTCAGAAATGGAATGAGCCAGTTCTAGAGGGAGAGTAGATGTCCCACAGTGCTGATACTGGCAGCAGTTCTTACTTACTTGCTTTTCAATATACTGTTCAGTAAATTTACAAATATTAAATATAAAGGTTTTAACTAAGCAGTCTCACAAATAAGACATGTTGCTCAAAAAGACTTCTGTAAAGATCACAGTTTGATGTTAATATTAAAGATGGAGACACAAATAAACAATGACAATAGCAGAGCTTAATTCTTTTTCTCCATCCCAAGGTAAAAACAGTAACAATATAATTAAATATGACCAATTATCCAAAATATTTAAAATTACTTTTTTTAAACTTCCCCATAATTATATACTATAAATTGAGGTATTAGCTTGTGATTATATAAAAATGTATAGTTTATTAAATTTTAAAACTCCACACATAGATGGGATGCTCAAAATTATTTGCTGATATAGTGCCACAGTGGCCAAGTGATATAAAATCTTGCTACTCTAAATTTGGCACATACTGACTCCTTAAATATACAAAATAATCCTTGTAATAACAAAGCTAGTTATTAGAAAATACTGTAATAATTCAGGGTATAATTTCAGAACCCATTAGGACATTATAGCACATGTCTTAAAAGCACTTACTGGCTATTAGTGTTGAAGCACAGATTTCAGGTGAGGTAACATCAACACATAAAAATGCAGATTTATGAGAAAAGGTTAATTAATGCGGTCTATTTGCCTCACAGTTTCACTATAAAGCAGTATGTTCTACATAAAGAGCTTTAACTTGCAACATATCCATATGGAATGAAAGGAAAAGACTGTAACTCTCTAAGGATGTATCTTTTACAAGTAAGACTGCGTTTAAGAGTCAAGATGATATATGGGGGCTCTGGGCTCTACTCGTCTACTCTTGGAATCCAACCTCACAAAACCACGAAAAGATGGTACTTTTGCAACGGTGGCACACATTCCCGGGCCTCCTCAAAATGATCAGAAACTGCGCTGAACCAAGAAGATGGCAGAGACTGAAGGGAAATGCCAACTCAGGATGATTGGCCGACAGATTACTGAGGGAAAATAACAGCACATATTTATGGTTTGGAGGTATTACTTTATTAATCAAATAAGCAAATTTATTAAAAATCATTCTCAGTATATCTTTTCTTTTTTTTTAAAGTAGGACCCCAACGTGAGCTTGAACTTCTGACCTTGAGAACAAGACCTGAGCTGAGACCAAGAGTTGGACACTTAACTGACTAAACCACCCAGGCGCCCCAACAGGTCTTCAACTTTAAGAAAATAATGCCTTTAAAAACAAATGATGTCTCAGGTACTTGACAGGATGGAACTGGGAGACTATATTAACATTTTCAACAAATACCAGAGTTAAAAAAAAGATTATATTTGTCTTTCACCATAATATACCATCAATTTATTACTGGTTGAAATACTCAATAGGCCCTCTCTACCTTGCAAATTCTTCCAGAAACATTAAACAACTAATAAAGACTTAAAGCTAAACAACAAGGTCTTTTAATTTTCATTCAAATGTACCAGAGTAAGAAACTTTTATTTTTCAATTGTTCAAGTAGAAAAGGGAACAAAGTAAGAGATCAGTATTAGCTCTGTTTTTAAACCGCTTTCAATACAATTTTAGCTGCAGGAAAGAGTGTGGAGGATACTTGTTATTTAAGAAAAAGTTTTTAAGCCTACTTTCCTGTGCCTATTAAACTTTGTAAACTTATTCCTTTCACAAGGATATTCAAATCAGAGAGAAGGAAAACTAATTTAACATAAGCTAAAAACTTTTATCAGAGTAAAAGTTTCTTCCGAAATGGGAAGTTGATGGTTTGTTTTTAAAATGATACTTAACCTATTCAAACAGATTTTGAAATATAAATACATTTTCATTTCATTTCACCTTTCATTTATTAGGAACTAGTAGTTATTTCTGAGGGACTTAGAAATTTGGTTACTCTTGAAATATAATAATGCATACTCAGTCTGAGATTTAGAGGACATTCATCTTTAATTCTTTCAAAATTACTTTTTTATAGGGATCCCTGGGTGGCGCAGCGGTTTAGCGCCTGTCTTTGGCCGGGCGCGATCCTGGAGACCCGGGATCGAAGCCCACGTCGGGCTCCCGGTGCATGGAGCCTGCTTCTCCCTCTGCCTGTGTCTCTGCCTCTCTCTCTCTCTCTCTCTGTGTGACTAGCATAAATAAATAAAAATTTAAAAAAAAAATTACTTTTTTACAAAAACTATTTCCATGAATTAAAATGAATATTTTATCTCAGGTGTCTAAAAAATAACACCTTTAACTATTTATTATGGTTTTCTGCTAAGTATTACATTTATATGTTATATGTAGATAATTTTAATATATTAAAACACAGTTGAGTAACTGTTAGTAACTGAGCAGGTATCTAACTTCTCCCTTGAATGGTAAGTGATTTGGAAATCAGATCAGCTAAAAACCAAGATGTTAGCTTAGAGAGGAGAGGATCTGAAAGGGCAGTCTTGTGCGTTTTAATACTTGCAGTAATATCAGGCTAAGATGGAAGCAAGATTACACTGTCCAGTCTCAGTGAAGAGACTTAGGAATAAAGGAGAAAGTAAAGAGATGCATTATTTTACCTTGTTATGAGAAAGAACTCTCAGAAAACAGAATAAAACCTGTGCAGAAAACGATGATATTCCTGGTATTCTTACTAGTACGGAGATCTCTGGAACAATTAACTCTTTTGTTGTAGATTTATTTATTAATGCAGTGGAAGACTTAACGGACACTTTTGGCAACCAAGTTACTAGTAGTTAAGTCACAGTGAGTTCATGTTTATTGGACCTTTGGGTGTTTTATAATGGAATGGGTCATTCAAGTATTTCGTCCACTTTTTCCCTCTTAGATTGTCATTTACCTGTTGATTTGTAGGAGTTCTTCATGTATTTTTGATACAAGATCTTTTATTGTCTCTATGTAAATATTTTCTATAGGTTACCTTTTCACTCTCTTAATGATGTCTTTCGATAAACAGATATTCTTCATTTTAATATAGGCTAATTTGTTCACTTTTTGTTATATGTGCTGTTTAAAAAACCTCTGCCTATACCAAGGTTACAAATCTATTTTACCATGTTTTCTTCTGAAAACTTTACTGTTTGTCTTTCACATCTAAACCTGAATTTGGTTTTTATGTAGGTTGGTGGGGGTGAGGGAGGTCAAGATACACGTTTTTCCATAGAGATATCCAAGTGACTTCAGTATAATTTACTCAAAATATAATCTACATCTTAAGAATATCATCATGGCTGCCTGTGAAGAATAAATTATAGGAGAACAAGTGCAGAAGCAGGTAGACCAATTAGAAGACTACTGAAATAATCCAAATGAATTAGAACATTACTAAAATAATCGAGATGAAAGTTGATGGTGGCTTTAAAATTCTTTCAATTCACTGAAGTTAGGTACTATTAAGTCCCCATTTTACTAATGAGGAATAATTTGCCCAGGGTCACGGAATTAATAAGTAGCCAAAAGAACCAAAATACAGGGCTATCTGACCCCAAATTATTAACAGCATACTATACTGCACTGTTTTCCAGTGGAGGCTTAGAACACAGTTCCCATATTCAGATCATATATGTACATATTTCGTGAAGCCCAAATATAGTATAGAAATTTTTCTCTGTTTAGGGCAGCCCCGGTGGCGCAGCAGTTTGGCGCCGCCTGCAGCTCAGGGTGTGATCCTGGAGACCTGGGACCGAGTCCCATGTCAGGTTCCCTGCATGGGAGCCTGCTTCTCTCTCTGCCTGTGTCTCTGCCTCTCTCTCCCTCTGTCTCTCATGAATAAATAAATAAAATCTTAAAAAAAAAGAGAGAGAAATTTTTCTCTGTTTAGCCCTCTTAGCAGCCTCTATCAATCAAATGATTTGGCACTATCTAATCCTGCTGAAAAGAGAGATGGATGACAAATCATCCCCAAAATGACAGGCAGCAAAACCCAACTATTCCAAAGACTGGTTCTAAATATAGAACATGGTCAGTTATGCTGGTTTTACTCACAGGTAACTGATACTCTTTTCAGTTCTCACAAAGGGCACATGTTGATGTTTTCCTTACTTTAAATGCCTGTTTAGGGAAGTATCTATACTGATCTTGTTTTTCTGGGTCTGTTTTCTAATCTGTAAAATGAACAAGTTGGACAAGATCAGAGGGGATACAACAGCATCCTGAGAGGTTGGAATCAAGGAGATGTGTTTCTGTGTCTATCTTTAAAACAATTTAAAATATTTAATTGCTGAGCCATGAAAATGGACTTGGCAAAACTCGTATTTCAGGGAATATAACTGACTGAGAGTTCCAGCCGCCATGCTCTGAAGTGATCGCTTCTACACAGAGGCCCACATGCATCCAACATGCTTAGGTAGAGAATGTGGGGCAAACTAAAGCACATTTCTTTCCAGGAGATGTGGAATTCCTATACTGACCAACTTTGGCTTGAGAACTCCCTGGCTGCTTTGCTGAGCCCTCCTTATAGTGCACAGCAGTCTAGAAATCTGTTCTCCTTTGATCTCAAAAAGTCTTGAGACTGCTGTGGGCAAGGTGACGAACCATTTGCTGACTAGCCGCTGTATGTGAGGCACTATGAGAGATGCTTTACTTACATTGCTGGTACCATTGCCAGATGTATTCTTCTTCCTACTAGAAATCCTGTTAATACCAAGGAGTGATTGAAGGAAGCTGATAACAGGTGTGAGATATGACAGTAAAATTGCAGTATCTCTGCCCTAGATCTTAATTTACTGGTTGTAGAAACCTGTCCCTTAATACTTTCCTGGCTGTAGGTTCTTTACCTACCAACTCAAAATAATGTTTTTATGAAGAAATGGCCAGAGACAGAGATATTATGAAAGATATAGCTGGATCAGCATTTCATTTATTTCTGTAGCGGTTTTGTTAAATACATGAAAATTTACAACTAATTGAAGTTTTGTAATGTTAATGAATAGATACTACTCAAAAAATCATTATTGACTTCATGAGTAATAGCACAAATTAGAACAAACAGTTTCCCTATTTGTCTGAAAGCCAGTATTATTTCAGTGTTCACTGTTTTAAGGCATTTGGAATTGCATTAAAGTAAATTCAAATTCACCATCTATTACATAAAAAACCCCATTATATTTTAAGTGGGCAGCACTAGACAGGTTTTTTTAAAAGATAAAGGCTTAACCTAGAAAAAGATTCCTTGAATGTTTCAAAAAAAGTTACCTAGATCAACTATGTTTCAAACTGAAATATTCTAATACATATAAGTCATGAGAACTTTTCCAGACTTATTTTTTAGAGGAACAATATGAAATCCCTACATAGGCCAATCTAAATATTTTTGGGCACAAATCTAATTAAGATCACAGTTTTATGAGCAGACTGTCTTCCTCCCCCCTTAGGTATCTTTGAAAAATCATTATTTACCTAACATCTTTGCTCATGGGAGAAGCTTTTCTTTCTTTTTTTTTTTTTTTTTGTGGATGAACACTACCACAAGTTTCATACAATTTCAATCACACTATCCACTTGGAGAAACATAAAAACACATTACCCTACAAAGTGGGGAAATCTGCAATGCCATTTGGTATATGGCAGAACAGAGACCTAGGATTCTGATTACTGGATTCATCTCTTGGCTCCTGCTTCTCTCGCACTGAGTGAACTAGACAAGTTACAAGTCACTTAACATCAATGCCCCCACTCACTCTTTGAAGAAAATCAACTCAGTAGCATGTACCTCACACAGGCCTGCACAGTTTAATTACTGCTTATAAAGTACTTGGAAATTCTTGTCTAAAAGAACCTGGGCTGATGCTAACTACTAGTATTACTAATTTCATTTTCGCAGCAATCTGCTCAAGCTTACACAGAAAAAACTAGAAAGGATCTCAAACTAACAGATTTTTTAAAGGAAAGGAAAGAGAGAGGGTTTTAACATAAATGCCTGCCTATTTTCTTCACAACAATTTGTTTAAGTATTATTGGCTAACATTTGTGCCAAGCACGCTGCTGGCTACATTGAAGATATTTAAATATCTAGTGCCAACAAGCACAGCTGCTGGACTCTCTATGCCCTCCTCTTGTTCACTCCATGCCAAATTACTCACACAGCTATGAATGATGAGGCAGCAGCACAGGAAAGTGCCAAGTGTGCGTGAGATTAGTGATAAACCAGAGGATCCCTATAGAGGTCAGTGATTAGCAAGTTCCCTGTTGTAATCACTTTTCTAACCCAGCCTTTATCTCATCACTTATTCCATCTAACTCTGCACCAACTTCCTGTGACAGGCATCAGAACTGTAAACAGCTTCCCAATCAATAATTCCTGCAGAATTGCTATAAAGTATCTCATTATCCTTGATAAGTGCACACAGTCAGACCTGGGTAATTTGAATAGGCTTTAGCAATGACTTCTTGAAACTAAAACCTGAGAAATAGTAGTCCAGGTTGCAAATATTCACCAATCCAGCTATTTTTCTTCATGTTCTCCACTCCCTCTCTAAAATCACATTCACACATTGAAATGTAAACACATAGACAAGGATGAGAAGGTTTATACAAACCTGTTCAGCTTTCAGCCATCCGAAAGCCCAGGGAGAATACTAAAATGCAGAATTCAGTATGAGGGAGTGTGGTGGGTAGGTGGGTAGGAATTAGGAATGAATGGAATAGAGTAAGATTTTGATCAATTTCAGTCATTTATCAAAACTTTCTGGACCATATTATGGCTCAATTTTGCCACATATAGAACATATAACAAGGTATTCATTATAGGTAGCTCAAAATCTAAACTCCCCTTTTTTCTGAAATATTTTAATTAATAGCTGCACTTTATAAATTGTCCCTGAACAATTTATATTTAAATTGAATGGATTTACATCCATTGTTGTAAGCATTGTTGCTTTTCCTTAGGTACAGAATTTGAGGTGTTTTCTCACTTAATGTCTCCATACTTCCCTAACCACATGTTGTTTAGAACTCAGAAACAAAGACATTTCATTTTTATAGCAAGCCAAAAGATTACAGAACTAGGAATTATCTCTTCATCTTTGGCTGCATTTCAGGATAAAAGATGGTGAATTCATGTTCTCTAAATAATCAAGTAACTTTTGTATCTTAATGTTTATTCCATTCTTAAATAAAAAAGGATTTGAAATTATTCACTTGGTGTTTTACAACATTCTAGGGACTAAAATAAACTGAGCCAATCTTCAACATCCACATCTTAGTTTACTCCCTTTGCCCCAAAATAAAGAAAAAAAAATCAGGTAAAAGTTGTATCAACAGGGATCCCTGGGTGGCGCAGTGGTTTAGCGCCTGCCTTTGGCCCAGGGCGTGATCCTGGAGACCCGGGATCGAATCCCACGTCGGGCTCCCGGTGCATGGAGCCTGCTTCTCCCTCTGCCTATGTCTCTGCCTCTCTCTCTCTCTCTCTCTCTCTCTCTCTCTCTCTGTGAGTATCATAAATAAATAAAAAAAATTAAAAAAAAAATCTAAAAAAAAAAAAGTTGTATCAACAAATAATTTGTCTTAGGGAAGAGAGGGGAGCATAGTTTCAAAATGTCTTGGTAAGCACACACTTCCTTCTGGCACACTGTTTCTCCCAAATCCCTGTAGAGATGCTTCTCTCAGAAATTTCTTACATCATACAATGATAAAGAGCACATTAAGCTCATTATTGTTAATTCTTGTGATTTTTCTCACAACTTTTTGTATTTGGTTGTTTAATTTAAATCATGACCTTACTAGGCAAGGTCAATGTCTGAGTCTGTTTTTTATGGCACTTGGGGACCAGAAGGCAGAAGCCACTTGTTCAGGGAACACTGGTCTGGAATTCTAGACTTGTTTTGTTTGCACGCCAGGGACAGATTCTACTCTAAGCCTCTATCTATGGCATACAGCCACATGGAGGAAGAGACAATATAAGAAAACTGTGCTCCAAAATAGTGGATAATAAATGATTGTTAATTAGCTAGTTTCCCTTGACAGCAAGAACTGGAATAGAAAGGAATCAATGGAACTGCTACCATTCACCAATATCTGGTCAGAAACAAGGTAGTGAAATGAAAACAAGCATGGAAATGAAGAATCAGAAAGGTTGAGCATCCCTGGGTGGCTCAGCGTTTTGGCACCTGCCTTCAGCCTAGGGCCTGATCATGGAGTCCTGGGATCGAGTCCCACATCGGGTTCCCTGCATGGAACCTGCTTCTCCCTCTGCCTGTGTCTCTGCCTCTCTCTCTGTGTCTCTCATGAATAAATAAATAAAATCTTAAAAAAAAAAAAAAAGAATCAGAAAGGTCTATTCCGGTCTCTGCTATGAAGTAGCTGTGTGAAACAGGTAAGTTGTTAAACCTCCCCAGGCCTCAGTTTCTTCAATTGGAGAATGGGATGAGGTAGAGCAAATTTGGATTGGGTGATCTCTGCCTTAATAGCCCATTAAATTGATATTCCCATCTATTTTGTTATTAATCAAGCACTCTGCTTCTGACTGTAAATCTGGCACCACCAGTAGTAAGAGGAAGAAGACAAACAGCTAAAAAATATAAGGACTTTTACAGAATGGCTAAAATCAACAACACAAAAACAACAGATGTTGGCAAGAATGTGGAGAAGAGGAACCTTCTTGTACTGTTGGTGGGAATGCGAACTGGTGCAGCCACTCTGGAAACAGTATAGAGGATTCTCAAAAAATTAAAAATAGAATAACCCTATAATCTGGCAATCAGATTACTAGGTATTTACCCAAAGAATACAAAAACACGAATTCGAAGGAATACATGCACCTCAGTGTTTATAACAGCATTATCTACAATAGCCAAATTATGGAAATGGCCCAAGTATCCATCAACTGATGGATAAAGATATGGTCTTTACACACAATGGAATATTACTCAGCCATTGAAAAGAATGAAATCTTGCCATTTTGCAATTATGTGGATGGTACTAGATAGTATTATGCTAAGCAAAATAAGTCAGCCAGAGAAAGACAAATACCATATGATTTCACTCTTATGTGGAATTTAAGGAACAAACTAAATGAGCAAAAGGAAGAGGGGAAAGAGGCAAACCAAGAAACAGACTCTTAACTACAGAGAACAAACTGACAGTTATCAGAAGGGAGGTGGGGTTGGGGGGATGGGTTAAACAGGTAATGGGGATAAAGAAGTACAGGTACTGTGATGAACACCAGGTGATGTATGCAAGTTTTGAATCACTATACTGTACACTAACATTACACTGTATGTTAAGTGTAATTAAAAATTTTTTCAAAAAATATAAAGACTTTTGGAATGATGATGTGCAGTTATAAAAATAGAGTGTATATGCATTTCATCATACATTTTGAGATATTTAATACTGCATCTTTATGTATGAATATGGCAAATTAAAGTCAGTATACTTAGTTACCAAGAATTCATTCTACTTATATTAAGAAAATTCTAAATGTTAATAAAATCTCTCACTTGGGCCAACTTCCACCTATAGAATGCAGAAAATTAAGTATACTTTGTACACCATAGAAAAGATACAGATATAGAGCAACTGAAAGATTATTCTATTTTGTTGAAACAGATGGAGAATGCCCAAAAGAGAGTCTTAAATCCCCTCTGTGTGTTCTAAAATTTAAGTAAGATTCTTGCTACATAATCGGTACTCTGAGCGTAAAATATGAGACACTCAGTTTTCATTGTGTGGCCTCCAGTATCACATGCAACTCACTGTCATCCTGCCTGTGCAGTGTGAAAATAGGTAAAGGCTAGTCTCAAGTGGTCAATGGGTTATAGCCCAAAATTCATTTCTGAGTCAGACATAACTCAAAATAATTTTTTTATATACCAACTCATTATAAATGGCTATACAAATCAATTTAAATAATAGAATATCTGTGTAAAATATCTGTGGGAGGAATGAAGGAAGAAATTAAAGAAGAAAAGTATTTGTAATAAAATTAGACTAACTGGGTTTAAATCCCCACTTTGTTTCTTACTAAGATTATTACCTTACCTCACTGTCCCTTAGTTGCCTCAACGGTTTCACCTCCTTGGTTTTTTGTAAGGATAAAATGTATTGACACCTAAAATGCTTAGAAAAAATGAAAATCACAAGGTAAGGCCTAATTAGATATTAGTTATTACTTTTAAATGAAATATATTGGCCAGAAAACCCACGCATGTGTGTCTGGACTATCAGAGGTTGACGAAAAAGGCTTAAAGTAGAGGGAAAAAAAAGTAGATTCCAGGGAAATAATTTAAGCAAACTTTTGGATACTCTCAATGGTTTTAGAATTCTTTATGCCTTTCATTTCATTAAAGGTTGATGGCTCTTCCCTTAGCATTAATGAATGGGTCTATCTCTAGGACTACTTGTACATTTAATCACAAACAAGTTCATGTTCACAATTCAAATAAAGAGAAAGATTTACCAAAGAAAACATGCATGATCTGGAAAGGTGGTAAGGGATTTGAGAGAAATGAAGGTATAAAAGGACAATCTAAAATAAATTTTCCCCAGAATTATAGATTTTGTAACAGAGTGGGAATGAAATAGATAGATTTGGGATTAATCCTTAACCTGCTGATTCCTTGTTTCCCCACAGGCTATTTTGGGTCTGATGGTTGTTCTAAGCCACTGAGTTAAATATAGCTTGGTTGTTATCTAAAACTTATGGGGGAAGTAGGAGCAGATCATCTTTATTAGATAAAAAGGAAGGTCTTAGCAGTGTGTAAATAGACGTTGTGATGTTCACTATTTAAATGTTTTCATCTGGAGTGCCTAGCAGGTGTAGTCAGTGGAATGCATGACCTTTGATCTCAGGGTTTTGAGTTTGAGGCCCACATTGGGTGTAGGGGCTACTTAAAAAATAAATAAAAAATGTTTTCATGTAGATAAGAATCTGTAAGTGCAACAGCACTGGAAAATAGAGAATAAAAGGTAAAAAGCTATTTTTTTCAACCTCTTGTTGATGTGTGTTTCATTTTGACTATTTACATTTAATGCAACTATTGATATGGTTGGATCTACCATTTTTTAGATGTTTTCTATTTGTCTCATCTGTTCTTTATTTCTTTTTCAGCCTGCTTTTGGTTTGAGTATTCCATTTAGTCTTTCAACTGGCTTTTATTCATTAGTGTTTCCCCTAACTTACAAAATTTATCTTCAATTAATAGGATCTACCTTTAAGTAATTATGTAATAGTGTGAGAATCTTTCAGCAGTATACTTCCAATATCCTCCCTCCATCATTTGGGTTAATGTCACACATTTTAACTTTTATATCATTATGTACCCCACATACATTGTTACTATTTTTGCTTATAAATTTGATTATTTTATAGTATGATTAAAAAGGAAGAACCATGGGGATGCCTGGGTGACTTTAGCTGGTTAAACATCTACCTTCAGGTCAGGTTATGATCTCAGGGTTCTGGGATCGAGTTCCACATGGGGCTCCCAGCTCAGCAGAGAGTCTGCTTCTCCCTCTCCCTCTGTCCTTCCCCACTCCCCAAATCCATCCCCACTCATGCTCTCTCTCTCCTGCATACTGTCGCAAATAGATGAAAATCTTTTTTTAAAAATGAAGAAATATGTCTTTTATACTTTCATTTTTACCATATCTGAAGCTATCATTTCTTTTTATAGATGAGCAGTTGGCATACTATGACCCATGAACCATAGCTGCCTTGCTTCCTGTCTTTATAAATAAAGTTTTATTAGAATACAACCACACTCATTTGTTTGTGTATTGTCTATGGCTGCTTTGGAGCTACAATGGTGCAGCTGAGTAGCTGTGACAGAGATTATCTGACCTACAAAGCTTCTGGGCCTTTACAGAAAATATTTGCTGAGTCCTGACAGAGATCCAAGTTTCTGTCTAGTGTCACATTCCCTCTGCCTGATGAATTCTGTTTAATAGTTACTGTACCTCAAGTCTGCTGGGGATGTATCTGAAAAAGTCCTTTAAAACCTTGGATCTATTAACTTTTCTCTTTCCCTCCACATGAGACTTCAATCACACATATTAGACTGTATGACATCATCCTGTAACTCTTTTATCACTCTGTGGTTTCAGTTGGGTTTATAGGGACCTATACTCAAATTTACTGATTTCTTCTGCATCTGTGTTGTTTATTGATGATCCCAAAGGAATTCTTCATTCTCTAATATGTCTTTTAATTCTAGCATTTCAATTAAACTTACTATTTCTATTATCTGCTAAAATTTCCACTTATTTGTGCATTTTGTCCACCTTTTCTACTAGATCCTTTAATATGTTAACATGAGTTATTTTAAAATCCTTGTCTGATAGTTCCAATGTGATTCACCTTTTAGTCTTGTTCTGTTGATTATTTTGTCTCTTGACCTTTTTTTCTTCCCTTTGTGTATGTACAAATCTCATAATTTTGATTGAATGTAAGACTACTGTGTGTAGAAGAATAGAAACTGTTTAGGCCTGGAAATGAGCATGGCTCCTCTTATATAAAGCCTTTGGTGTGGAAAAATGAGTAAAACTGATCAGGAGTCTAACTGAGTATGATTTTGTTGTTGCTGTGGTTACCTTCAGTTAACCAGAAGCTTCAACTCCCTCTAATAACTGGCTGCTAGTGCTTAGCATATGGCTGGGGTGCAGCAGGACTTTTATTAGTGTTACTATTTCATTCTCAGCTTTCAATAGACCCTATAAACTTGTGTCCCAGAATGAGTGTCTCCCCATGCTTTTGGCCCTCCCCCAGTGGTAGACTGCTGTTTTCTTCCCTATCTCTCATCCCTTCCTCCCTTTAAGAGTGAAACTCAACTCTACATCCAAAGATGACCTTGGGTTGGAGTTTTTGCCCCTCTGGCAGGAGACGGGTACTTGCTATCAGTGTAAGAACTTAGGTCTAAGATAAGTTTCCTCTTCTCCCCTAATCAATGTATCCTAGCTTGTGTCCTTTGGACAAGAGACTTTGCTACCTCTCCTAAAGAAGCTTAGGTCTTTCAGTATCTACAGTCCAGGGATGTTTGCATGCTTTACTGCCATTCCCACAATGACAGCTAATGGGTTCCTGCATGCCAGCAACATCAACAGGAACTCTCTTTAGTCTTCTGCTCTATCCCCAAAACCTTGTAAGTACTCAGTACGGGTTTGAGGGGAAAAGCCTGAGGTGAGTGTGAAATCCCTTTTGAACTATTCTTTGGTTAACTTCCCTTAGCTATTTCAAAATGATATGCTCCTAGTCTATAACGGGCCTTCTGTTCAACTTTAAAATTTTAGGTGATTTTTCTCCCTGCTTGGGTTGTGACTGGTATAACACCTTATTCTCCCATGGTCTGCCATAGGTAATACAGTTCATATGTCTCACTTCTCCTTGGAATTCAGGTTACATGACTGCCTTGCAATTTCAGTTTTCTGATGGATTCAAAAAAGAATTTTGTAGCTTTCAGCCTTTTTCTTTTTTTCTCATGATCAAGTGTGGAAATAGCATTTTTTGCAGCTTTCCACACCCTAAGTAGAAGCTAGATGTCCTGTAATCTTCATTTAGGATAGTTTGTTTCCTTGTCTGCAAATTCACTGATCTTTTCTTCTATGGTGAATAATCTGTTAATTCCATCCAATGTACTTTTCATTTTAGGTATTATATTTTCATCTCTAGTAATTCCAATTTCCATATTCATGCTTTCCTCTACATTTCTAAGCTACTGAGTAGATGTATAATGGCCATTTTAATACTCTCGTTTGCTAATTCCATCATCTCTGTAATTTCCTGCTCTATTGTTTCTACTGATGAATTTTACTCTTGGTTACAGAATACAATTTCCTGCTTCTTTTCATGTTTAGTAACTTGACATTATGAAGTTCACATTTTTTGGGTGCTAGATTTTGTTGCATTCCTTTAAAGAATGTTGGGACTTTGTTCTGATAAGCAGTTAAGTTACTTGGAATCAAGTCTGATCCTCTTCCAGAGTTGTCTTTAAGCTTTGTTAAGGCAGGTCCAGAACAGCCTTCAGCCCAGAGCTAAAGTAGCCTCACCAATCCAATACACTTCTGAGGACTCTATCCAATGTCATTTATTATGAGATCTTTCCACTTTCATTGGCTGGAAGGAGAACTATTCCTAGCTTTGTGTGAGTTTCAGGAATTGTTCGGGATTTTCCTTTCAAGTGATTCCTGGTTTCAAATTAAGTTTCCTTTCAAGCATGTACAGATCAGTATTTAGCCAAAGACTTGAAGAAACTCCTCTGCAGATCTCAGATTCTTTCTCTATGTTCCCTTCTTTTTGCCTTGCAAATTTGACCCACCATGGCTTCTCTGAATTCTGTTATTTATCTCCTCAACCCAGTAAGATTGTTGAATTCTGTTGTAATTCTGTTCCAATTCTGTTGCTGTGGTCTGGCAGCAAGATGGAGAATAGTGGGATTCCTTGTTTATTTCCTTTCTTTCTGCACCACCTATTGTCCAATGCCTGAGAACTAATGGTTTAATCAGGACTACTATGAAAATTCCTCAACTTTTTGTACCTCTTGGAAATTCTTCCACCAGCTCTGCCCCACAAAAAAAGGGGGGGGGCATTCTTCTAGACTTTCTCTAGCAAACCCATTTTTATAGATCAGAAAGCTAGAACACAGCAAAACTTGACTCCAATAAATAATCTCATATCCCTACTATTAAACTGCTGGGAAGAAAGTATATGGTAGAAAATAAATAATAAAATAGATTCTAAATTTGTTACTCTCTTTATACATTGGAGTCTCCTAAATTAAATACATCCTGCTCAGCTAAACTTTACTATAATAGAAATTGGGCTTGATAGACTCTTGAAAAATAGAAAAAATTTGTGAAAGCATTTTTGTTTTTATGATATCGTAAAGAGGTTTCTTACTGTAACCTCTGATGTTTTATTTCTAAAATATTTTGAATTCCACTAAGTTTGCTAACATATTTGAATTTGGAACAAGTTGCTCTAGGAATATCTGCACTAACTACACATGTTATTTCTAAAAGGTTAAAAAAGCTGGCAATTTTCCAGTTCTTTCTCATCATTTCAGTTATGGAATACAATGTCCACAGTTTGCTGTTTCTCCTCTACTTTCTTCTGGTATCTTTGAGTAGTTCTCTAAATTCAGTATCAGGTATTTTTATTGTGTAAGTCTTCAATTCCTGGTCCTGTAGTATATGACATGATAAGCGCGCACACACACACACACACATTGATACATAATATACCCTCTAGATACCATGTAATATTAAAAGTATTTGTGAAAATTGCTGTTACTAAAATATAACCTCTTAAAGGTCATTGCTTGAGTATTTTCTCTATAAACTAAATCACACTTACAGTATTTGACACTTTTTTTCCTGAGTTACTTCTTGCCTACAGAGTATATTCAATAAAAACCAATGATTTCATTAAAATATTCTGAAAACCAATGTTAAATAGCAGTAAAACTCTCATTTATAATTTTTATTTTGAAACAATCCTATTCTTCCTCTGAGAGATTCCTCTATCCTGGAAACCTAAACTTTGATTTAGGCTCTAATCCTGGACCTGTCCCATGTGAGAAAACTAGTCATGCTCTAGTTAATTGTGTTGCTTTAAAAGTCTATTAGAACACTCTTTTCCTTAACTTTGTTCATAAACTTGTAATTTCATTACTTTCTTTAAACATTCCAAGTTTAATCTCACTGAACACTGCCAGGCTTGCTAGCCTCTTACATTAAAAGTTCTTATGCCAGAGCATTCAGAGGTCTCTGCTCAAATGTTCTTTGTCAGAGAAGCCTTCTCTATCCTATCTAAAATGGTCCACTCTAACCCCTTCATCTCTCTCATCTTTTATGAAGTCACAAAAACTTGTCTTGTTTCCCTTTCAGACATAACTTGGCTGGGTAACCTTTAGTAACTCACAATATCCCCCTTTTTTTTTTCTTAACATAAACCTTAGAAATTCTACCTTAACTTGTATTGCCACTTTATATTTTACTATCATTTCCATATTTGTACTTTGCTGTATCACATTTGCTATAACTGAAACAAAATTCCTTTGTATTTTTTATTCCTGTAATGTCTCTTCCCATTCATGACTTTATAAAATATGTATGAGGATTTACTTAAATCTTCATATTTTAAAAAATTTCACATTTTCTTTTTTTTTTTTTTTCTTTTCAGACCATACAACTATCTCTGTTTCACTGAGTTTCTTTTGGGTAAAGTTCCCCCTCCCCTCAATACAGAATGTCTTAAAATGTTCTGAATGGAAGATTATAACAGATAAGTAGCATGGATGAAAATAAAACTTCAGGGATCAGAAGCAATTGTTTAAGGATATAAATTTAGAGTTCTTAGTAAATATCTTAAGATCAAGGAAGAAATACAAAGACAGCACCTAAAGGGTTGGGTAACTATAACATTGATGTTAAATAAATACCATGTTCACTAGAATTCAACTTTCTAGCAGTGAACAGCTTAATAATTGAATATACAGTTATATTCTTAGTACTGAGAACAGAAGTGATCCAGAATGATTACATGTATTACACATTTACTTCCTCAACTTTTTTGAATTATATTCAGCGTATATCTATTTTAGGAACTGCTTTGGAAGGTCCTTATGTTTTATGCAAGGAACTACTATTTTCCCAGATGAATAGAATATCCATTCTCTGGCTCCAAGTTTCCATGACAATAAAAACAAAACATTCATCAGCACCAACTTGGTATTTGATGGCAAATGCAGCTGCAGCTTTTAACAGTTCAATCTTTATCCCAACTCTTTTCTGCAGAACAGAGGCACTATATTTCTCCAAAGCAACTGAATTGTTTTTACAGTGATTTCCCCCTTACCACAGACCTAAATACTAATATCTAAATGTGTTACACAATCTCTAATCTTCAAATCACCCAGCCTTCCCAAACGCATGCCAAATATGATGAAAAGTTCCTGAATTTTGCTAAGAGCACATTTGATTTGTGAACTCGGAAAGCTTGGTTGGTTTAAGAATTACCGCTTTAGAGAAACATACAGTGTTTAAACTTTCATGATAACTACAAAGAACACAGAATTGTGGGACATTCATAGTAAACAAAAAGCTGTTAAATTCAATCAGATTATGGTAAAACAGTGCCCCCTTGTGTCTTGGTATTTCTGCCTTGATTAAATCCAATATTAATTTCCTTGAAGTTCTATAGTATAGATTTAAATAATTTTTATATGATAGAAATAAACAAGATATGATAGCTGCCAGTTCTAAGACAAAACTCCTAACTTATTAAAATACAAAAATACATTGGCTATTCAATACCAGCGACTTTAACATGCATAATCTGTAATATGGGGAAAAGTGAATTGGGGCAGATTCAGTAGTCATTTTTATTTTAAATTTCATATTATTAGTAAGAGAAGTTGACAAAGTTTTAAAAATGGAAAAACACCACCATCAGTTACATTTTCCACTAGTAGTGATTATCTTCATTATCACCTTGGAATAACTAGTAGAGTTTCAAGCTTTACAAAGATAGCAAACAGTTTGTACTAATTGGAGGAAATTAATATGAAAATTTAAAAGGTAGCTATAATGACAAATTGAGCCATTCTTTAAGTTACGTATACTTTTAGAAATGAAACATACAGAAAAACATCATCCACGTTTTAACTCCACTCAACACATAATACTCCTACTAAAGGCCTGGACATTACTAGTTTGTTATTCTTATTGTAAACAATAAGAATCTCAGGTCCCATCCCAGATGATGTGAATTAGAACTTGCAGTGTAGTAAGATCCCCAGATGATTCTTATGAGCATTAAAGCTTGAGACACCACTCCAAAGTCCTTGCCCTCCTATCCCTAACTACCTACCATGGCAGGTGGGGGAGGGGAGGGGAGAGGAAGAGGCCAGGGAAGGAGAGGTTGACTGACTAGAGACAGGTGAATCATGGGAAATAAGAGAATCAGAATCAACTTTAGGTAGGCAACTCTGAGTATATAAACCCAAGTGAGGTTGGCCTGCTTACCTAAGTGACTCTTACTGCAACTATTTTCCCGTTCTCTTCATGACTTTATTTTTAAAGTCATTCCTAGAACTCTGCCATTTAAGAGTTTAATTTGTGTGATCAAAAAATTTTCAAAATGCGGGGATCCCTGGGTGGCGCAGTGGTTTGGCACCTGCCTTTGGCCCAGGGCGCGATCCTGGGGACCCGGGATCGAATCCCACATCGGGCTCCCGGTGCGTGGAGCCTGCTTCTCCCTCTGCCTGTGTCTCTGCCTCTCTCTCTCTCTGTGACTATCATAAATAAATAAAAATTTAAAAAATTAAAAAAAAAATTTCAAAATGCAAATAATTATGAGAATTTTAAATCCATCACTTATTTATCAGTGATGCCTCGTATATATATTTTTTACATACTACAACCTACATTTGCTATACATTATCTCCTTTGACACCACAGCCCTTATAAGCTAGTGTTATTACTCCCATTTTATAAATGAGGTGACTCAAAATCACTGAGATCAACTAAATTACCCATTGTTACATAACTAGTGAAGGTTAAGCAGACTGCTTATAGGTCCTGATTCCAGATCCTAGCTTCTTTGTACTGTACTATATGCTACTACTACTATTCATTAATGTGAGTAAGTTTAATTAGACTTCTTCTTTAAATAGTAGCTGAAGTCAGTATGTTGAAGATCTAGGAAGCCACTGAAGAAAAGAGGTAACTCTGGACAGAGCACTCTGGGGGAAGAAACTTAGAGCTGAAAACTAAAGCAGCATAGTAGCACTGGGCTTATGGAAACCTGGAGTAAAGGGCTCTGAAAGGAGAGGAGTTTTGCAGGGATGAAGGTGGGAAGATTCCAAAGATACATTATACTGAGGACACAGGTATGTATTGATGCCTGACCCATTAAAAAAAGGAAGAGTACTTTCTTCGAGGTACTCCTTTTGCTTGTTGTCCTATACAACAATTCTCTTTCTAGATGCAAGTTCAGCTACATTATGTGTCATTTTCTTATAGATCAGTTTGAATACCTACTCTTATTACTGCTAACACTGTATTTATGGGAAAAGAGAGACAAGTTCCAAATGCCTGGCACACTAGCTTTTAAAATACATGTTTGTGTGGCAATAAAAAATCATCTCCTCCTAGCCAATCAGGAGATACCTAGCAAATACTTATATAACTGAGGCAGATAACCAAAATGGAACAAGTGGTGGATTTAGAATCATACAGATTTGGGTTCCAATTCTTGCTTCACCACACCACTTGGTGCTAGGATGTTGGGTCAAGTTAATCAATCTTTGATTTTTAGTTCCCATGTTTTTGAATGCTGAGAAGTCAAGAATGATTTATCTTTAGTAATACTATCAAAATGTTATTTTCTTTTAGCTCATTTATATCTTAATTTTCTATAAATATTATATCTGATGTAGGAGGAAGGTTTTTAGAGAATCCAGAAGTGGACCCTCAACTTTATGGTCAACTAATATTCGATAAAGGAGGAAAGATTATCCACTGGAAGAAAGACAGCCTCTTCAATAGATGGTGCTGGGAAAATTGGACATCCACATGCAGAAGAATGAAACTAGACCACTCTCTTTCACCATACACAAAAATAAACTCAAAATAGATGAAAGATCTAAATGTGAGACAAGATTCCATCAAAATCCTAGAGGAGAACACAGGCAACACTCTTTTTGAACTCGGCCACAGTAACTTCTTGCAAGATACATCCACGAAGGCAAAAGAAACAAAAGCAAAAATGAACTACTGGGACTTCATCAAGATAAGAAGCTTTCGCACAGCAAAGGATACAGTCAACAAAACTAAAAGACAACCTACAGAATGGGAGAAGATATTTGCAAATGACCTATCAGATAAAGGGCTAGTTTCCAAGAGCTATAAAGAACTTATTAAACTCAACACCAAAGAAACAAACAATCCAATCATGAAATGGGCAAAAGACATGAAGAGAAATCTCACAGAGGAAGACACAGACATGGCCAACATGCACATGAGAAAATGTTCTGCATCATTTGCCATCAGGGAAATACAAATCAAAACCACAATGAGATACCACCTCACAACAGTGAGAATGGGGCAAATTAACAAGGCAGGAAACCACAAATGTTGGAGAGGATGCGGAGAAAAGGGAACCCTCTTACACTGTTGGTGGGAATGTGAACTGGTGCAGCCACTCTGGAAAACTGTGTGGAGGTTCCTCAAAGAGTTAAAAATAGACCTGCCCTACGACCCAGCAATTGCACTGTTGGGGCTTTACCCCAAAGATACAGAAGCAATGAAACACCGGGACACCTGCACCCCGATGTTTATAGCAGCAATGTCCACAGTAGCCAAACTGTGGAAGGAGCCTCGGTGTCCATCGAAAGATGAGTGGATAAAGAAGATGTGGTTTTTGTATACAATGGAATATTACTCAGCCATTAGAAATGACAAATACCCACCATTTGCTTCAACATGGATGGAACTGGAGGGTACTATGCTGAGTGAAATGAGTCAATCGGAGAAGGACAAACATATGTTCTCATTCATTTGGGGAATATAAATAATAGTGAAAGGGAATAGAAGGGAAGGGACAAGAAATGGGTAGGAAATATCAGAAAGGGAGACAGAACATAAAGACTCCTAACTCTGGGAAACGAACTAGGGGTGGTGGAAGGGGAGGAGGGCGAGGGGTGAGGGTGAATGGGTGACGGGCACTGAGGGGGGCACTTGATGGGATGAGCTCTGGGTGTTATTCTGTATGTTGGCAAATTGAACACCAATAAAAAATAAATTTATTATTAAAAAAAGGAGGAAGGTCTTTAAAAAATGTACAAAATACATTCTTTATAAACTTTGATCTTTAAAAGAATTCAGCTTAACATATACATGAAAAAGTTAGGTTATTTACTCAGTCATCACTATAAAATAGTCCCTGTGGACACAAATACAGGAGAGCAAAGCATAAAAAGTATAAAAACTCTCAGTAATTTATGTAGTTAGTAGTGGTACTTACAGAATAAACATTTATATTAAAGCAGTAATGTTTCATTCAATTATTTTCAAATAAGTTCAAGAATACTGACTATTATGGTCCAGATTTTGAGCCTTTTTGTGCTAAGTATCATCTATTTCCTTTCTGTCACTTTCATTTTAAGAGTGAACAAATCCCAAAAGATAACCTTTGGATAAACCTCACATCCATCACTTTATTTCCACCCTCCACAACCACCATTCTCAGTTCAGGCTCCTAAAGATGAACACCCATGCAATTATCTCCCAACTGATGTCCCCAGCACCTCTGTCTCTCTTTGCTCCCATCTATCCACAGATTGATGATAAACTCATATTCCAAGAGCACTTTCATCCTTATATTCCACTGTTCAAGAGTGATTAAAGTTTCCCAATGCATTGAATACAAAATCCATTTTTCAATCCTGACATTCCAAGCTCACCTTCTATTGTTTTCTTTTAAATTTTGGGGGAAAAAAAGCCCAAAACTTACCAAAAAGATACAAGTACAGTACAAGTTTCCCCTCTTAAAATTACACTTCTGAGAATGAGCTGCAGACATGATGCTCTGCCATCCCTTAATACTTTAGTATGTCCTATTGTGTACTGTGCAATTAATTAGAAGATCAGAATCATCAAATTAACATTTATACATTACTACTTTTTAATCTTTAGATCCCATCTGAGTTTTGCCAAACACAATCAAGTTCAGAATCATGATTGTCTGTAGTTGTCTTGTTTTAACTTTCCTGACTTTCTAATGTCCTTGATATTCTAGGTCAGAATGTCCCTCATTTTGAATTTTTTTGTCTGATACTTCCTCAGGACTAGTTTCAGGTCATGCTTCTTTGGCAGGAATGTGACAAAAGTAATGCTTTGCTCTTCCCAATGCATCCCATCAGGTGGCACATGAAGTTAATTATCCCATTACTGATGATGTTCACTTTGATCATTTCATTAAGGTAATATCTGCCAAAGCTTCTCAAATGAAAAGTCACTTTTTCCCATTTTTTTAAAGATTTATTTATTCATTCAGAGAGAGCAAAGAGAGAGGCAGAGACACAGGCAGAGGGAGAAGCAGGCTCCCTGCAGGAAGCCCGATATGGGACTCGATCCTGGGTCTCCAGGATCACACCCCGGGCTGCACGCAGCGCTAAACTGCTGGGCCACCGGGGCTGCCCACTTTTTCCCATTTTAATTAATAAGCATTTTGTGGGAAGGTACTTTGAGACAAGAAAAAAAATCCCATTTTTCACAAAACTTTCAATTTATTTATATCAGCATAGACTTGTGGTTTCCTATTTTATTCAGTGGGCTATAATCCATTACTGTCATTATTTAGATTTGTTTAAGTTGTCCCCAGATTTGGTCAGAGGGAGCTCCTTCAAGCTGCCTTCCATGACCTTCTGACAAGATCTCATCATTCTTTGAGTATGTCCTTACTTTGCAGCATAACAAGCATAACAAGATGTTCTATGCTCATCTTGTACTCTTCCTGCCCTGGCTTTACAATCAGTCATTTCTCCAAGGAGCCCTGATTTCTTTTAGTGGAAGATAGTATTTGGAAAACAAATTCTGGACTTTAGGGATGGTCATGGTTTTTTTTTTTTTTTTTTTTTTTTCCATTGGGTTTTTCTATTCATAGTTTCTCTTAGTGGACAGAGCTGAGGGAAGATATGCATTATGTACACACAAAAAAATACAACACACATTTGTATCTATATTTCTCTCACTATATATATTAAAAACTATGGGTTCACACAAATATCCCCAATTCCTATCAATAATGGATTCCTTCTAAGTTTTCTACTTTCCTATTTTTAACTTCTTTCACCAGCGAGGAGAAATCTCCATATACATAATATATTATTTAATCAATTCTCCGGTATATAACCAATTTCCAGCTGCTGATACTGCAGCATCTTCTACCCTTCTGTGTGGATGTCCTCTTGCACAGAAGTTCTTACTTCTCCTCGTTTGTTATGACCACTGGCTTCCAAAAGGGCTGCTGCGCGAAACCAAGCTAGACCATGCCTGTGTCTTCCCTCCTTCAAGCTATTAAATACCTAAACTGTCCCTCTGGTTTGTGCTTCTTCCCTTTATGAGTCTCAGCCAAGAGTGTGTAAATCTTTTCCCACCTTTCCACAATCTATCAATCTTCCTATTCCTGCCTACCCACTGAACCCCCTGCAAATTAGAAGAGATATGCTTACATGAATTAGTTTCTGATATCTGAGTCTAGAATTAGAAGGCCTATATAGTATAAAAGGAAAAGGAAGGTGGTTCTTTCCTTTTCACATATTTCTAATAAAATAATCACTAAATAAATGGAGGCTAAGAAAGGAGTGGGAATTGGTGAGTCTGCTTCTACCACTTTAGTTGGAGAATGCTATGGTCTTTTCTCTACATTTGAACATAATGCAGCAATTGCTGAATCCACACTAAGAAAACTCCAAGCAATCTAAAACTGTGTACAGTGACTGAGACAGTAAAGACATTTGAAATAATGGAATTCGAGTGGAGAAAAATTTCTGGAGGAGAAAGTGATAGTTTGCTTTAAATACCCAAAGGGCTGATGTAGTTTGGTATGATCCCAAGAACATAGCTAGGGCCAAAACAGGACAATTTTAGAGGACAGATTTTGTTTTTTTAAGTATACCAGATCTTTTTAGAAGAGATCTTAAAGGATTACATAGCCACCTTACGGAGAAAATAAGTATTCCATTATTGAAGATATTTAAAGCACAGGTTGGACACCACCTTGATGAAGATGTTACAGCAGGTACAAAAGTAAAATGGAGAGTACTGGACTTGGAGTCAGAAGTCATGATATAAAAATGCACAGGTTGTGGAATTAGATAGATCTGGATTTGTAATGTAAATTGTCAATCCTTTGCAAGTTACCTCATTTTCTTCATGTGTAAATCAGAAACAGTTGTGCCTGTTGTACAGAATTGTAGTGTGAACTTAATGCACTGAAATACATGGCTTTGGTTTGTGTCTCTCATAAATAAATGCTTAATGCCTATTTTCTATTATAATTATATGGTACTTTGTAATCAACAAACCCTAAGTTATGGAAAGCTTTATTATTAGGCATTAGCTCTATCAACACAGAGACTTTACTAATCTTGTTCTATTTCCCTAGTCCTTAGCACAATGCCTGGCATTTAGCACTATCTATAAATATTAAAATACTGATGGGTTGTTGGATTATGAACCTTTTAAGGTCCCTTCCAATGCTTATAATCCATGACCCAAGCATGTGATATTAATAAAAGAATATCCTTATATTAATATCCATAATCCTTGGCACAATCTTCTCTTTAAGTCCATCTAAAATGGTTAATTTGATGAATGTCTTTTGTGGGACTAACACATTTACCTACAACCCACTTGATGAAACAAGACAAACACATGGCACATACATTTAACATGAGAATTTAAGTTCCATGAAGGTGCCCAGAGAATTTTGCTGTTACTTTCTTAGCACTGCTAGTTAACTCAATTTCAAAAAAGGAGTTGGAAAAGAGAAAGCTGGGTAGATAAGAACTGTTATGCAATGCTTCTTAGAACAAATAGATAAAAGTTGGAAAGAGTGGGAACAGTGAAGGAGCTGAGAGAAGCAAATACTACTGCATAAATAAGAGCCCATCCAAAACAATTATAAAAGAGGAAATGAACAAAGTGTGTGAGTGGATGTGCTTATTTAAAAAAAAAAATACAAAAAACTAGGATCTGGAAAACAGCACTGTGTGTATTCAACACATATCTAACTCAGGACTCAGTGCACATACATATGGAACACTGAGTTGTCCCCAATACTCCCAATGGGAGAAAATAATGAACAATTTTATCTACAACAGAGAACATCTAAAAAACTCACAACGTTTGACTGGGCAACTTCTTAATTATTAGAAATTTATTCTAAGGATATAGCCAAATTAGAACAAACTTTACACATAAAAGATGTTCCATATGGAATTATTAATAAACAATTTAAATGGCTGATAAGAGATGAGAAATGGAGAAAATTATACATATGATATATTACATGACAGATTACCCTAGAGTCTTTTGAAATTATATTTATGGTAAGTATTTCAAAAACAAGATTCATTTAACTATGTTCTCATTTATGAAAAAGTATGCAAAGGAAAAAGGTTAGAAATATACTAGATAAATCAACTCTCCAGATTAAACCAATGCCCTTCCATTCCCTCTAGAAAACATGATTGGTCTCTAAAATAAACTGAATGCTCATGGCTGATAGGCTGTTCTCTTAATATCCTCAATATTTCTACTCTCACCAATTGAGTTATATGCTTACCAAGAGCTAGCTCTATTCACTCCCAAATGTATTTTTATACCAACTGTACTTTTTTTAAAAAAAGATTTTTATTCATGAGAGACAGAGAGAGAGAGAGGCAGAGACACAGGCAGAGGGAGAAGCAGGCTTCATGTAGGGAGCCCAACCCAACTGTACTTTTTGTTGTGATTATGTAACTAACTGAAATCTACAAACTGAGGAAATATGAATACAAAATGGTAGCCATTTCTATAAGACTAAATTGAATATATTAAGAAGTTGGCCCCAAATCATCATCTAATTATGCGGTAGCTAGACAACCACTAAAGACCAGAGTGGGGTGTCATCAAAGTCTAAAGGAATGTACACAAATGCTTCAAAAAGTATGTTTTCCTATGCCTTTGTATATAAATTTTCCTGCCTAAACTATACTTTTAAGTCACCATCTGTGATTTTCAGATGGTGAATGATAGGTGTGGTTTAAGCAAAAAAGGTAATCTAAAACCCAAATTGCCCCATTCATTAATGGGAGGTCTTGTCTCTACTTTAAGACTAGTGACTGAATGTACATTTATATGTTTTAGTCCTGTCTCAATACATTGTGTTTTAAGCTGTGGTAAAATACATTCAACACAGTATTTACCATCTTAATCATTTTAAGTGTACAACTGAGTAGTGTTGAGTATATTTACACTGTTGTACAACCAATCTCCAGAATTCTTTTCATCTTGCAAAATTTTATAACCAATAAATATTTCTCCATTCTTCCCTCCCCCCTAGCCTCTAGCAACTACCATTTTATTTCCTGTCTCTGTGAGTTTTACACACATGGTACTTCATATAAGTGGAATTATACAGTATTTGTCTTTTTGTAACTGTCCTCAAGGTTCATCTATGTTGTAGCATGTGTCCTAATCTCCTTTTTTTCTTTTAAGATTTTATTTATTTGAGAGAGAGAGTGCAAGCAATCATGTGTGCACCCATGTGGGGAAGGACAGAGGAAGCAGGCTCCCCACTAAGCATGAATCCTTATGCGGGTCTTGATTCTAGGGCTCAACAATCATGACCTGATCTGAAGGCAGACGCTTAACCAACTGAGTCACCCTGGCACCCCCAAATTTCCTTTCTTTTAAAGGCTATTCATTGTATGTATATACCACATTTTATTTATCCATTCATCCCTCAAAAGACACTTGGGTTGCTTCCATCTTTTGACTATTGTGAATAATACTGCTATGAGCATGAATGTACAAATATCTGTGACTCTGCTTTTAATTTTGGGGGATACATACCCAGAAGTGGAATTGCTGGATCACATAGTAATTTTTTTTAATTTTTTGAGAAATAAACTGTTTTTAATTAAATGACAAACTACCTGTCACATTCCTGTGGGAAACAGTACTTGTACTCTACTTCAAGTGTTAACACCGATTGACTAGATGATAGGATTAAGGGTGAATGAAGTTTACTGTCTCCTTTTGGCCTACTAGAATTTCTAAATTTCAGTAAGCATTATTAGGCTAACTAAACAACAGAAACATAATATAAAGCTTTTTTTGCTATAACTTTTTCTTGTGAGTATATCACCACAAAGGCTTGAATGTTTTTGGTCCCTAAATATTAGGTAAAGCACTATGGTCTGAATATGCTTTGCCTTCTCAAAATTCATACATTGAAACCTAATCCCCAAAGTGACAGTGTTGGATGGTGGACAGCCTTTGGGAGGTAATTAGGTCCTAAGAGCAGAGCCCTCAAGAATGGGATTAACATCCTTACAAAGAGGCCCAACAAAGGGGATCCCTGGATGGCGCAGTGGTTTGGCGCCTGCCTTTGGCCCAGGGAGCGGTCCTGGAGACCCGGGATCGAATCCCACATCGGGCTTCCGGTGCATGGAGCCTGCTTCTCCCTCTGCCTGTGTCTCTGCCTCTCTCTCTCTCTCTCTCTCTGTGTGTGACTATCATAAATAAATAAAAATTAAAAAAAGAAAAAAAAAAGAGGCCCAACATGGCTTCCTGGCCTCCTTCCACCATGTGAGGATACAATAAGAAGCCTGCACTCTAGAAGAGGGTCCTTGCCCAAACTACCTAGTAACTTGATATCCTAAGCTCCAGAACTGTGAGAAATAAATGTTCGTTGTTTAAAAGCAATCCAGTCTGTGGTACTTTGTTATAGTACCTCAAATGAACTAAGACTTCAAGAATAGTTTTCCCTGTACAGGCCAGAGCTATGAGTTCAGGCCCACTAATTAACTTCTTCTTTCTTTTTCTTTTTTCGTTTCTTGATTAGGGAGGAGTGAGGGAGTGAGGGGGGAGGAGGGAGGCGGGAGGGAGGAGGGAGAGGAGGGAGAGGAGGGAGAGTAGGGAGGGGGGATCGGGGGAGGATGGAGGGAGGTGAGTAGGGTTGTGAGGTGTTGTTTTGGTCTTTCGTTTTCGTTTTATTCCGTTCTTTCTTTCTTTCTTTCTTTCTTTCTTTCCTCCTTCCTTCCCCTCCCTCCCTCCCTTCCTTCCTTCCTCCCTTCCTTCCTTTTTTTCTTTCGTTTCTTTCTGAGAGGCAGGGGAGGAGTAGTGGGAGAGGGAGAGAGAATCCTAAGCAGGCTTTAGGCCCAGCACAGAGATCTCACGACACTGAGATCATGACCTGAGGCAAAATCAAGAGTCGGACACTTGACTGACTGAGCCACCCAGGTGCCCTTTGTTTTAATTTAAAGATGCAAACATGGAAGTTCTTTTTAATGACTGCAAATAAAGATGACAGATAGGTACACGGAAAATTTCTCTAGTGCTTAAGGCAAAGTGCTATGTCCTGAGTAACATTACTAACTTTTCCAGAGAAAAGTGGTAAGGTTCACTAAAGTGTTCCTAGATTTGAGAACCTATCTTCTGACTCTGATTATCAGTGTAATATACTTACACTCTGTAGGCGGCAAGTAAAAATAGGCAGGTGAAATCTAGTTATACTTACTACGATTTCCAAAAACATCCATAGGATAGGACATTAGGCCTTGGCTTTTGAAACTGAGTGTATGTAATTAGTTAATAGCCATAAAATAGGCTATCAAAGATCATCATCTTTGTCGTACCTATGAAGAAGAGATTTGAGACCAAAAAGGAAGTAAATACCAAAGGAAAAGAATTAAAGCAAAGGAAAAGGACACTGTCAGTGAGGGTAGCTAGAGAGGAGGGGGAAAAGAAGGGAAGAACAGAAAGAAAGATTGAGATACAGACTAATTTTCATGTGTTTGGGCAGCCTAAACATGATCTTAGCCAGAGGAACTCCAAGGTCCTTTTTTACAACTGGAATTCTGTAAAAAGCTTAGATATGAAGTCAAGTTCTCAGTTGAAGTAGGGGTAAAATAACTTCAGCGGCTGGTTAATATAACCATAAATTCACTTACTTAAAATGTCCCAATTTAAAAAATATTAGTCAATATTCTAAATCTAAAATTTTGATAATGTGTTAGAAATCTTAGAAATCTAATACATTAATTAATATCATGCATCTAAAAATGGTCTTAATAGCTTATAATTTGTTTACACATAATAATAATTCTTAGTCCTTTCTTTTTTTATCTTTTAATGCCCATAAGTATGCTTAGACCTTTTCTAATCCCATTTCTTTTTGCCTACTTCCCTATCCAAATCATAAGGAATTCCTTTGATGTTAAGTCATTTCTTAAATAAACAGCTGCCTTTTCTTAGAACTAATTTCTAGAACACCTGAATAATCCCCACAAAGTTTTACTATTTTAGTATGGTTTAGATATGAAATAGATCTGGTTGTTTATGCTGTTCTTGTTGTCTGGAGATTCAGTTGCCTGAACTTCCACTGGAGGCAGCAGACTACCCAAGCAACCCCTAGTACACTGACTTCCCAAAAAACTTTGCAAGCTGAGTGGTTAATAAATATTGTAGAGGAAAGAGGTCTTAAGTTAAGGCCCATTCCAAGCTTAAGACTTCCAAAATATGACTTAAAAGCTGAAAACCAGTTCTGACTGCAGAGAAACAGTGTCAAAAGAAAAAGCATGAAAAACAGCAACCTTGATAGAGCTGAAGTGTTTAGACATAAGCCTCAAAAAAGCCCAATCTTACAAAATACTTAGCCATTCACAGTGAGGATAACAAGTAAAAAGAAAATAGAAAAATTGGAACTCCGTTTCTTTTTTGTCTCTGTTCTCTTTGATGAAGTGCTACCAAGGAAAGAAGTACCAAGGATACACTGCTGAAAAGAGAAGAAAAAGTAGAATTGGTGGTAAGAGTCTTTACATCAAATCTTCTTCATGATAAACACTTAAGTGTCGCTGGAGAAAAGCAATGTACCTCAGAACCATAACTTCTGCCAATGTAAAAACAGATAAACAACAATTTGCAAAATTATTGCATTCTGCAAGTTAAATCTAGAGTAGCTGCAGTACCACTGTATTATATATGTAATCAATACCATCACCAATGAATATCAATGGTTGGAATGTATAAATTCTACAACTGTTTCATTATTCCCAGTTAATTAAGAAATCTTTTTAGAAATAGCATTTTAAGACACACAACTCAGATTAGCAACTTAAAATTTTCTTTGATTATAGATTTTTCAAAATAATATAATAAAAGCCCTTCATATCTAAGTATCAAACTTTTACCAAAGTGGAAAAAAAGAACACTGTTTCACTATTCATTCACATATCCTTGGTAAACTACATTTTAAAAAAGATTTATTTGAGAGAGAAGGAGAGAGTTAGCACGTGGAGGGGCGGAGGGAGAAAAGCAGTTCGCCTGTCCAGCTGGGAGCCCACGACCCATGGGATCATGACCTAAGCAGAAATCAAGACTCAGATGCCCAACTGACTGAGCCACCCAGGCGTGCCAGCATTTTTTAAATATTAGAAAAATGTGTGTGACTTATAAGTATATGCTAAGTATATTATTTAAGAAAATGCTTAGTATAAAATGGAAGAAAAGGAGCCCTCAGACCTACAATTTTTGTTTCTGAGTTTTTTTTATTATTTTTTAAGGGAAAGTTCACATATTTCTTTTTTCTTGGCTTTTTTTTTTTTTTTAAGACTTTATTTATTTATTCATGAGAGACATGGAAAGAGAGTGAGAGGCAGAGACACAGGCAAGGGAGAAGCAGGCTCCTTGCAGGGAGCCCGATGTGGGACTTGATTCCAGGGCTCCAGGATTACGCTCTGGGCCGAAGGCAGGCGCTCAACCACTGAGCCCCCAGGCGTCCCAAGGTCACATTTTTCTTCTCTAGTATGTAACAGTGTGAGATAATACACTAGAAACTGACAACCATTTTTTAATAGTTTGGAATGCAGAGATAAGAAATACCTATTGATCTGCTAAAAGATGTGACTTAATTATATCATGAGGATATTACTGTTTTATGTTCAAATCCTTGTGGTTCTTATAGACACTGTGACATTATAAAAGATAAAATGTTTCACCAGAGCAAAGAAGCAAACAAACAGTATGGTATTTGGCATAGCCTCCCAGCCTCACTCTCTTCTAATTTCTAGTGTTTTCTGAGATGGTTAAAAAGCTCAGCTTTTGACTTCTGTATGTGTCTCAACTACTCAAAGTGAACTTTAAAAGATGTTTGTAATTTGAGGGCTAGAGTTTAGTAGGTGCAAGAAACACATTTCCTTGCCCTGTATGCTCAGGGAGGGCACATTAGCTAATGTATCAAAGAGATTCTAGCTCAAAATGATAGATAAATGATTTTGACAGAAAAATGTAGAACCCCACATAATTTAATTAATGACATAATTTTACATTTTACCTAAACACAAAAACTAAATTTTAAAAAAGGATCTAAATAATTTCAAAAGAAACTGAAAATAGTCAAACAAACTAAGTTTCTTAGTACAGACTGGTTCAAAAATTTTTTTTTTCTAAAATTTTTTTCCCTCTAACTGAGCTAAAATAGACATCAGTTCTTAACAACAATGCATTTAAACATTTTATAGATTACTAACATTTGGTTACACTGATCATTTTGCCAAAGCATCTTTTGATTTTCTTATTCTCACCAGATAAATTAGACTAAGTATCACAAGAATACATATAAAACTAAGGAACCCGTAGTTAGCAATTTTATTACTGTTTAACAAAACAACAAATCTTATCCTCTACTGTATGTAATATATTTTAGTTAAAAAAATAGGATTCATTGAAAAAATGCTTTGTTTCTATCTTAAATCTTACAAATCCAATTCATCTCAGGGAGAGCTACATTACTAAAATTATGTCTGAAATGACACTGCTTGGCTCCTTCAGGTCTTCAAACTTGAAACATTGGGATACAATAAAGCTGATACAGATAATTTTCCAATCTTAAGAAAGGAAAATTCATTTTAGACATTCCTCTAAAAATAATATAAGCTTATGTAAACCATGATTTTAAAATAATGTGCAATATACTCAGAAATTGTTTCCATAGCATTTTACAAAGAGACTGCACAGAATTCATTTTTTTGAACAATCTTTCCTTCTTTGTTTACTTCTTTATATTTTGCTTCTTTAAAAAAATGTTCTTTTTCCAATTACAGGGAGGAAATAAAAAGAAATGCAACTCTTTTATGTAAAGTAAATCCATCTGGATGTTTGCTGCATCCCATACTATAAACCTGTGATCCCCAACCAGAATGAGTTATAGTAAAGCTGCAGGCAAAATTGTCTCCATATACCACAATCCATTATCCCTGTCAAGTTAATGTTCCATGTTGAGCCATATGGCACGGGTACACATTCAACAAAGGAAATTCCTTAAACTTGTTATAATCAGCACTTGCAGTCATCCAAAAAACTGACATAAACAGCTTTATTGTGTTTAGTGCATTTCAGTTAATATCCATGACAAAAACAGGAAACAGTACAGGAAAAGGAGGAGGAATGTGGGGGAGCAGAGTTATTAAAAAAAACTGTACATTTTATAATTAGATTTTTTTTTCCTAAGCAAGTGATTTTCAATTACAGTAAGCTCCAACCTCTTGACATTGATCCAATGGGCTATATTTAATAGACAAAACAAAACAAAGTGTAATGACATTAATTTTCCATGGTATGAACAAACCTAAATCTTAAAAGTCTTAAGATTCATTTAAAGCAGTTCTGGCAAAATAAGGAATAATTTAAATTTTCATGTTTGTTTTCTTTCTACAGTTGTCTCTTAATTGCTAAAATCTAACTGTGCTTCATTAAAAAATAAGGTAATTTAAATAAAGTGTCTTTATATGCATTAAGTGTAGGTCACAGATGAATCGAGGGCTCCCAGAAGCCTTTGGTACCTGGCACAGCCCAGCACATCAAACTCTAGTCAAGGTACAAGTAGAGCAGAACTTCATTTCAGCCCCCGCAGTGACAACAATAAAACGCTGAGAAAACACACTATCAAATACTGAACTCAGCATCAATTTCTGTTAATTACAGCCTTGTCAGCAACGTGATTATTCAAACAACTCATGCAAATGTTAATGAGGCCTTATTTGCATATTTATTTTTTCCTTTGTTGAAATGTCATTGATTATTACATTCTACTATGATGAATGTGGCTGATGATGTGCTCTGATATGTAATTAGTCATTAGGTGGAATGAATAGATCAATTATGAAAAAGGACTAAGATTAAGAAATATCAAACAAGACCGCCCAATATAACTATAGAATCTTTTTTAAAAAGAACCTAATAAATAATTTCTTGACATTTAAACTGCAACATCAGTAGTTTTCAATAAATAAACCACTACTTTTGTGAGGTTAAATGAAGGCTTAAAATACATCAGTACTTTGATAATCCAATTATGATCATAGAAACCATCTTTTAAAAAATTGCAAACCATCTCAAGTGGCATGTCAGAACAACAAACAGCAAAAAAGAGATTTTGCTTTAGACCTGCACAAATTAGAAAGATATAAAATATATTTTAAGGTCAAAAGAGGAGTATAACATCCTAGAGAGAAAGTGTAGGAACCTCACAGAGAACAACTACTTTCATAAGAACAAGGCAAGCAAAAACAAACTCCTTCAAATCCCAATTTGTTCTTAGAGGAAAAGGATTATTTAGCCTCTGAAACTGTTTGCTGTAACTATCCAGCCAGTACTTGCTATTCACAGATGAAAAAAAAAAAAAAAACCACATTACTGCAGACCAGATGGGAACATTCCACATGACCAAACCAATCAATCACCTCGGTGGGGCGCAGGTGCAACACAGCCGTGTAGCAACACACCATTTCACAGTCTATCGGGCACAAACACATGGCCACCAATCAATGGCACCCTGAGGACCTCAGAGGGGGCAGGCTCTCTGGAGTCTTACTGGTCCATGCCTGATGACTTCATAATCACACATCATTTCATTCACTAGAGGATACAAACTAGCATTCTAATAACCTTCTACTGAAAATGGTCATGTTGTGCATATTAATACAGTGCTGTTTGGAGTGAAGCAACTGACTTTACACGGCAGGCTAGGCAAGGCATGCAGGGCTGAAACAACCTGAAGCTAGAAACTTCCTATTTGAAGATGGCTGTTCTGTTGAGGCTGAGATCAATGGCAACATGATTCATTCTGCCACATCAAAGTTGGCATGCAAGGCTCGTATCCTATACAAAGCAACTGTTAAACAATAGTATGCTTGAAGAGATAAAGGACAAAGGAGGAGGAAAATAAAAAGAGAAGTTGGTAATTGTGTATGAAGGACAAAAAGGTTCTACATTTTTCTAAAATAACCTAACTAAAATTGAACTGCAAATAAAAATTAAGTGACCATGCATAAAAGAAACTTAGATGTATGTATTGGCTTTGTTTTCCTCACATTTTTCCAGGCTTGAGGGGTGACTCTGTATAGTGCCTAATCACAGGAGATGATACACAGAACAATTTCCAGCAAACACTGCTATAATTCTGTTAGGTAGCATTCACAGAGCTCCTGTTGGCTCCTTTTCAGAGAGGTTGTAGGGACAGTTATCCTGGATAACTGCGTATTTTTGAATAACTGATTCACTATAAATCATATAGAGATAACCTAATCTAAATAGAAAAACAAGGAAAAATATGCTTCATCCTAAAAAAGCAAACTTGTCAACTCAAATCTTCAGTAGAACAAGGCCAGGCATACATCTGTTTTTAAACAGCAGATTTCTTTGATAATTCAGAGGGCAGTTTGGGACCTTACAGGTCCTTAAATCCCATTAGGAACATCAATCATTGGAGTCAGGGTTCATGTGGAAAACAGTGCAAGACATGTAGCAGAGTCTAAACTGACCCTTTGACAATACCAAAAGTTGGCTTGGGTGATTAAATTTTGATGCTATATTCTTATCATTTTGACTCTCACAAAGACAACATATAGCAAATCTAATTACATTTCTGATTTGGATATATAGGTGTTTACTTATAGGTGGATATATATAGGCGTTTACTTATTTATAGATCTAAATTTCATGCTGTGTCCACATTCAGCCAATAGTGATTATATCTTCTGTAGTTTAAAAGAATAATTTATACATTCTATGAAAATATACCTACTATAATAGAGGTTCTTTTGGGAAAGAAATCTAGTGATTAGTCAAAAAAAGGTATTATTCTACAAAGAGACAGCTGGTAAGGTAATTTCACTGGTGGTTTACTACATATCACTTACTTTAAAAGCATGCAAAATTTATTTCCAAAGGAAATATGTTAGACTACCAGAGGATATAAGATTCAAAGTCAGAAGACTATGATTATAGCTCAAATTCTTACTAATTAGTTGTTTAGCCCTCATCAGATCGGATATGCTGATGACTTCGATGTATTAATTTGTAGAGTGACTGGATTAGAGAGAACCTTGAAGTTTCTCCTAATTTATGATCTCCCTTTGTGGCCTGACATCTTTAAAGGCTCTGTCTAGCAGTTTTCAGAGTACCACATAAGGAAGAATAGAGATCAGGTATGCCAGTTCCAAAAATCTACAGGGAAGCAAAATAAAATGTGCTTATTGTTATAATGAGCAAGCAGTCATTCAAATGGATAACATGAGGTCCCTCCTAGGAAGACACAAAAGACAACCATCTCTTTGGCTTATGGAAGTATACGTAAAGAAGTCAATATTTAAGTTGAAGTTTGTTTGTTCCCCAAACAGAATAACAATACCAAATTTGTATCATATTACTATTCCCTCCCCTAAACAATAAAACTAAAAAGGAGCATAAAACCTTTCCAAACAATCTTTGAGCTAAAGTTTTCTGAAGTGACTCACACAGAGGCTAAGGTTTCTTAGCAGTAGCCTTGCTGAATCTAAAGATAATGTAGATTAAACCACCTATTTTACAGAAAAAGAGAAACATGAAGAGTGGTAACTGGCCTCAGTCTATCAGTAGGAGCGGAAACATCACTCAAAGCTGTTACCACCAGGCCTATCTTTGGGTGACCACCAAAACACACTTTCTCTCTTTCTTGATCCCAAGTTCAATCCTAAGTAGAAGTACCTATATTAGAATCTTTTCCCTCAAAGACACAGAAAATATATTATTAAAAACATGCCTGACAATAATGCTTTGAAAAGCAAAGTGAAAAACCATACTTTTACTTTTTAATCACTATGAATACAAAATGGTCTTTAAAGACATTGCAGAGAAAGGTTAGGAGCTCTGGGGTCAGACAGTATTTGGTTTATTTATTTATTTATTTATTTATTTATTTATTTATTTATTTATTTATTTATTTAAAGATTTCATTTATTTATGCATGAGAGACAGAGAGAGGGGCAGAGACATAGGCAGAGGGAGAAGCAGGCTCCATGAAGGGAGCCCAATGTGGGACTCGACCCCAGGACTACAAGATCACACCCTGAGCCTAAGCCAGATGCCTAACCGCTGAGCCACCCAGGCGTCCCCAGTATTTGGTTTGAATGCCACTTCCATGACTTACTAATTTTGTTTGTGATTTCTGGACTAATTTCCTCAACTCTCTCAACCTCAATTTCCTGATTTGCAAAAGATAAGTAATAATACAGGCAATACCTATACCTCAGGAGTTGTGAAGATTAATTGAGCCAATGCATGTACTGATGCTGTATGTCTAACACACAGCAAGTAATAAAATTTTTTGTATCATTTAATATTAATAAAAACATTAATTTGAAAGTACCAAAATTAGGAGTAATATCTTTTTTTTTAAATTTTTATTTATTTATGATAGTCACACAGAGAGAGAGAGAGAGAGAGAGAGGCAGAAACACAGGCAGAGGGAGAAGCAGGCTCCATGCACTGGGAGCCCGACGTGGGATTCGATCCCGGGTCTCCAGGATCGCGCCCTGGGCCAAAGGCAGGCGCCAAACCGCTGCGCCACCCAGGGATCCCAGGAGTAATATCTTTAATGCTCTAGTTTAGTTCATAACAGTACTGATCCCAACTCTGTTGTTTAAAAAAATAATACTTCAGAAGAAAACAGAAGGTTCTCTTATAGTATACAACAATTAGTTGCAGGTGTTGATCAATATACTTAACTGGCCCCTTGACAAAACATCCTAGGAAACCTGAATTAGGAAAATTTACCAAAATAGTAAAGGTTTCTGCTTTTGTCTAGAAAGAGCTCTCCCTTTACTTTCTCTAGGTTAGCTGTATAAAAAATATTTTTTTTAAAGAAAGTTGGTCAATCTATACACAAATGACAGATGTGGCTTCTCTAGAATCCACAAAAACCAAAAATGGTCAATGAAATATCAGTTCACTAAAAAACTACTTTTTTTTTTCTTTTAAGATTTTATTTATTTATTCATGAGAGACACAGAGAGAGGCAGAGACACAGGCAGAGGGAGAAGGAGGCTCCATGCAGGGAGCTTGACATGGGACTCGATCCTGGGTCTCTAGGATCACACCCTGGGCCGAAGACGGCACTAAACTGCTGAGCCACCCGGGCTGCCCAAAAACTACATTTAAAAACAGGTGGGTTAAAGATAACATCATGATCTGGAAACCAGTTTCTCAACTATTTTAGTTGAACTATCATTTGGTGGTCATGTTTAGACATTCCAAAAGTGAGCCTTTCATCCATCTTTTTTTTTTTAAAGATTTTATTTACTTGTAGGGGAGAGAGGTAGAGAGGAAGGAGAGAATCTTAAGCAGACTCCCTGCTGAGCCTGGAGTCCAATGTGGGGCTCAATCACAGGACCCGGAGATCATGACCTGAGCTGAAACCAAGAGTCAGACATTTAATTGCCTGAGCCATCCAGGTACCCTGAGCCTTTAATCTATTAAGAGACATTTTATCCTAGAGAGGTGAAAGTTTAAGAGAGCCTTATATTTATAAAGGTACAGCACATTTTAAATTGATCCAAAGAGAGAGCTGAATAAATTAAATTCCTTGAAAAGTTTATTTTTTTTTTTTAATTAGCTACATTTGCTTGTATAGTGAAGCTATAAAAGACAATATCATGTAATTAAGTTTACCTACTCAAGGTAGTCATTTCACAGTGGAGGCAGGTTTCCAGTAGGGGCAAAAGGAGGAACTGTTAGGAATAGTATTGAATCTAGTAGGAATCAGAAAGACCTGGATTTGAATCTAGCACTGGAGAGCTAAATGGCAAATGAACTCTGGTGAATTATTTGCTCTCTTTCTCTCTCTCTCTAAGCCTCAATTTCTGCATCTGTGAAATTGGAAGTGAGGTGGAAAAAGAAACAAACATTTAATAAATATCTTTTAAGCGTTAGATCCTATGCTGGGCACTACATACATCCTTCTATTACATCAACCTCAAGGATACAACAGAGCCAGAATTACTGTCTCTACTTCAGAGATTAAAGTACCACGTCTCAAAGAGACATTTTTCCAAAGATACACAAGTAATCAGCACACAAAATGATGCTTACTACCATTAGTCATTAGGGAAATGAAAATCAAAACCTCAATGAATTTTTCACACCCGCTAGGATGGCTAAATAAAAAAGACAAATGTTGGCAAGGATGTGAAGAAATTGAAACCCTCATAAATTGCTAGTAGGGCTGTAAAATGGTGCACAGCCACCTTAGAAAGCAGTCTGGCAGTTCCTTAAATGGTTAAACATATAGCTACAGTACTCAGCAATTCTTCTCCTAGGTATATTCTTAAGACATATGAAAACCTTTCCATACAAACACTATATGTCAAGGTTTGTAGCAACATTATTCATGATGGCCAGAAAGTAGAAACGAGTCTCCATCAATTGATGAATGGATAAGTGAAATGTAATACCTTCATACAATGCAATATTCAGCATAAGAAAAAATGAACTATTATTGATACAGGCTGCAACATGGGTGAACCTTGAAAATATTATGCTAAGTGAAAAAAGCCCATCTCAAAAGACCACATATTATATGATTCTGTTTATATACAATGTCCAGAATAGGCAAATCCACAGTGATAGACAGATTAGTGGTTGCGAGAGGGTGGGTGTTGGGGTAACGAGGACTGACTTTTAAAACAGGTACAGGGTTTCTTCATAGAATTAGATAGTAATAATGGCTGTACAACTCTGGGAATATACTAAAAACCACTGAATTGTGTATTTTATTTTATTTTTTAAGATTTTATTTATTCATGACAGACACAGAGAAAGAGAGAGGCAGAGACACAGGCAGAGGGAGAAGCAGGCTCCACGCAGGGAGCCTGACGTGGGACTTGATCCCAGGTCTCCAGGATCACACCCTGGGCTGAAGGCGCTAAACCGCCGGGCCACCCAGGCTGCCCTGAACTGTGTATTTTAAAAGGGTGAATTTTATGGTATGTAAATTCTATCTCAACAAAGCTATTATTAAAACATACTGAGATTCAAAATTTAAAGCCCCTCCTACAGGGTTACAAATATTAAATGAATGAAACTTAAGCACTCTTGCATGGTGCCTGTGGGACACATTGAAGGTTCTTAATGAAAAGTGACCTTCTTTTCCCTTTGTCAAATGCAGGAACAATAGAAATTAAATATGATTTTGTTTCTAACCTAATAGCTTAATAAAGCTACCCAATTCTTGTCATCTGATAAGCAAAAAGGAGTAGAACTACATGTTTGTAGGTATACAGTACAGCTAGGAAAAACTAGTACAAATCTATCATTAGTACGGAAAAAAATGGACTTAACTACCCAACCCACATCTAAAGCTGACCTAGATGAAGGGGGTTAAGAATACACTGATCTTGATGAGCACTGAGTAATATACAGAATTGTTGAATCACTATACTGTACAGTGGAAACTAATTTAACACCATAGATTACCTCTACTGGAATTAAAATGAGAAAAAGAGGGGCACCTGGGTGGCTTAGTCGGTTAAGCGCCTGCCTTCGCTCAGGGTCCTGGGATTGAGTCTGGAGTTGAGCTTTCTGCTCAGCAGGGAACCTGCTTCTCCCCTCCCTCTGCCTGCTGCTCCCCCTGCTTGTTCTCTGATGGATAAATAAAATCTTTAAGAAAAATAAAATAAAATTAGAAAAAGAAAGTATAGAATGTCTAGTTATAGACATTCTCAAAGAATTCCTCCTAAATCTGTGTCAGCAATCATCTCAGGAATTATGGAACTGCAGCCATGAACATCAATTCCTTTTTAAAAAAGAAATACTATTATTCAAATGAATTTGGTAAGCTCTAATTTAAATCACTCTAGTTTCAAAATTGGATAGATATTTTGAGGTGCAGGAAAGCACTTATTTTTTAAATTTCAAAACAAGAAAGCAAAAAAGTTGTGTCACGTGCTATCAGATAGCTCTCCTGAAAACTGGTAACATAGATTAAAACAGTGTAACAAGCAGGTCCTCATATGCCAATTAATCAGCCAGGTGATAGTTAGGAATAGACAGGGAGACCTCTCCCCATGGGGTACCATTATCTGAAGGAAGAGTTCTCTATATTTACTGTTATATCTTCACTGTAAGTGACCACTGAATTACTTGGCAAATAGTTTTACTATTGATTACTATATTCTCATATTCATTTATTCTGTAATTCACAAATATTTCTCAAACTCAGTAAGAGTTCCTGCTTTGTTTAAATCAATGTGGAAAGCACCAGAAAAATACTGTTTAAAAGCCCTAAACCTAACAATTCTCTACACAAATGGTGACAGAATTTATATAATAAAAATAACTCTCCCCAATACAGCCTTTTACTCGTGTGATCTGTGGATGACCAAAAAACTGTTAATATTGAAAATTTTCCTTAATCATCTTTGTCTCTTCCAAGGTTAGCAGAACTTCTTTTACATAAGTGTTTTATAAATGTTTACAGAATGCATGAATGAAAAAAGAGAGGAAAGAAGAGTAGAGGGGAGAATAAGAATACATTTATTGTTTTGATTTGTTTTCATGAAAAAGGGCCCTAACTCTTCACCCTGCTTTACCCCCTGCTAACACACTAAATAGACTGCCACACTGGACTCCTATAATTATAGCCAATTCAAAGATCTATAGTTATCCTGTGTTGTCCTATCACAGGAAATTTCCATTAAACATTAACAAATATGTAGCATAGAGATCCCCACTGTGACCTTTTTGGACCTACTGTGGGGACTAAATGATCAGAAATCACGCAAAACTGGTAGATGCAATCTGGTTTAGGGCACACTAATGAAGAAGAAAGATGGGATTTGACCAAGCAGCCAAAGGCCAACATTATCAGAGAAACAAATTTAACTTCAAGCAACTGAGGCTTCTTTAATATATAGATCAAGGGGAAGGAGTAGTTTTGAGTTTTGTTTCTTTTAGCAACATACATGAGCAATGATTAATTGAGACAGAGTATATTAAATTCAAGGGGAAGGTAAGTGATATTTTAAAATCTGAAAACAAATATTTCAGTATACCTTTTTGGTTTTATAGATAAACAGAATGAAAAGCTCAATGAAATTTTTGCTAATAAGAATATAAAGTTGAGGGATCCCTGGGTGGCGCAGCGGTTTGGCGCCTGCCTTTGGCCCAGGGCGCGATCCGGGAGACCCTGGATCGAATCCCACGTCGGGCTCCCGGTGCATGGAGCCTGCTTCTCCCTCTGCCTGTGTCTCTGCCTCTCTCTCTCTGTGTGACTATCATAAATAAATAAAAATTAAAAAAAAAAAAAGAATATAAAGTTGATACCACAAGTAGTCATTTTTGGGGAAAAAAACACTGTACTAGGATAAATTATAGTAGATCATTAAGGTCTCTAATATAAAACAGATTCTTTTTTCTTTTTTTGTTTATTTATGTATGTATGTATGTATGTATTTATTTATTTATAAGAGTGCAACCAGGAGGAGGAGTAGAGAGAGAGGGACAAGTAGACTCCATGCTCTGAGCACAGAGCTTAACATAGGTCTCAATCCCACCACCCTGAGATCATGACCTGAGCCAAAATCCATTGTCATCCGCTTAACTGACTTATTAGCCACCCAGCTGCCTCAAAACATTAGATTCTTTATATATAAAATGTGTGATAAACCTAAAAGTTAAAAGACACTGTATTAATTGGAATTATTAGTGGATTTCACATCTTTTCTCCAATTGTAGTGTTCTGTATGTGAAGAAAACAAGCTAAAAATAGTTCTTATTTACAACCATGCTACAAAGATACACATCTTTTACTTAATGGTTATAAAATAATTGAACACTAGGATAAAAAATAAAGAAGAAATATTTTTTTAAAGTATAGTGCACTCTACACCTATCAAAAACATCACAAGTATAGGGGCGTCTGGGTTGCTGCCTTCAGTTCAGGTCATGTTCCCTGAGTCCTAGGATTGAGGCCCATGTCATGCTCCCTGCTCAGTGGGGAGTCCGTTTCTCCCCCTCCCTCTGCTCCAACCCCCTGCTCATGCTCATACTCTGTGTCTCTCTCTCAAATAAATGAAATCTTAAAAAAAAAAAAAAAAAACCAAAACCCAAACATCACAAGTATTAAACTCATCGATGTAAAGGGAGAATTTACTGCTTTCTACAAATTCACTGAGTTCAAAAGTAATAAAGTAAAACTTAACTGGTTTTACCTAACTAGTTGTAGAAACACAGCTGCTCAGAAATTCAGTTAGTCTGGTGTTTTAGAGTTTAAAGACAAATGCAAAGTAATTGTCTATTATTTCATGAGTACCACTGCTCACTCTAACTATAGGTTTTCCCAGGATAATGATAAAATATGAATCACTCCATTTGTGGCTTGTCTTAAGTTAACTGGGAACATATTACCAATTATAAAAGTAGTTATATGACTTACTTAGGCTTATCAGCTGGATCCACTACAATAAAAATTTTAAAATATTATAAAAAGTCTTTAGCTTCTGTTTTATTTTAGGCTCTTCCAAGGGAGAAAGAAGAGTAGGGCCAGTTACACTTCAGCCTTCAAATCACACCTAGTATCCTCAGGTTTCCATGCACACAGAGGCCCCAAATAATTTTCCATAGAGACTGGGCTAGGCAACACTGCCAGATCTTGGAGTGGTGGCTGAACCTGGGCATGCAAGCTCAGTTATCTGTCCCTTGTGGGATCTGCATCACTACCCCATTTGATTTTCCCACCCAGTTGGGATTTTCCCACCCAGTACTTCTGCTGAGGTACTACTTAGCCATAAGTGGGGGGAAAAAAAGAAATATAACTAGGATGTGGCCAATCTAAGAAAAAATGAATAGTCTGAGACTCAACTCTTTGTCTCTGGTGAAATGCCAGCAAGTGCAGCGACATGATATTAGCATTGGGAGGCCAGCACAGGGGACTTCCTGGGACATGGCCACCTGTGTTTTCTTCATTTTTTGTGGAGGAAATGCAGCTGTCATCTGTACCACCTGGGAAGCCTGGGAACACTCATGGCATCAGTCTGATATGCTACATATAAAGAGGGCACCAATCAGGGATGCCTGGGTGTCTTAGCAGTTGAGCACCTAACCCTGGCTCAGGGCATCATCCCGCGGTTTCAGGATCAAGTCCCACATCAGGCTCCCTGCCTGGAGCCTGCTTCTGCCTCTACCTGTGTCTCTGCCTCTCTTTCTCTCTCTCTCTCTCTCTCTGTGTCTTTCATGAATAAATAAAAATCTTAAAAAACAAAAAAAGAGGGCACCAATCATGCTGGCTAAGAGGAAGTCTGACAGACGGCCCTGAATTCTAGATAGGACAACCACACAATCAAAAACACCTAAGTGGGGCAGTCCTGGTGGCTCAGCGGTTTAGCGCCACCTTTGGCCCAGGGCATGATCCTTGAGACCCGGGATCGAGTCCCACGTCGGGCTCCCTGCATGGAGCCTGCTTCTCCCTCTGCCTGTGTCTCTGCCTCTCTCTCTCTATGTGTGTCTCTCATGAATAAATAAGTTAAATGTTTAAAAAAAAACAAAAAAACACCTAAGTGCACTGGTTCCCAAAGTCCCCAGCCAGTCTCAGATGAACTTCAGCGTAATTACCCATAGCTATTCTAATAGTTTCTTCACATCTTCGTCTGCTCCCCCACACCAAGTTAAGTCATTGAAAAAGAAAATGATGCATCTTTGTGGAACAAAGTGAAAGCAGAAACACAGAAACTAAAGTATGTGAGAATCTCCAAAAGAACATACTGGAAAATTAGCAGCATTTGCAATAAATAGAAACCCTTCCTGTCCTAGACCCTGAGCATAAGGTCTGCTTCTCCTTTGACAGGAAAACACAAAAGAATTAGAAATGTGGTAGAGATAGGTCAGCAGCAAAAGGGGATTATATTATCTACCTAATGAGAAAAGAAGAAAAAAGACTGAAAAAGCATTGGAAAGGAACTCAAAGTTATGGTATACAAAGTTATTTAACTCTGTAACACTAACCCAAAGAAATAATTTCAAGAAATTAAAGTATTTAACAGTCTTTAGCAATGGTTTCAGCTTCAAAATAAAGCTCGCTGTTTAAAAAAATTACATTAAATATGTACTTTCTTACAAAGCTCTCAGACTTTCATTCACTCACTTGATTTATATTGCCAAAGCCATAGAGATAAAAATTTTTCAGACATATCAAAGATCTAAAGTTTAAATTTAACAAGAAAAATACACATAAAAGCAGGCTTTAGTAATAATTTTATCTATCATACTTGTGAATGACATCTCTCTTTTTTGCTCTGATCTGTTGCTATTTTAGCATTTAAGTGTTCGATTTTCTCATCCACTCAACCTCATCTCCATTATAATAACTTAAGATTCCTTTCCATTAAATCATTTTAAATTGCTATTTTTAGTCAGTTTGTCCTGCTTAATTTAAAAATATAACAAGGCTATTGTTGTTCTTCACTCAAAATTCTTCCAAATAACTTTCTTAGGTGGACAAAATCTCTTCAAAATCTCTAGTGTTTTCCTATAGCTAATGAACACATCCTCAAACTTATCAGCCTCATATTCACAAGACTTAGTTTATGATCAGTTAAAAGAGGTACACTGACCATACACTCTCCTGAAAAGTAAACTCCAAGTGTAATTTTATTTAAATGATATAATCTAAAAATCCTAATGAAAATAAAAACAGGAAAGAAAATGAGAGGGGTAATTGGTTCTTTGGGTGGTTCTATGTGATGCTGAGAAACTATATCAACAGTACAGTGCTGTGTTTGAGTATGGACTTTGGAGTCAGAGAGAATAGAGTTCTACTTCCTGATTCATAACTTAATGGCTGTTGAGGCAAGTTTGCTAGTTGAAAAAAAAAAAGTTTGCTAGTTGACTTCTTAAATGTGTTCCTTTACTCATAAAACAATACCATTGTAGGAAATGAATAAAATGATTAACATAAACACTTCTCACAATATCTGGCCTACAGCTATGTGCTGAACAAATGACAATTATTGATATACAACCATTTATTAGAAGTACATTCCTTCTTTTTTCTTGCTTTTGGTTTTGACACAAATAAAATCAAAGCTCTGTGATAGCACTTCAGAAAACCAAATATGTTCCTCTTCTCAGAATGCCTAAGGTCTGATGAAGGAGATTTGAAGTTATAATGTAAGGCAAATTTCACATTTTCTTAAAGGTGCTATGGGAAAGATAAAAATGAGGGAAAAATCAAGTAAGGCCTTTTAAAGGAAATTATATTTGAGCAGGACTATAAAGCATGGGCAGGTATTCTGCAGAAGGAGACAGGGAGATGAGAAGCAGAAAAATGAAAACCTTTTAAGATTGTATAGCCTATAGGAGACAATTAGTAAATGCTGGCTAAATATATAATGTATGAATAAAAATCTCTATTCTGGTCTTACCTATGAACATAATGTGTTCATTAATCATAATAAAAATTAACAACTCCACAAAACTCCAAAGAGTCCCTCTCAAATACTCTAGGAACAATGGAGCTGAAGAACCTATTATTCAACTTGGTAAGCTCATACAATTGTGTTAATTTCAGAAAGAACATAGTTAGCTAGTTACCAAAAATTATTTATTCTGTAAGTAGTGACAAAGTGGCTCTACCCCATCAGTAAGGTTGTGCTTTAGCTTTGTCCTACACTAGCAGAGGGACTTCAATTTTTCTGTCAGTTACAAATCTCACTAGTAAATGTCATCATTTATAAACAGCTTCTGGAGCTCATGTCAGCTCCAGACTACATTTTAAAGAATTCTACTTCTTCAAGTTTCAAAAAGTGACATCTATAAAACTCCTGCTCCAGATTACCTTTCAGTATCAGCTCATTTGCAGAGCAGAGACAAAAGGCATTTTCTGAGCCCACTTAACAATTCTTCTAGGCTATCATTAAGGAAGTTACCTGATTTCCAAGGACACTATATGACTGCTCATTCAAAGTATCTCTCACAGGAGTAGTATTTAGCAAAAATATTCCTAAGAGAAGTATCACTCTCACAGCTACTAAGTGTAGGCATAAGGCATGGCATAGGCATAAGGCACACCAACATAAATGTGTTAGCACTGTATTCTTCAAGACATTGGCTAAGCTTTGTGGGTGATGAGATATGCAAGCAAGTAATTATAACACAAGTTGAAACAGAGAGCTGTAAGTAATGAGAACTCATTAATGGCAGGGATCATTTACCTTATCTATAGTTTAAATATAACTTGACAAATAATTATTGAGCATCTGATGTATATCAGGTACTGGAAAGGGCCCAGGGGGGGACAATTCTTCAAGACATCCCATCCCCAAGAAACTCCCAGTCTGAAGCAAGTGCACATAAATAGCATATTTCAATGTGACAGGTACAGGATGCCACAGACACAGAGAAAAGGAGATTGAGTCCAAAAAGGGAGTTTAGGCAAGGCCTCTTGGAAAAACTACAGTATGAGTTGAAAATTCCAGGAGGTTAGGTAATGTATACCCAAGCAGCTAACATAGAAATGAAATTAAGTTTTGAAATGAAGTTGTAGAATTAAAGAGAGGTATGGAGGGCATTTCAGTTAGAGGAAATACTGTGAGAAAAAGCATGCAAACATGAAATAGTTCAAACTAAGCAAGTAACTATAGGCAGGTAAATAGTATTGGAACCTAAGGCTCAGGCAGAAAGCAATTGGCATACGGATGATGTTCTAATGCTCTGGATTTCACTGAGGTTCTGAAACAGAAGCAAGGTTGGTAGTCAAAAATGCTTAATGTAGCAATGTAAATAATTCATTGACTTTATTTTTCAAGAGATACAAACTACTACCAAGAAGAAGAGAAAGAGATGAATTCCTATTTTGGACTGCTAAGAGACCACACATGGTGAGAATTTATTAAACTATCTGGTAAGTCAATGACGTTGTGATAACACTGCTCATTCATCTATGAGTTACAATGTTCCAAAATCCAAAGTCTAAAGTTTCCACACGGAGTGTGGGCTGTTGGTTAAGTGGGAAAAAGAAAAGAAAATCCATTTCTTGATTTTTGTGTTCAAATAATGCAAACAAGGAACTTATATTAGATGACTTATAATTATTTGACCACAGAGTCTCAATAATAAAATATTGCAGTGTCTAGTACGCAGAAAAGATATTTAAAAAATCTGCGAAGGTATGCATGAAATAGCCCCTCATTAACTGCAAATTCATGATTAATCTAACATAGTACATGATAGAACAAAAGAGAAAAAGTGATAGGTAATAGTCATATCTCCTTAAAAAAAGAAAAATTGCTAGCTTTAAAAATGTAAAGAATTTCCTCTTAAGTATACTCCAAGAAGAGGATAAATTATTTTCAATAAGTAGTGTGTACAGACACAGATGGCTGAAGAAGCATTCAAAATGCATTTTTTGAAGGTAACAACTTTAACGACATATAGGCTGCTTTTGTACTAAACAAAACAAGAGAAGAAACCTGGAAAGGAAATGGAAAAAACATTAGACACAAAAATCTGAAAATATATCAGCTGCTTAGCTGTCTTTCTGGCAAGGCTGTTGAGACAGAATGACTAGTGAACTAATCCAGACAGGTAGGTCAGAGGGAGTAACAGATGCATTCACAATGCAACTAGTGACTGAAAATTTGGTAATGAAGATATGAAGTTTGGAAGGTTTGTGACGAATGCTCTGCAATTTAAGGTTAACATCACTGTCTTATGCTGATCAAATTGGCCAGATGTCAATGTATAATTAAAAAAGAAAAAAAAGATATTTCAAATGAATAGCACGTATCCCAGATCCAAAGCACCCATTAAAGTGAAGAGAGGCCCTTCATCTGTGTAGTTTCTAGTTCAATTGCATCCAAAGACTCAAGAGACAGTCAGTGATTCTTTAACATGGGTTAACAGAAGTAAGAGTTAATTTGCTCAGACAAAATTCTTTCCTAATGAATCACTGCCCTTCAATTTGCTCTTTTATTTAACATTTACAAAGGTTGTTATTGACGTCTGCTGTATGTCACTGCCAGGGGACCAAGCTGTGTCTGTACTTAGAAAGAACACAATGGAGAGAAGGCGGAGTTAGAATCAACACTGAAGCTTGCCTTCCTCAGACTGCCAAATACATCCTGGCCTAGCAGCCTCATCCTAAATACTGCAGAACCAACTCAATTGATCACTGTACTGAATATAAGACAAGCCTTCTGCATTGCAAGAACTGACAGAACAAAGACAAAAATAATTCAATAACACTATTAAAAACAAAAGTCTAATATGCCTTCCCTGTTACTTTCCAGTGACAGATTTAGTCGAATTTGATCTCTTCACAAAATGAAAACAAATTTTTAAAATATCTGCAAGCTTTCCTATACCTTTTATGATCCATAAAACCACTTCTGAAATTATATAATTGTTTTAACAATAGTTCTTAAGAGTGGGTGGATTTTAACTGAAAAAAAAAAAAAAAAACAAACGACAAAGATCTTCAAAATGAAAGAGAAATGTTATTACAAATTTTAATTCATCAATAATAGAGAATGTTTATTGAGTACTATCAATTCCCAGTTACTATGTTAAGCTCTTTATATTGAGTATGTCCCTTAATTCTGAAATCAATCCTCTAACTTAAGCATAATTACTATACTCACTTATATTAAGACAACTAAAGAAACCAGAACCAGAATTTAAACCAAGGTAGTTTGACATTAGTCATGGTGCAGGAAGGTAGCTTTTATACTTATAGTAATGAAGTAGTTCTGATCATTCAAGACATCTTAAAATTATAGTAATGTGACAGACCATTTTCTATCAAAGTTAATAATGTCATTTAAGACCTGATTTTTACCATAAACAAGGGATTTAACATGCTTCTTTTCTACCTCTTATTTTATTGGATTTTAAATATGCTGACAGTTGTATCTCAACATAAAGCATTTTTTTCCTACTTCAGTTCTATTTTTCTTCATAAAACTACCATTTAAAAGAATAAACTTGAATGGTTACTAGTTTGACACCGATGCCAAAGAATGATGAAATTTGGAAAATTAGTACTCAAATCAACTCACACCTGGGAAAGGAAGTCAATAAAAGGTCTTACTAAATTTTTTCATCATTCTGTCCCCAGGATTCTTCGTAATAACTTGAGCACAACTAAACAAAATACCTGTCTCTCAGCAATTAAATTGTGTAGGAAAAATAAAATAATGCAGCAGTCTAAAACGAAATGAGAATGGCAACTATTATATACACTAAAGTGTAACCTCTCAGAGGATGAGATTGTATAGCTCTCATATCATGCAAATAAACAATTATGAAAAGAGAATCCATACTTAGAAATTATGCAACAATATCTACCAGAGTAAAAAATAATACATAGCTTATGAGCCACGGAGTACCACAATCTTATTTATAAGTCAGTCAATGTTAGGAACCTGGAATTTATTTGTACATGAGAAAAGGTTCATATGTGGAATTCACGGTTAGTATGGTATGACAGTTAAAAAGCATAAACTATGGAGTCAAGAACATTAATATTTTCCTATCACTACTAGGAGTATTAATAAAATACTTAATCTTAGTGTGCCTCAGTTTCTTCATCTGTAAAATGAGCATAAGGATACCTATACCTCACAAGTTTCCTGAGGATTAAATGAGATATTACAGAAACAATTAGAACAGAACCAGACACAATAAGGTCCTATGTAAATAGCAGCCTGGCAACTGAACAGAAGTGAGAAGAAGAATGGCATTTCCCCCTTCTTTTCCGGGTACAGGTGGGAGGAGTATATGTTACTTTTCACTGTCTAATCCTCGCCTACCATCTAGCATCCCTTGTGCTCGTTTGGTGCCCTGGGTGCACATCTCTGTACTGTAGAGCCCTGCACTGATTTGTCATCCATGGTCTATTACACTCCCAAATAACTGAATTCCCTTCTCCCTCAATTCAAACTTCTCTCCTGGGAACTAAGCAATCCACTTGACTAAGTTTTAACAATATATTAGCATTCTGACAGACTATGCTTATTAACTCAAACCAATCACTGGTAAAATATAAGGCACCAAAACAAAATAAAAATTCAAAACGTAGATAGACCAGTCTCTAACTATTTTCTAAATAGATTCCATGGTAGTGTGTAGATAAAAACAGCCAGTTGCTTATAAGCTGCCAATGTCACCAATGTCACTGCCAATTTTACAATAACTATAAAACTATATAGTTTGATGTTAAAACCTTAAAATTATAGAATTTTAAATTTACCTTGATTAGATGCTAACATCTAGAATAAAATATGTCTGTTTCATTTATATGCTCATGTAGTTCATTTCTTAAATATCTGAATGAAATGCATTAAAGCTGGTGAATAACAACAGGGGCCACAGTATAATTTTTAATGGAACTGTGAACCTTCACCTTTCTTCAATTTTTCTAATTAAAAAAGGGTGGGGGGGGGAGATGGAAAATAACTGCCCACACTGTGAAGTAAATGGATTCCAAAAGAATCTTTACTTCTAAAACCACAGAAATAAACAAATCTGAAAGCTCAAAGTTTTCTCAGCCTAAACCAAAGCTCAAGAAGACATTCAACTCTGGGAATTGTTTTATTTTTAATTGTCATGCAATATATACAGAGCAAAATGAAGATGCTTCAGGTTAATTTGCAATTTCTGCTTCTCTTTGCATTGAGAGCACTTATTTTAGTTCTGAGTTTGATAAGGAACAGCTTTTACTCATTCATTTATTCAATTTGGTATATACTTTCTAGCACAAGGCATAAAGATTCTAAAAGACATAAAACAATTTAAAAGTCAATCAACTGTAATATGAAACCAAGAACGTCTCTTTGGGAAGAAGTGTGGGAAGGATCAACACAGAGATTTTGTCAAACTAGAACCAATTTTGTGAGAAATTCACACATGCTAAAAATGATTACAAAATCTACTGTCTTTTTGCCCCACCCATCTCACCATGACTTCCACTTAAAATCATGATTATTTATGTAAACATTACAGTAGGTTAAACAACCTCTAATTTTTTCACTGGCTGAAAAGCACCTTGGGATGAGTGCCAGTCATAACCAGTTCCCCTCAAGTACCAAGCGCCTGATGGAGTAACAGATAAAAACATCATATAATACATTCATTAATCAAAGAGCAAAAATTAATATTCACATTACTGAGATAAACATGCTTTCAAAAAGGGATCACAAAAATAAATTCAGTTGTTAGGCTTAAATAGGGTTCTCAAAATTTAAGTCCATTCACTACTGTCTCCTTATCCCTATTGAGAAGGCCATTACCAAAGCCCAAGACTCTATTTCAAGGTCAGACTATAGCCAGGTTCACCTCTAAATTCACTTTTTCAAAGGTTATTCTGTATCTTCTAGCAAACCAGACTTCAACTACAGTACTCCTTTCTTGAAAGGGAAAGCCACACAAGAAATGTCACCATAACTATTTACTAATAAGCACCACTACTATGTTTCAGGCATATACTATAAGATATGGATACAAAGATAAAAAGAGATGTAAACAACTCTATGATAAAAACATGGTTAAAAAACAAAACAAAACTCAGAGAGTTGCACCAGGTATTAAGGAAGTATAAAAGAGGCAGCGATTGCCTCTATCTGAAGTCAGAGAGGTCATATATGAACTGATACTTGATAAGAAGAAAGGTGATGGCATTAAACAAAGGTAAAAACTGCAAAGTGAATGATAGTCCTAGAAATAAAGAGTTGCTGGGATATTGCTGGACTCAAGAGTACTTATAGAGATGGAGATGAAAACAGTGAAGTGAAAGCTAGAAAACGAAGATTCTTAAGTGGCATGAAAAGGAACCTAAGCTTTCTCATATAGATAGGGTACACGGGCAATGATATAGAGAGAGCTATGACGGTCTCTTGTCACAAAAAAAGTAAAATTCATAACAGAAAACTTAAAAAGTATTCAAACTGAAAATCATGTTTAAGTTAAATGAGCTAACTTATATTTTTTCTTTTTCCACTTAAATCAAACGCACTGTGTTCCTATAGCTTAATCTGGAACTTAATGTCTACACGATATTCTATTTTTATATACATTATTAGCTTATTAAGTACAAAGTCTGAGTCCTTCATAGTTCTTTTGAAGACAACACAGACTTTTTCATCTTGGTATTTACTACACTCTCAAGCACAGTGTTTAACATATAGAAGGCACTCAATAAAATGTGAAGAGTTTGGTGGTGTATTAAAACTCTTACAGAAAAAAAAAAACTATTAGAATCTGTGCTATCCCAAAACAATTTCACAAAAATGAACTGCCTGTCCACTGGTTTTCCATAGAAAATCAGGGCTAGCCAGGCCTTGGTGAAAGACTGGAATCTCAATTGCTACACTCTCAGCATATAGCAATCTAAGCTACTGGACTGCAGCGACTTTGTATCTGAACGTTGTAGAGACCAAGTTGCAGCGTGGCCATACACAGGCACAGTTAGCAGATATCCCAGGGCATTCCAAATGCTAGTGTTCTTTGCTCCAACTTTTCTGCCAAAGTAGTCATTCACCTTCAGGCACAGGGTTAATCCAGGGCCTATCCCTGAAAAAGATACCTGAGGCCTGGCTCCTTTGCACTATGATGTCATATCACTGGAAAGTCAGATCACCTGGAAACTCAAGCATGGTCAGGCCACAGGGCTAGTTTGGCATGAAGGTTATTTGTAGCCCCATGGCTTCCTACTCAAACCTAGGAAGCTAGAGACCTCTGCTGCCAGAATATTTGTGTTTCTGGAAAGAAAAATTTCCAGTACAATTCTTTATTTCCACCTTCTCAAGATTCCTCTCTACCACACAGGCAAACTATGAAATCTTACCAAGTTTCTGCTGATCAGTTCTGTCATCTTCTCTCAAAAAGCATATACCAAGGGTCTAAGTTATCTCCCTCTCTTAGGTCTCAGAGAAGGGTAAGGGTGCACTAGTATCCAGCGAATTCGAATTTTCTTTTTTTATGCCTTCAGTAAGTCCCTAAGAAAGGCTGTTGGTACTATGTTTTCACTGAGTTTGGCATGAAATTCACTGGGATTCAGCTACTCCATGTTTATGTCCAGGGTGAAATAAGACATTCCAAGAAGCCAACAAGAATTCAATTCAGCCCCAGCCAGTTCTGCCACAGGTAAGCTTTATCTTTAAAAAGCTAAAAACAAACCCCCAAATACTTGAATGGGATTAAAGCATGCCAGAAAAGGAAGGACATTCAAATATGCCTACATCTCAAGACCCCATACACGAGACAAACACCAGGCACCCTATATCAGGGAGAGGATGCAAATATGTTTTTCACTCACTGAAATCTGTTGACAGAAATTGTTACATTTCTGTCAACAATTTTTGCCCACTAACCTACACAGTAATTTGAACCTTCTATTATCACATCAACTCTTTTTTCCTTTGCTCTTAATAACTCAATAAATGTTGGGAATATTTTGAAGGTGAGGCTTCCAAGTTGCTCAATTTTAACATCTCAGCTTCCTCATTTGTATGAGAGGACCAAGTCCATTTTTAGCTTTCAAAAGTCAATGCTTCCATTCTATATAGGTCCAACCCAAACAACCTATAAAGATAGAATGAATCTCTTAAATTAAAGATTTTGTGGAACTGGACAGAAGTCAGCAGGCTACTTTACTAACTCTTGCATTCTTTTCTTTCCTATACACAAAGATCTAACTTTCTCCAATTAAAAATAAATTTTCAGTCAAATTCCTAAGAGACTGGTCCTAGAGAAATTAATGAACACTATGGAAAGATGATTCCAGTTTCTTGAGGTGCTTAAGTGTTTGTTTAGATTCTGTATTAAAAACGAGAATGTTGGGCAGCCCCGGTGGTGCAGCGGTTTAGTGCCACCTGCAGCCCAGGGCGTGATCCTGGAGACCCTGGATCGAGTCCGTCAGGCTCTCTGTATGATGCCTGCTTCTCCCTCTGCCTGTGTCTCTGTTTCTGTCTCTCTCTCTCTCTGTCTCTATGAATAAATAAATAAAATCTTAAAAAAAATTATAAAAAAAAGGAGAATGTAAAAAAAAACAAAGAGAATGTCATGCATATTAGATTGGATACTATTAATACCCCCCATTTTTCTCCTTTTTTTCTTCCTTTTTTCCACTACAACTCATTTTTATATCAGACTGTAAATTTCCAAAATTTTTTCTCTTTTTCCACCTTAACTACAATATTTTACCACCTCTTCATTTTTAAGATTCTTCCTTTTTGACTTTCACATTTCTACAATTACAGGTCCTAGATATATTTTCCACTTCTAGATTCCCTTCAACATACTCAACTTAATTTTGGGAGATAAACAAGATATTTTTTGTTTGTTTTGTGTTTTTTCTGCCTCATTTTGTTCTACAGTGGTGGAAGTTAATACCTTCTAAAACATAAACAGCATGCACCCAGAACCAAGTGGTATACTGTGCTGGTTCATTCTGTGAGATTCCTCATTCCCATTCTGCCCCCCTCTTTTATCTCATTTATGTTTTGGTGGTCAATGGTGGGGCTCTCTACAAGTATTTCTGGTTTATATAAATTTGGGACTGAGCATCCTCTAACATACAGAACTTAATATACTACTCAGAACCAAGAGGATCAACTTCTAGAACCCTTCAGGTAGACAACATTCTCCCTCGACTACAACTTAATCACCACCACCATCTCCCAGTAGCACCCCCCCCCCTTCTCTCTCTTTTTTTTTTCCTCTTCTTCTTTGGGATTATCGGCCTTTTATTTTTTACTACTTTGTTTTAAAATTTGTTTTTCAGTTTGGTGGTCCTTTTGTTTTATTTCGTTCTGATTGTTGTTTTCAATTTCTGGTCTCTGACCTTGGCAGAATCATCTAGGGTGAAATTTACTTAGGTCATGGTTGATATTCTTGACTCAGCCCGCTTATACAGCCACTCTGCATTGAGCAAAATGACTAGAAGGAAAAACTCACCACAAAAGAAAGAATCAGAAACAGTACTCTCTGCCACAGAGTTACAGAATTTGGATTACAATTCGATGTCAGAAAGCCAATTCAGAAGCACAATTATAAAGCTACTCTGGAAAACATAAAGGATTCTAGAGACTTTATGACTTCAGAATTTAGATCTAATCAGGCCAAAATTAAAAATCAGTGAAGTGAGATGCAATCCAAACTAGAGGTCCTAACGATGAGGGTAAATGAGATAGAAGAAAGAATGAGCAACATAGAAGAGAAGTTGATGGCAAGGAAGGAAGCTGAGGGAAAAAAAAGGAAAAACTATTAAAAGACCATGAGGAAAGGCTAAGGGAAATAAATGATAGCCTCAGAAGGAAAAATCTACGTATAATGGGGGTTCCAGAGCACGCCAAGAGAGACAGAGGGTCAGAAAGCATATTTGAACAAATCAGAGCTGAGAGCTTCCCTAACTTGGGGAGGAAAACATCTCCAAATTCAGGAGACAGAGAGGTTCCCCCCATCCCAAATCAATAAAAACCATTCAACACCTCGACATTTAATAGTGAAGCTTGCAAATTCCAAAGATAAAGAGAAAATCCTTAAAGCAGCAAGAGACAAGAGATCCCTAACTTATATGGGGAGAAATATTAGATTAACAGCAGACCTCTCCATAGAGACCTGGCAGGCCAGAAAGGGCTGGCAGGATATATTCAGGGTCCTAAATGAGAAGAACATGCAGCCAAGAATACTGTATCCAGCAAGGTTCTCATTCAGAATAGAAGGAGAGATAAAGAGCTTCCAAGATAGGCAGAAAATGAAAGCATATATGACCACCAAACCAGCTATGCAAGAAATATTAAGGGGGACCCCGTAAAAAAAAGAGGAAGCCCAAAGAAATAATTCACAAAAACAGGGACTGAATAGGTATCATGATGACACTAAATTCATATCTTTCATAGTAACTCTGAACGTGAGTGGGCTAAATGATCCCCTCAAAAGATGCACGGTATCAGACTGGATAAAAAAGCAAAACCCATCTACTTGCTGTCTACAAGAGACTCATTTTAGACCTAAGAACACCTCCAGCCTGAAAATGAAAGGTTGGAGAACCATTTACCATTCAAATTATCCTCAAAAGAAAGCTGGGGTAGCAATCCTCATATAAGATAAATTATAGTTTATCCCAAAGACTGTAGTAAGAGATGAAGAGGGACACTATATCATACTTAAAGGGTCTATCCAACAAGAAGACCTAACAATCATGAATTATTTATGCCCCTAATGTGGGAGCTGCCAAGTATATCAATCAATTAATAACCAAAGTAAAGACATACTTAGATAATAATACACTAACAGGAGACTTCAATACGGCACTTTCTGCAAATGACAAATCTTCTTTTTTTTAAATTTTATTTTTATTTTTTTTATTTATGATAGTCACAGAGAGAGAGAGAGAGAGAGAGAGAGAGAGGCAGAGACATAGGCAGAGGGAGAAGCAGGCTCCATCCACCGGGAGCCCGACGTGGGATTCGATCCCGGGTCTCCAGGACCGTGCCCTGGGCCAAAGGCAGGCGCTAAACCGCTGCGCCACCCAGGGATCCCAATGACAAATCTTCTAAGCACAACGTCACCAAGGAAACGAGCTTTAAATGATACACTGGACCAGATGGATTTCACAGTTATCTACAGAACTTCCCATCTGAATGCAACTGAATATACATTCTTCTCAAGTGCACATGGAACTTTCTTCAGAATAGACCACATACTGGGTCACAAATCAGGTCTCAACCAATACCAAAAGACTGGGATTGTCCCCTGCATATTTTCAGACCATAATGCTTTGAAACTAGAACTCAATCACAAGAAGAAATTTGGAAGAAACTCAAACACGTGGAGGTTAAAGAGCATCTTGCTAAAAGATGAATGGGGTCAACCAGGAAATTAGAGAAGAATTAAAAAGATTCATGGAAACTAATGAAAATGAAGATATAACCATTCAAAATCTTTGGGATACAGCAAAAGCAGTGCTAAGAGGGGGAAATACATCACAATACAAGCATCCCTCAAAAAATTGGAAAAAAATCAGATACACAAGCTAACCTCGCACCTAAAGGAACTAGAGAAAGAACAGCAAATAAAACCTACACCAAGCCGAAGAGAGTTAATGAAGATTCGAACAGAACTCAATGAAATAGAGACCAGAAGAACTATAGAACAGATCAACAAAACCAGGAGCTGGTTCTTTGAAAGAATAAGACAAATAAACCATTAGCCAGCCTTATTAAAAAGAAAAAAAGACTCAAATTAATAAAATCACGAATGAAAAAGGAGAGATCACAACCAATACCAAGGAAATACAAACGATTTTAAAAACATACTATAAGCAGCTATTTGCCAACAAATTAGGCAATCTAGAAGAAATGTATGGATTTCTGGAAAACTACAAATTACCAAAACTGTAACAAGAAGAAGTAGAAAACCTGAACAGCCAATAACCAGGGAGGAAATTGAAGCAGTCATTAAAAACCTCCCAAGAGACAAAAGTCCAGGGCCAGATGGCTTCCCAGGGGAATTCTATCAAATGTTTAAAGAAGAAACAATATCTATTCTACTAAGGCTGTTCTGAAAGATAGAAAGGGACACAATACTTCCAAACTCGGTTTTATGAGGCCAGCATCACCTTAATTCCAAAATCAGACAAAGACCCCACCAAAAAGGAGAATTATAGAGCAATATCCCTGATGAACACAGATACAAAAATTCTCAACAAGATACTAGCCAATAGGATCCAACAGTACCTTAAGAAGATTATTCACCATGACCAAGTGGGATTTATTCCCGGGATGCAAGGTTGACAATCAACGTGATAGATAATATCAACAAGAGAAAAAACAAGAACCATATGATCCTCTCAATGGATGCAGAGAAAGCATTTGACAAAATACAGCATCCATTCCTGATCAAAACTCTTCAAAGTATAGGGATAGAGGAAACATTTCTCAACATCTTAAAAGCCATCTACGAAAGGCCCACAGCATTCTCAATGGGGAAACACTGAAAGCCTTTCCCCTAAGATCAGGAACAAGACAGGAATGTCCACTCTCACCACTGCTTCTAGTACTAGAAGTCCTAGCCTCAGCAATCAAACAACAAAAAGAAATAAAAGGCATTCAAACTGGCAAAGAAGAAGTCAAACTCTCCCTCTTCACAGACGACATGATATTGTACATAGAAAACCCAAAAGACTCCACCCCAAGATTGCTAGAACTCATACAGCAATTCAGCAGTGTGGCAGGATACAATATCAATGCCCAGAAATCAGTGGAATTTCTACACACTAACAATAAGACTGAAGAAAGAGAAATTAAGGAATCAACCCCATTTACAATTGCACCCAAAAGCATAAGATATCTAGGAATAAACCTAACCAAAGAGGTAAAGGATCTATAACCCTAAAAACTACAGAACACTTCTGAAAGAAATTGAGGAAGACACAAAGAGATGGAAAAATATTCCATGCTCATGGATTGGAAGAATTAATACTGTGAAAATGTCAATGTTGCCCAGGGCAATTTACATGTTTAATGCAATCCCTACCAAAATACCAAGGACTTTCTTCACAGAGTTGAAACAAATAATCTTAAGATTTGTGGGGAATCAGAAAAGACCCCAAATAGCCAAGGGAATATTGAAAAAGAAAACCAGAGCCGGGGGCATCACAATGCCAGATTTCAAGCTGTACTACAAAGCTATGATCATCAAGACAGTGTGGTACTGGCACAGAAACAGACACATAGTGAAACGTCAGGACACCTGCACCGCAATGTTCATAGCAGCAATGTCCATAAGAGCCAAACTGTGGAAAGAGCCTCAGTGTCCATCAAAAGATGAATGGATAAAGAAGATGTGGTCTATATATACAATGGAATATTACTCAGCCATTAGAAACGACAAATACCCACCATTTGCTTCAACGTGGATGGAACTGGAGGGTAATATGCTGAGTGAAGTAAGTCAATCGGAGAAGGACAAACATTACATGATTTAATTCATTCAGGGAATTAAAAGGGAAAGGAGAGAAAATGAGGGGGAAATATCAGTGAGGATGACAGAATATGAGAGACTCTTAACTCTGGGAAGTGAGCAAGGAGTAGTGGAGGGGGAGGTGGGCAGGCGGACAGGGTGACTAGGTGATAGGCACTGAGGGGGGCACTTGACGGGATGAGCACTGGGTGTTATACTGTATGTTGGCAAATCGAACCCCAAAAAAATATATACAAAAAAACCCCCAGAATTCTTCAAAATAAAATCTTAATAGTTAGATGAACACAAAGTCTCATTTTTTGGAATCCAGTAATTATTTCCTACTGTGTGCTTTACTTGACCCTTAGAACCATTATGTTTCAAGGCAATCCATTATGACACTAATCAGATATATTATACATTGTTATGTTAACATGAGTATGCACATTGAGAAAGCTATGTCTTTACAACTTGCTGGGTAATTTAGGAGTCATTTTTTACTTTTTCCAAATTTCCATAGTCTGGTTTCCTACAACACTGAATTATCTATGTATTTTCTCATTAGAAATATCAAGATCATTTGGATCTTGACTTAAAATATTACTTGGTTCATTATATACAGCTTGATGGCCATTCTAACCTCTTTAATTTTGCTCCTTCACAAATTAATGTTTCCTAGATATCCTAGATGTATTAGCATTGAATAGGAATTCTTTATGCTTGACATAAGTACAACTATGATTTACGGTAATGTGTAAATTATTTAAATAAGAATCTTTAATGACATTAAATAAATCTCATGACCTTAAACTAGCAGTTTTTATGAAGAAAGGCAGTAAGCCATGTAAGCTGCTTGACAATTTCTATTCATTGTGATATACAATAGCCTAGTTCAGTTTTCATCTCAAAAAAATCTAAAACGCTTCTTATAACAAGAGGTTAAAATAAATAATCTGAACAGTTTATTTTATTTTTTTTAAAGATTTTATTTATTTATTCATGAGAGACAGAGAGAGAGAGAGAGAGGCAGAGACACAGGCAGAGGGAAAAGCAGGCTCCTGCAGGGAGCCTGACATGGGACTCGATCCCAGGTCTCCAGGATCACATCCTGGGCTGCAGGCAGCACTAAACCGCTGCGCCACCGGGGCTGCCCAATCTGAACTGTTTAATTAGTTATTAGTTAAGCTAGGCCACAGGTTCAAATTAACTAAATATAAGTCAAAATACTTTAAGAGAAATAAAAATACTAATATTCTTCCATTAGTCTCCAATCTAAGTGTATGACTTACTTTTTTTTTTACTTTTTTTTTTTTTTTTAAAGATTTTATTTATTCATTCAAGAGAGACACTGAAAGAGAGAGAGAGGCAGAGACATAGGCAGAGGGAGAAGCAGGCTCCATGCAGGAAGGCCGATGTGGGACTCGATCCAGGGACTTCAGGATCACACCCTGAGCCAAAGGTAGACACTTAACTGCTGAGCCACCCAGGCATCCCAACATTCTCATTTTTAATACAGAATCTAAACAAATACTTATGGACCTGAGAAAAGCATAAGTCAAGTGCAAGGAATTACAGAATTATTCATTAAATGCCATAGGTTGTCCTATTTATGCAGGTTGTCCTATTTATGGTATTAATAATCATTGAAAAAAAAATAATCATTGAGCATGCTTCCAACTAACTGCTTCACAGGAAATAAGAAATACACTTTTTTTTTTAGAAATTCAGATACCCCATTCCCTTCCTAAGACAGGATCTTAGTACCTTTATAATAGCTGACATCTTAGCCCTTCTAGCTTCCCCAGCTGACCCCACACACTGAAGTACAGCTACAAATGCCCAAAGAAAGAAGACCCACTGGGGAAAATTGTACTTGGCTCAGCTTTGCATGCATCAGTGGGCTTCACAGTTGATAAATATACCCTACAGCCAGATTAACTGACACACTGAAGCAAAAAGGGAAATTTGAGATTTAGCCACTTCATCTTAAACCTCTTTTTAAGTAAGGGTTAGTTTGTTTTTACTTCAGCTTTCACATTTACAAAAAAGTCTGTCCCTAAGGACTCATCTACATTTCTAATGCTAATCATTTAAAAAATATTTCTAAAAACCTTAAATTTATAATGCATCAGTTATGATTTTTAAAAGATCCATATAGTCTTTGTTTTTCACAAATGACACAAAATTTTTAACAGAGAGGCATGTATGTTTTTATTATTATTATTTATTTGCACACATATTTGAAAGAAGGGCTTTTTTAAAAGCTTAGAAAATTTTGACAAATTAGGTAGAATGTCTAAAAATGCAAGGGGAAGTTATCAGCCTGCTGATGTTTTTTCTCAACTCCAGGTCTAAGAACCCTTCCCTTTTCTCTACCCAATTATCTCAAAGACTCTAAGCCAGAACTTCACTAGGGACCTGTTTGCCTAAAATACTAACCCCAAGGACCACTACAACAGCCTCCCCTAGATTCTCAACTCTTCCGTGGAAGCAGCTTCCTGTGACTAGTGAAAATCTGAAAACTGCAGAAGAGTTTCCTAAGTAGGATTAGCATTTTAAGTGAGGGGAAGGAATTTTTCACATCTAATTGAGATTATAAATGGCAGTCAATCTGATCCTCAAACCTCATTTCCCACTCAAGTGAAAGTGAGGATAGGTCCAGACAAAATTTGCTGTTACATCTTTCTACTTTGCCTGCAGGGGTGGGGGGAGGGGGGTGGGTGACAAGGATCAAAGGATCAGCCCCATCTGAAGTTTAACCACCAAAGAATTAACTTTTTGACCTTCTAGTATTTTTCTCTGACATGCTTACTGTCTTTCCTCACCCCAGGCACCAAGTGTTACATACTGCCCTCTTGCCAATATTTTTCAATGTAAATACCCAATTCTGAAATGAAGATTATCTTGCTTTTCAGATGCTTTCAAGTTGTTGATGTCCTCAAGAACACATATACAGCTTTTTGGCCTTTGATGTTTCTCACCCACTCTCTACTGCCCAAAGGTACAAGAGTACTGTGCATACAAAGCAAAGGACAAATGTTGACAAAAAGAGTCTTCTTCTCACTTACTAGTATCACTATTACAGTGGTTCTACATCCTAAAACTAAAAGTTCAAGAGCCATTTTTCCTTTAGAAATACATGGATTTTCAGAGGCTTAATAGGCCCCAAGGGGGACTATTTTGACATAGATTTCCATTAGAGATGTTTCTGGAAAAATAATCTTTGCACATGCTGGCCCTTCTCTTCCTTCCTGTATTCCCTAACCTATACACTCTTACATTTAAAAAATTTCCTTTAATTAATTTATTTATATATTCAGTTATCTATATATATTTTAGCTTAACTTTTCTTTTGAGATAACTGTAGATTTACATAAAGTTCTAAGAAATAGTGGAGAGATCCTGTGTACCCTTTATATATTTCCCCCATCTTGCCATATCATAAGAGATTAACATTGACACAATCCACTTATCTTATTCAGATTTCCTCAGGTTTTTTTTTTTTTTTTTGGTTGTATGCATGGGCATGTATGTATGTTTAGTTGTATACAGTTTTATCACAGGTGTAGCTTTATTCACCATCACAAATCATGATACAGTTCTGTCAGCATGTAGAGATCTCTCGTGTTTATCTTTTATAACCACATCTACCTGTTTCCTTAACCCCTGGTCACCAACTACCTGTTCTTGATTCTTTAATTTTACCATTTCAAGAGTAGTAAACAGATACTATCATACAGTATGTAATCTTTTAAAAGTGGCTTTTTTTCACTCAGCCTACCTCACTCAAGATCAATTTAAATTTTTGCATTAATAATTTACCCCCTTTTTTTTTTTAATTTACCCCTTTTTATTGAGGAATAATATTCCGTGGTATGAGAATATCACAGTTTATTTAACCATTCACCCCGTGAAAGACATTTGGATTCTGTCCACTTTTTGCCTAATTACCAAACAAGGTGCTATTAACATTCATGCAAATTTTCATTTCTCTGGGATAAATGTCTCTTTCAAGAGTACAATTGCTGAGTTGTATGGTAACTGCAAATTTAATTTTATAACAAACTGATAAAATGTCTTCTATAATGGCTATCCCCATTTTACATTCCTAATGTAAATTTTCAGTTACTTCCTTAGATTAAATTCCTTACTGGTATAGTTGAGCAGAGATACAACGTATTTTTTAAATGGGTATATAAATTCATTGGGACACTGTTTTCCCTTTTAAGTGTATCATGATAAGCACATTGTGTAAAGAAAACAGTTGGGAAGTTCAGATGAGCTGCAATGTCCTAAAACTATTCAGTATAATAAGCTGACCGAAGAAGTCAGGGACAGATTTAAGAAAGATATAAACAGATACAGAGAGTACACATATTAATATAAAAATTATGAATGAATATATACATATGTATGCCTTCTGTATCTCTAGGGAAAAAGTAAATTATAAGCAGACACCTGCTACTATGCTAGTGCCTGAAGATGTTTTCTTTGTAAAACACCTAAAGGTAGAGGCACCTGGCTGGCTCAGTCAGAAGGGCATGAGAGTCTTGATATCTCGGGGTCCTGGGTTCAAGCCCCATGCTGGATGTAAAGATTGTTTAAAAAAAAAAAATCCAACAACTTTAAAAAATATTTTTTAAAACCTCCTGAAGATAATATTTATATTTTTAAAAGATATCTAATTGAAATCTTACTGTCAAATGAAAGGAAACAAAAACCTATACTTGATACATTCCTATCTTGTCTAAACATATAGATATGTATGTGTGCATGTGTAAGTGCTCTCTGTACTTAATGTTGTCACTAAATGACTGCACAGTTTCCTTGAAACTCTTAGCCTATATGAAAGGACAATTAAAAATGAGAATTCTTTGGTGAGAGCATATTTCATGTACGTAAACCTGACAAAAAATTTACAGTAATCATCATGTAGCAAATATAGCACTATGTTTTCTCTTAAATCTTTCAGACAGAAGAGAGCCTGGAGATTGAAGACGAATAGCATATCAAATCAGAAAACTTCTCAAACACAAACCATTAAGGTACTTTACATGAAAATTACATGAACTGTAACAAAAATCCATAACTTACATTTACCTTAGAAAAACTGCTCACACACAAATCTAGAAAATGTTATAATTTTTTCATTGCACATAGCCCTTGTAGAGATTCTCAGATTGGGAGTACAGACTTTCACTAAAGCAACAATGTACCTTTCTGATGATTATGCCATTATCACACTATCCTCTCATCACATTCTTTCTACAGACTATTCTCCACAGCTATTCTCTGCAGATTTCTCTCTCTAAAGAGCTACCCCACTGTCACATCTCCACTGGATTGCCTGAGTTCCATCTCTTTCCTCTCCTAATGTGCTGGTTCAACTTATATAGTTACAATTTGATATTGCGATTCTAAGAAGTTTTTTTAAAAAAATTCAGATTATACAAAACTAAGGGAACACCAGGATTTCAGATGAAGGAAATCTGACATTTGACTTAAAAGCCAATTATCAATATCATTATCCGAAGAGACAACAACAAGAGAAAAACAATTCATCTAGTGAGTAACTTACCATTCTGCAGAGAGGCAATAAAGCCTTAGAAATTTCAGAAATAACTCACCACTACCAAAACCACCAATTACTTTGTTCGGATATCCAAAACTTCATCTAGTGAGTAACTCACCATTCTGTAGTGAGGCAATAAAGTCTTAGAAATTTTAGAAATAACTCGCCACTACCACAACCACCAATTACTTTGTTCAGATATCCAAAACACATAAACACACTGATCCTGTTGTGTTCCACAGAATTTCACACACACACATATATATCATTTGTTACCTCTTCAAAAAACTGACAGTGTTGCTACTGTTTAAAGTATTTTTGTTACATTATCTAGAACAAGATTAGCACACTACAGCCTGTAGAGCAAATCCAGGCCATCAGCTGTTCTTTTTATAGCCCATGAGCTAAGAATAGTTTTTCACATTTTTAAATGGTTATATAAGTATCTACATAATATCATTGATTTTGCCTCCTGGACTGCAAACCTAAACGATTTACTATCTGGCTTTTTGCAAAAAGGTCTGCTCACCCCTGATCTCAGGTATCTGTGTAGAAAAGTATGTAACAGAAATTAATATAATTTATGACTATAAACTAATTAATTTAATTTGCAGTAAAGTGGCCTTGTGCTCTACTACCATTTAATTGTTAACTCCCTAGAAATTTCGTAGCATCTGAGGAGTCTGACAGTTCTTCAGAGATACTCTCAATGTGAAAAACAAGTATGTAATATAAAGATGATTGTTACATATTTCACCACAGCACATATATGGTAATAGCAAAAAAAAAAAAAAATTCTTAAGAAGAAAGAATTAAAATTCAGCCTGAGGGGTGTGTGTGTGTGTATTGTCTGTGTGTGTATGCCAGACACATAGATAGAAATAACACAAAGACTTAAAATATGGGAAGAATGGCAAGTTCTACTGTTCATAAAAACCAAAAATCCTAAATAACAAAACCAAAACAAACAACACGGAAGCCACAGAAAACTTGAGCTATAAGAAGCAGAGACTGGGGGCCTGAGTGGCTCATTTGGCTGGGCGTTGGACTCTTGATTTCAGCTCAGGTCATGATCTCAGGGTTGTGAAACAGAGCTCCAAGTGAGGGTCCTACAGAAGGTCCCACAGCAAGTCTGCTTGTCCCTCTCCCTCCCCCTCTGCCCAAACACACACTCTCTAAAATAAATAAATAAGTAAAATCTTTAAAATAAAGAGCAAAGGCTGAATTTTTAAGAAAAAAAAAAAGAGATGTGAAGAAGATTATAAAACTGGTAAGTTGACACTCTAGCAACAATCTTTTGAGGGGCTTCGCACAATACATAAGGCTTATTAAATAACAACAACTCAGTTCAAAACCTATATATAACCTATATAACTGAAGGATCTGATACCTTTAAACAGTAATATTTCCACAATATAAACCAAAGCAATATGCTTTCAAATTTTAAAAAGATTCACTTTCATTTGGTAGTTAATTAAAAGTTGCATAAATATTGTGACACTAACCAAGCTAGCACTAACTCTTCATTTTGAAAGGGTATGGGGACTATCAGTTGTACCGCCTCCTACTTCTAGTCTTTACAATAACCTTATATTTCTCAATACTCTTTACCGAGAACCACTGAACTAGATGACCTCTAAGGTCCATTCTAGTTCAACCATTCTATGAGAATTTTAGTATTTAAGTATTTATTTTTAATAAAACACTAAAAAAACTGATAGTAAATGATAAAGGCATCATTATAACCATAAGCAGTGAAATCTGACAGAGCACTACACAGAAGGCAAGCTCCGATAATGCTGCTCTGGACGTTCCTTAATTGAAAGAGTACCCCAGGGCAGCCCCAGTGGCTCAGCGGTTTAGCACCGCCTTCAGTCCAGGGCATGATCCTGGAGACCCGGGATCGAGTCCCATGTCAGGCTCCCTGCATGGAGCCTGCTTCTCTCTCTGCCTGTGCCATTCTCTCTGTGTCTCTCATGAATAAATAAATAAAATCTTAAAAAAAAAAGAGTACCCCAAATTCTCAACTATATGCCATGGTGTGGTTCTCAAATAATACAAATCTAGGAAAACTAAAGTTTACAAAGTTCTTTTCAAAAAAATCATTCCTTTGTTCTCTAGTAACCAGGTAGCTGCACCTCTTGTAAGGCATCCCATTACAGGTAGAGTTCACATTCACTTTGCTAGAATTAGACACAAACAATGGAAAGATTCAAGTTAGAATCAAGTAGTCCCAATGAAGTTGACCTTGCAGATAGTGTGGCTATCTCAGGCCAGAGTCAATGATGTTGTTGGTCAGTCATTTGTTAAATATCCCATTATACAGAGCAAACACAAAAGAAATCCATCAAAAATTGAGTATCACGCAAGAGATGCAAAGTCCTTAAAAATGATGTGAAAGAATCATTTAATTAAACACAAATTCCAGCGACAGATTGGAACCTAAACTAAGAGTCAGTTAATAACTAAAGAGAAAATCACGAAGGTTCAAATGTAAAAGACATTTTTGTATTACCAAACAATTTTCTAAGGAAAAAAATATACCAAAAAACTCAGTAATTAATTCACTTTTTGTTCACTTAAAAACTAGGGGATTATATAAATTACTGTTTTGTTTTTCATAATATTAGTTTTAATTTTCAAAATAAGGCCCTAGTCAAACATTTTTTCCTCTATCTTCTGAAATCTCAGCATCTAAGTAATTCTAAGTAATTCTTCTAAGTAATCCATTCCAGGATTAATTACGCTTAGATAAAAGAGACCTGAGTCTATACAGGAGTACCCCTGTATAGTGAGGCATTAGTACTAGTTTGGCCTTTTCCAGACTGGGTAGGAAAAAATAAAACGAAACACATCAGCTAATCTCTGGCTCAAAGGAACAGTGTCAGAAAGAATGGCTATCATGTCATTTTAACTATGGAAAAGAGGCTGCTTTTCAGGTTATGAAGGCAAAGTAGGGACATGGAAAGAGACAATGCTGCCAGGAACGGAGTATTATTAAAAAAAAAGAAACACATAACTGCACTGAAAGAAAACATTCCAGACCACTAAGGAGTAAGGTATTCTGTAATCTGGGAGCCAGAAGGGACAATTTACAACAATTTGGAAAGATTGGAATACGGGAACTGGAAGTAGAGAGGAAGAGACAGTAGTGATTCTGAACCCCCCCCTCTCCTTTCCCACTTCTCAAATTTCCTCCTGGCTCACTTTGCCTCTCCCAATTTATCCCATTCTTTCAACAAACACTTTTAAGGGGAAAGAAGGAGATCTGATGACATTGTTTGAACCCCTGGATCTGCTATGCCTAAAATCAATCTGCTTCTGGCTGTTCTGTAATATGTGACTCAATACCGTTTTTTATCGAACACAGTTAAGTTCATTTCTGTCTTTGTTAGAGGAGTCCTGACCAATACACTGGATTTTGCTATTCTACAATACAACTTTTCCTGATCATTTCTGGTTGTGTATTTTAATCTCTTCTGAATTTCTGTAAGAACATCTTTGTATCACTCATATTCTACTATGTGTAATAATACTGAAATTACTTCCTCTACAACACTGAAACAGAAAGTCTGTAAAGACAGACTGAATCTTACTTTTATAGTCTGCCATACAGATATTTTCATACATTAATGGGCAGAAAAAAGGCATGAATGGATACGTGAAGGAGAAGGAGGAAGGTATTCAACAATTCAGAATGGTTAATGAAGTCTAAGCAGTAGCATGAGGAAGAAAAAGTTACAAGGGTTATAATGCGGGAAAAGGGGCAAATGGACAAATGGTTGCATAAAGGGGTAAAAATGGAAAAGAAGCAGTGTAGTAGAAAGGGGTCAGGAGCTAAATTATAATCAGGAGGGCTGGGTCCATGTTTCCTAATTAACTACTCATTTCACTTTTCTTGGCTTTGGTTTCTTCAATGGTAACTAGTTCTCTTTCACTCAAGTTACTCTTAGTGCCAATATTTTGTGTTTGTAAGCAGCCAAAGATCAGAGAATGAAGATCAATGATATATAACCCATATCCTTTCTTGAGATGGGAGTCTAATAAAACACTGCGGAGGGGAAAAAAAAAAAAAACACTAGAGAACATATGAAGGCCTCATCTTATGAAATACTGTCAAACCAGATACAAAGCTACACTGTTTCCCCTAAGCACAATTATAATCATTTTCATTATCTCATCTAGTGAAGGAATTTCATATACATCAAAGTTAGAAATCTTTTGAGGGTAGAGTTCTATTGTGCTTTGATATTCTGAAAATGGTAATTCTACATTTTTTTTGTAACTCTAAGAGAATTCTGGAATTTTTTTTTTTTTGAGAATTCTGGATTAATCAGAAATTATACTGCAAGCAGAGTCAAGTAAACAGAAGAGTTTTCTTTGAAACTGATTGTTTGAGAGAGCAAATATATAGGAGCAAATATAGCAAAATATATATACACTAATAAATAAAGTGTACTCAGATTTAAATTTCCAGGCAAGCCCACAAAAACATATTTAATCCATAATGAAATGAAAATAAAACACAGTAGCTGTTATAGAGGGGGGGCTTAAACTCTGAGGTAAAGAAGGGTAGTAGATCTGACCAGACTCCAATATCAAAGGAAAGGCAGTTTGTTTGTAATTCAAATGCTTTTTAAAAAAAAATTTAGTAATATACTTGAATAACTGAACCCAACCTGTAATACTAGCTAAGATGTCTCAAATAAATTATAAAAATATATACAACAATATCATTAACACTGTTGCTATTTTATATTTCAGGGACCTTTGATGTATTAACTTTTATTTTTCCCTTAAAAACAACCAGAAGTGGGCAGCCCCTGTGGTTCAGCGGTTTAGCACCGCCTTCAGCCTGGGGTGTGATCCTGGAGACCTGAGATCGAGACCCACATCAGGCTCCCTATATGGAGCCTGCTTCTTCTTCCTCTGCCTCTCTCTCTCTCTTTCTCTCTCTGTGTCTCTCATGAATAAATAAAATCTTAAAAAAAAAAAAAAAAAACCAACCAGAGGCATTTCCAAGTGCATACTCCATGGAAAAGTAGTTCCTCAAAGGCTAATGATTCTATTTACAAAAAAGGCTTCTGTGTGTCATCTGAATCTCAGATGTGATGAGCTGAACAAAGTTTTTTTTTTTGTTGTTTTTTTTTTGAGCTGAACAAAGTTAAACAAGCTTTTCCTCCCCTTTTTTCCAGAGCTTTTAGTATCCCAAAGTACAATCTGAGTATGTAAAATCTGAGTATGTAAGAAGGGGCACATGATATACAATACGTTCCAAAGTTATGTTGCTACGGAACCATTTTTTCATGGTGGTTTCTCAAGACCAGGATCTCCATAATCAGATTTCAGGAGCTAGTAAATAGAAACCTGGGAGCATTATATTGAAAGAACAAATATCTTAAATGCCTAATGGAAAAACTATTTGGGAGTCAGAGGAGACATGGATTCTACATTCAATTTTGCCATTTATTGGCTCTGTGACCTCAGGACAAAACATTTAATTTTCTTGTGCCTTAGTTTTATCGTTTGCAAAACAGCAATTATAATTCTAGTTGCAGTCTTTTTCTAGGCCGGATAAAAGATATTAGATACATGATATTACAGAATTATAAAATTCTAGACCTGCAGAAGACCTCTGAGACTACCCAGTAGTATTCTATCAAAAATGTAATTTTAAGGATCTAGAATAAAGCCCCACATCTCCTAACACTTAGCTCTGCATTTTTTCCTATACCATGACATGTTGTTTTCATTCTTTAAAGGATAAAACATCTCTAGAGGCAGGAAATGGGTCTCAAAAAGGAATACAAGTGAAGGTATATTTCATCCTAAAATTCCCATTGACAACATATACACATTAGCCTAAAATCAGTAAAGCTCTGATAAACATGGAGAGGCAGAAAGATTAAAGGAGTTCATGCCACAATCACTTGGGAACTGAAGGCAGGAAATGCTATGAAAAAATTCATTTTTATACCCCATTAATAAACTGGTCCGACCATTACCAAAAATGTATCTAACCAACAACAGGTAAAGGAAAGCAAATCTTACTGAAATTAATGAGAGAATCAAGGGTAGAGGAATGGACTAAAGCTGGAAGAGACTAGAAATAGGTAAGACTATTTGGTGGTGCTACTGCAATTCATTGCTATTGTCAAAGCTTTGCAGCTTTCCTATAATACAGAACTGTTTGATGCTAATTACTTAGAGATGTACCAAAAGGATGTATTTATTTCACTTGAAACATAAGAAAAGCCCTTTTTTTCCCATACTGACAAATCAATGGGATAATTCTGGAATTCATTAAAAAGAAACACTAACTGATTCAACAATAATAGCTTTACTTCCTGCATAAAACACTTCAAAATATCTAAATGAATATAGAAATGCATGTTTCTATGGCAAATTGTTCATTATTGAATCATTATCAAGCCTTGTTAGACAAAATTTCTCATTTTTGCAATGTGCAAAACCATTAAAGTGTTTGAGAGCTCCATCATGAAAGACAGTGGCACTTTATAATCCACTATTTCTTCAGGCAAATGTGCTTATGGTTGAACATAATACGAAAAATAACAACATTCCCCAGTATATGATTCTACCCCCCCTTAATGGTATTTTTATACGTTGACAGCAATGATGAAATATGTTACGGCTTTCCTATTAGCTTTAACTGTTTCTGAGCATTCATCATTCATGGCATTACTCTGAAGTGTTACCTGTTAGGATGATTAGGTATCTACATAGTTCCAAATGCTTCTAATAGTGCTACGCACATTTCAGTCATGCTTTAACAACATAGGTTTTTAGCCTGAAATTCCCTTATATTATCAAATGGGTAGAAAAGCCATCTATTCACTGTAACTCTACCAAGTGCTATAAACCTACATATTTGGAAATCTAACAGTTCATTTACTTCAGCTCACATCAAGTGGGATTGCCTGTTGCTGCATGGAACTACTCTACAATTTAGAAGATATTCATTTCCAAAAGCAAGCTACTGTCACATAGATTGCTTAGACTAAACTGTTAGATACTTCGTTTGATCATTTTTATTGAAAATAAAAGGGAAAAAGTGTAGTAGATTAGGTATTGCCAATGACCAGTGAAATCCTTTTGGACATGCCTGCCTGATCTTTTCAGGGTTATTTTCCCCTTCTTTATAAAGTAAATTAACATTTTTAAGATTAGACACTTAAAACTTACAACGAAAATGTATAGTTGCACCTGATTAATTGTACATTGTAGTTCAGATGAATGCAGATTATTTTCCACTTATACTACAAAGAGATCAATCTGTTTATAAATTTCAGTTTTTATATTTCAAGGCTTATTTTAGATGCTGATTTTTAACACAGGGTATGTATGATAGTAAAAGTATTCTAATAATTATCTGTAAACTGAAGAAACCAATAAGCACAAGCTCATAATTACTCCAACTAAGAAAATGTTACCTCAAACTGAATTACAGAAATATTTTTAGTCAAAAGATGCTCAGAGCAAGTAACTGACATGCATAATATAAAAAAGGACAATTTCTGATTTTTTACTTCTAAGAAGTACAGCCTCAATTATGAAAGCTTTGTTCAATCTGAAATTACAGGAACACTGACTAGAGCTTACTCTACCATATTTACAATTAAATGTTACTTGGGGAAAACGTATTCCACAGAAAGAAATTATTTGGAGTGCCAGATCTGTTTCACTTTGATAGTAAGTTCAATAGAAAATTTAAAAGATAAATTAAGAAAGTTTTCCCTGGCTAGATGCAAGGATAATTATTTTGTTCTCAATTTAATTCTCATTTTTACCTAGAATGATATAATTTTCATTTGCATTTATGTTAAAACAAATTGTCATTTTAAAAACAAGTTTTAATGCCCATTAGGTTCTTAACTCTTGTGTCATACTCAATGATTCTGACTTTAAACTGGTAACTGCTTTAGGCAAAATCCACGCAAGAATATCAGACTGTCTCCGCAACACTTTATAAAGGATAAGGGAATTAAACAAAGACTGTGCAAAGCAAAACCATTTATAAAGAAATTGCAGACCACCAGGATTTTGGATTTGGGTAATCCACTTAGATTAGCATGGCTGTGTCTTAAAAGGACAATTCCAAGATCACAATATAGGTCATGTCCTTAAGAAATAGAGTAAGTAATGAAATCAATGTCAATTACACAAAGTTCCATATTTACATGACACCACTGACAACAAGTTAAACAGATTAAACAAAGCTTTCTAATGTGCTCAGGCCCAGCACATGTAAGAAGGAAAAATAATGTTATAAACAGATTCTTTTTAATTAGGTTCTGCAAAAAAGGTAAAATTATTGCTTTAACAACGACAAAAGAGTGGCATTCAAGCTAGAGTAAAAAAAAAAAAGCTTGGGCTTATCACTTCAGATTGAACAGCTATAAACCTTCACCTGAGAAAGAAGGGAGGGAGAGAGTGGAAAATGTTTTTGCAGGGAGTAGGCGGGAATAAAAAGAAAAGCTACCTTAAAAATTTTGCCAAAATATAACAATCAGGCTTAGGTAGTAGCCTTCAAAGTACAACTTTACTATTGCAGAACACAAATTCAAAATCCCCAATACGAACCCAAGTGCTTAAAACAAATGCTGCCAACATCTAAATGTACTATTAAGTTTTAATAATAAAAAAAAAGTTTTAATCAAATAGTGCTGAAAGAGATATTGTCCAAAATAAGTAAAATCTGCTTAAAAATCACTGCTTTGTCATATTTTTAATTGCCACATATATATTCAACTGTTAAGATAAATACCAAATTACAAACCTCTCAAAATGCTTCTCTGCTCAGAAAGCAAAAAACATAAAGACATTGCCAAATTTTAATATACTTCTGCTTTCTTTTTTGATACCAATGATATTCTGAATGCTCCTTAAACTGAGCTGGACAAGGAAAGCCTGGATGCCCACAGAAACACAGGAACTTTCTTCTAGATACTTACGTGTATTTCTTGGACAAAGGGATAAAAACTGTCCCTGACCAAAGAGGCTTTGTGAAGACTACTTGCAGAGAATTACCAACTTACCCATCAGATTTGAGTTCATGAAAGGTGTTGGGGACAAGCCTTCATGGGCCCCTAATCGACTGTCGTTCAAGTGATCACTGTAATGAGGGCTGTCTGTAAAACCCTAGGGGGGGGAAAAAAGACCAGAGTATTAAAGAGATTATTTGGCAGTCTTGCTAATTGAGCATAATGACACTCATCTAATTAATATACAGACTTACAAATGGTCATTCCAAACCAAGTTCCTTGTTCATTACTTTAAAAACTAAACAGAAGTGCTCCTTTTATTTCTTTTAAGGCTTTAAAGTAGTCTCTTAATGATCTTAAAGAAAATTAGCCCTATGAACTCTTTACATCGAAAAGTAAAGTTCTATAGATCATTTTTTTTAAAAGGATAAACTAAGAAAATATACTTTTAAGTTGTACTAAATTAGGAAAATGTTTATCTCTACCCTCCTTTCTCTGTCTCCAAACCCTACCAATTAAGAGTTAGGTAATTACAAGTTTTATTTAAAATACTAAAAATAATCCACAATCAATATAATAGAAATGAATCTTTTCCTAAGAGGCAAACAAATATTTAACAAAAAAGATCTCTTTATACTCCCTTTAATACTAGTATAATAAGACAGACTCCTAGAGAAACTTAACCATGTAAAATAAGGAAAACATTTATTAAAAATAGTGGATTAAAATTGAGTCTTAAAAATGAAATTGCACACAACACAAAAACAATAAAGCTAATGCTATTATTTCACAGCTGTTACCAAATTTCTCTTCATAACTTAAAACATGTTTTTTTTTTAAAAAAAAAACAAAGGAGGAAAAAAGATATTGAAGTTAACAAATAAATGTTACAAAAGCCCTGTGGATTAAAAACTGCTCTGGTTCTCACTTTTACACATACTAAGTACAGAATCATACTGTTTTTGAACAAGGCTTTGAATCCTGGATAATTAAACCTCAGGTGATACCTACTCTTCTGTGAACTTAAAATGATTTCAGTAAAGATGAGAAAAACTTCCTAGAGGCCCAAAGAGGAAAGCAAAGTGCCTTGGCTCACAGAAACCAGAAATCACCCAGGATCCCATGAGACCATAAAATCATCAATCACTGAACATTTATTATTACCCAGACCGCAGGCTACCATTCGAGAAGACATTAATGGGGCTGGAACAGGCCTCACTACCTTCTCAGGCATGCTGTCAGCTCAACCACAGGGCTAAGAACTGGGGGCTAACTAACTGTCAAATCACTACAATTGCTTACGGATGCATGTCACAACTCCTTCTGCTCTTCTGTTTTAACACTAATCTTCTGGGAGTGCTAACTCCCAAACGAATCTTTGTTTCATTTTTATCTACTTTAGAATTACTGATACACTTGTGATAGACACTCAAGAAGAATCCTGGTGACATTTACAACTTGGTTATGACCACAAGGGTGTCCTCTGGTAACCACAACCAAAGTCTCATGGGTGACAAGCCACATGCACAGAACAGAATGGCTCCTAGCTAAGGTCACTCTTTGGAGTATACTTTTTGTTATTTAAAACTTAACACTCTTGAAGTGCTAAGTGACCTAGGACTATCTCACAGACATCTGGGTATTTCTCTCTACCACTTCTTCCTACTGTCACTTTTAAGTATGTAAAAGTCCAAGCAAAGCATTAAAATCTCTAAAACACTCACTGAAACACAGCTTAACATCATTACACAATGATATTACTGTAGGAAAATGCCAACAGAAATGTGTTTGTAGGTGAGACACATTGTCCACACTTCATTTAAATGCAAAAGAATAATAAAAGATTAATTTTGTATGCTCTCAGAACCTCCTCATTCTTTAAGTATCAAAAAGGGACTTTTTTCTTTCCTGACCATAAAAATAAAAACATTCAAGTTTTCTTTTTAACTATCTCCTAAAGCAATATACATATAGATCTAAATTTTAGGGTATCAACAAATGATTATACACACATAGTATATTAACTTCATAGATTACACGTAATACAGCTTAACAAAGCATATTTATCTCTAAACCTCCATTAACATGTGCTCAAAGAACACAGAAATTATTTTACCATCAATCATACAATAATAATAAGTACTGTCCCTTATCCATGTACATCCACATACTGCAGGACATAGTACAGAATTTACTACAAGATTATTTCCCAGTCTACTCAGAAATCTGGGATTGTCATACTGTACTATAGAGAAGTAGTCTCTGTAAACTATTTTTCATCACGTACAAGAAAGATTTGAATATGGGTCACTAATTCCTATCTATTTATTCATAAATTGTATACATATATGATAAACCAACATGTAAAATTTCAGTAAGGCCTAATTTTGCTCTTGGAAGACTAAAAATTTAATAGAAATGTGAATATTTTTCCCTACTCAAATGTTCATGCATACAACTTTCTTGAAAAGTTATAGCCCAAGAGGCAAAAAAGAGATAGTTCTTAATTCACAGATGCAAACTGATGAGAGGACAGAACAAAGAAAAAAGTCTTATAAATGACTGCCATGGTTTTGGATCTAATATACACCAAGAACTCACTTGAAAGACAAACCAATTACTGTTTTGTGATTATTCTTGTCACTGCTTCCACCAGAATACAACTTTTAGTGCACCATGATGAAAAGTTACAAAGTAATTTACAAACATTTAAATAGGATCACTATAGGTCATTTTTTTTTTTTTTTTTTAAAGATTCGTGAGAGACACACAGAAAGAGAGAGAGGCAGAGATACAGGCAGAGGGAGAAGCAGGCCCCATGCAGGGAACCCGACATGGGACTCATCCCAAGTCTCCAGGATCACACCCTGGGCTGCAGGCGGCACTAAACCGCTGCGCCACCGGGGCTGCCCAGGTCACATGTTTAAGATCAGTTCTAGAAAAGTACACAGTTCTCTGTCAGCATGTTAATGCGTCCACTAGCTGGGTGATACCTAGAACAATGCTATTTTGCAAACATCAATATTCATATCAACTGACCAGAGATCATGTTACAATACAGATTAAGAAGCATAGGGTTGAGAGTGGGGCCTGAGATTCTAACATAAAGGTGATGTGATGCTACTGGTTCACAGACCACTCTTCCAGTAAGCAAGAACCAAGATAATCTGAAAAGAAAAAAAAATCTCCTTCACATATAGAGAGGAAAAATTCAAAGCTAGGAAAGCAATAGCCAAGTACTATCACTCTTTCAAAGTAGAACCACATTAAAACACTAGAAGTTTCCAGGTAAGAATAATTAGAGGGAAATCCCAGTTAAGCAAAAAAAAAAAAATCTAAAGCAATTAGAGTAACAAAATGTTTTTATGTAATGTAGATATATATTCTTTCATACAGTTTTAAGTAGACAACATATCAAATAGAGCTTTAATGAAAGAAGTTGAGTTGACCTGGGGTTTAAGAAGACTCCCTGAGTACCACATAGAGTTAGGCAATAAGGATGGACGCTCACAGAAAGGACAAGAGAATGCCATAACATAATACAGTATGGGGCCGAAAGAATGATAGTAGGGAAGATAGCGAAATCACGCAATGGCCAGCCAGAATATTAAAGAGTAGAGAAAATAAGGGGAAGGTGACTGGCCTGAGGGAGGAGTTAGACTAAAAAGAAAAGAAAAATAAAACAAGCAATCGTTAAGACTGAGCCCAAGGAGATCAGTTCATGGTATTGATAAATGAATGCTATATTCAATTTTGGAATGAAAAGAAAATAAACCAGTAAGATCATTAAATACAGAATGATCATGGTGCATATTTTAAATTGATAAAGCACTACTATGCTAATAAAAATGGTCAAACCTGACATTCTGTGGCTCCTAATTCTTTTTTTTTTTTTTTTTTTATTGGCGTTCAATTTACTAACATACAGAATAACACCCAGTGCCCGTCACCCATTCACTCCCACCCCCCGCCCTCCTCCCCTTCTACCACCCCTAGTTCGTTTCCCAGAGTTAGCAGTCTTTACGTTCTGTCTCCCTTTCTGATATTTCCCACACATTTCTTCTCCCTTCCCTTATTTTCCCTTTCACTATTATTTATATTCCCCAAATGAATGAGAACATATAATGTTTGTCCTTCTCCGACTGACTTACTTCACTCAGCATAATACCCTCCAGTTCCATCCACGTTGAAGCAAATGGTGGGTATTTGTCATTTCTAATAGCCGAGTAATATTCCATTGTATACATAAACCACATCTTCTTTATCCATTCATCTTTCGTTGGACACCGAGGCTCCTTCCACAGTTTGGCTATCGTGGCCATTGCTGCTAGAAACATCGGGGTGCAAGTGTCCCGGCGTTTCATTGCATTTGTATCTTTGGGGTAAATCCCCAACAGTGCAATTGCTGGGTCGTAGGGCAGGTATATTTTTAACTGTTTGAGGAACCTCCACACAGTTTTCCAGAGTGGCTGCACCAGTTCACACTCCCACCAACAGTGTAAGAGGGTTCCCTTTTCTCCGCATCCTCTCCAACATTTGTTGTTTCCTGCCTTGTTAATTTTCCCCATTCTCACTGGTGTGAGGTGGTATCTCATTGTAGTTTTGATTTGTATTTCCCTGATGGCAAGTGATGCAGAGCATTTTCTCATATGCATGTTGGCCATGTCTATGTCTTCCTCTGTGAGATTTCTGTTCATGTCTTTTGCCCATTTCATGATTGGATTGTTTCTTTGGTGTTGAGTTTAATAAGTTCTTTATAGATCTTGGAAACTAGCCCTTTATCTGATATGTCATTTGCAAATATCTTCTCCCATTCTGTAGGTTGTCTTTGAGTTTTGTTGACTGTATCCTTTGCTGTGCAAAAGCTTCTTATCTTGATGAAGTCCCAATAGTTCATTTTTGCTTTTGTTTCTTTTGCCTTCGTGGATGTATCTTGCAAGAAGTTACTATGGCCGAGTTCAAAAAGGGTGTTGCCTGTGTTCTTCTCTAGGATTTTGATGGAATCTTGTCTCACATTTAGATCTTTCATCCATTTTGAGTTTATCTTTGTGTATGGTGAAAGAGAGTGGTCTAGTTTCATTCTTCTGCATGTGGATGTCCAATTTTCCCAGCACCATTTATTGAAGAGACTGTCTTTCTTCCAATGGATAGTCTTTCCTCCTTTATCGAATATTAGTTGCCCATAAAGTTCAGGGTCCACTTCTGGATTCTCTATTCTGTTCCACTGATCTATGTGTCTGTTTTTGTGCCAGTACCACACTGTCTTGATGACCACAGCTTTGTAGTACAACCTGAAATCTGGTATTGTGATGCCCCCAGATATGGTTTTCTTTTTTAAAATTCCCCTGGCTATTCGGGGTCTTTTCTGATTCCACACAAATCTTAAAATAATTTGTTCTAACTCTCTGAAGAAAGTCCATGGTATTTTGATAGGGATTGCATTAAACGTGTATATTGCCCTGGGTAACATTGACATTTTCACAATATTAATTCTGCCAATCCATGAGCATGGAATATTTTTCCATCTCTTTGTGTCTTCCTCAATTTCTTTCAGAAGTGTTCTATAGTTTTGAGGGTATAGATCCTTTACATCTTTGGTGAGGTTTATTCCTAGGTATCTTATGCTTTTGGGTGCAATTGTAAATGGGATTGACTCCTTAATTTCTCTTTCTTCAGTCTCATTGTTAGTGTATAGAAATGCCACTGACTTCTGGGCATTGATTTTGTATCCTGCCACGCTACCGAATTGCTGTATGAGTTCTAGCAATCTTGGGGTGGAGACTTTTGGGTTTTCTATGTAGAGTATCATGTCATCGGCGAAGAGGGAGAGTTTGACTTCTTCTTTGCCAATTTGAATGCCTTTAATGTCTTTTTGTTGTCTGATTGCTGAGGCTAGGACTTCCAGTACTATGTTGAACAGCAGTGGTGAGAGTGGACATCCCTGTCTTGTTCCTGATCTTAGGGGAAAGGCTCCCAGTGCTTCCCCATTGAGAATGATATTTGCGGTGGGCTTTTCATAGATGGCTTTTAAGATGTCGAGGAATGTTCCCTCTATCCCTACACTCTGAAGAGTTTTGATCAGGAATGGATGCTGTATTTTGTCAAATGCTTTCTCTGCATCCAATGAGAGGATCATATGGTTCTTGGTTTTTCTCTTGCTGATATGATGAATCACATTGATTGTTTTACGGGTGTTGAACCAGCCTTGTGTCCCAGGGATAAATCCTACTTGGTCATGGTGAATAATTTTCTTAATGTACTGTTGGATCCTATTGGCCAGTATCTTGTTGAGAATTTTTGCATCCATGTTCATCAGGGATATTGGTCTGTAATTCTCCTTTTTGGCGGGGTCTTTGTCTGGCTTTGGAATTAAGGTGATGCTGGCTTCATAGAACGAATTTGGAAGTACTCCATCTCTTTCTATCTTTCCAAACAGCTTTAGGAGAATAGGTATGATTTCTTCTTTAAACGTTTGATAGAATTCCCCTGGGAAGCCATCTGGCCCTGGAATCTTGTGTCTTGGGAGGTTTTTGATGACTGCTTCAATTTCCTCCCTGGTTATTGGCCTGTTCAGGTTTTCTATTTCTTCCTGTTACAGTTTTGGTAGTTTGTGGCTTTCCAGGAATGCGTCCATTTCTTCTAGATTGCCTAATTTATTGGTGTATAGCTGTTCATAATATGTTTTTAAAATCATTTGTATTTCCTTGGTGTTGGTAGTGATCTCTCCTTTCTCATTCATGATTTTATTAATTTGAGTCTTCTCTCTCTTCTTTTTAATAAGGCTGGCTAATGGTTTATCTATCTTATTAATTCTTTCAAAGAACCAACTCCTGGTTCTGTTGATCTGTTCCACAGTTCTTCTGGTCTCGATTTCGTTGAGTTCTGCTCGAATCTTTATTAGCTCCCTTCTTCTCTTGGGTGTAGGATCTATTTGCTGTTTTTTCTCTAGCTCCTTTATGTGTAAGGTTAGCTTTTGTATTTGAGTTCTTTCCAGTTTTTGAATGGATGCTTGTATTGCGATGTATTTCCCCCTTAGGACTGCTTTTGCTGCATCCCAAAGATTTTGAACGGTTGTATCTTCATTCTCATTAGTTTCCATGAATCTTTTTAATTCTTCCTTAATTTCCTGGTTGACCCTTTTATCTTTTAGCAGGATGGTCCTTAACCTCCATGTGTTTGAGGTCCTTCCAAACTTTTTGTTGTGATTTAGTTCTAATTTCAAGGCATTATGGTCCGAGAATATGCAGGGGACAATCCCAATCTTTTGGTATCGGTTCAGACCCGATTTGTGACCCAATATGTGGTCTATTCTGGAGAAAGTTCCATGTGCGCTTGAGAAGAATGTGTATTCAGTTGAGTTTGGATGTAAAGTTCTGTAGATATCTGTGAAATCCATCTGGTCCAGTGTATCATTTAAAGCTCTCGTTTCTTTGGAGATGTTTTGCTTAGAAGACCTATCGAGTATAGAAAGAGCTAGATTGAAGTCACCAAGTATAAGTGTATTATTATCTAAGTATTTCTTCACTTTGGTTAATAATTGATTTATATATTTGGCAGCTCCCACATTCGGAGCATATATATTGAGGATTGTTAAGTCCTCTTGTTGAATAGATCCTTTAAGTATGATATAGTGTCCCTCTTCATCTCTCACTACAGTCTTTGGGGTAAATTTTAGTTTATCTGATATAAGGATGGCTACCCCTGCTTTCTTTTGAGGACCATTCGAATGGTAAATGGTTCTCCAACCTTTTATTTTCAGGCTGTAGGTGTCCTTCTGTCTAAAATGAGTCTCTTGTAGACAACAAATAGATGGGTCCTGCTTTTTTATCCAGTCTGAAACCCTGCGCCTTTTGATGGGGTCATTAAGCCCGTTCACATTCAGAGTTACTATTGAGAGATATGAGTTTAGTGTCATCATGATATCTATTCAGTCTTTGTTTTTGTGGACTGTTCCACTGAACTTCTTCTTAAAGGGGAATTTTAAGAGGCCCCCTTAAAATTTCTTGCAGAGCTGGTTTGGAGGTCACATATTCTTTTAGTTGCTGCCTGTCTTGGAAGCTCTTTATCTCTCCTTCCATTTTGAATGAGAGCCTTGCTGGATAAAGTATTCTTGGTTGCATGTTCTTCTCATTTAGGACCCTGAATATATCCTGCCAGCCCTTTCTGGCCTGCCAGGTCTCTGTGGAGAGGTCTGCTGTTATCCTAATACTCCTCCCCATAAAAGTTAGGGATTTCTTGTCTCTTGCTGCTTTAAGGATCTTCTCTTTATCTTTGGAATTTGCAAGCTTCACAATTAAATGTCGAGGTGTTGAACGGTTTTTATTGATTTTAGGGGGGGATCTCTCTATTTCCTGGATCTGAATGCCTGTTTCCCTTCCCAGATTAGGAAAGTTTTCAGCTAGAATTTGTTCAAATACATATTCTGGCCCTCTGTCCCTTTCGGCGCCCTCGGGAACCCCAATTAAACGTAGGTTTTTCTTCCTCAGGCTGTCGTTTATTTCCCTTAATCTATCTTCATGGTCTTTTAATTGTTTGTCTCTTTTTTCCTCAGTTTCCCTCTTTGCTATCAACTTGTCTTCTAGGTCACTCACTCGTTCTTCCACCTCATTAACCCTCGTCGTTAGGACTTCTAGTTTGGATTGCATCTCATTCAATTGATTTTTAATTTCTGCCTGATTAGCTCTAAATTCTGCAGTCATGAAGTCTCTTGAGTCCTTTATACTTTTTTCTAGAGCCACCAGTAGGTGTATAATAGTGCTTCTGAATTGGCTTTCTGACATTGAATTGTAATCCAGATTTTGTAACTCTGTGGGAGAGAGGACTGTTTCTGATTCTTTCTTTTGAGGTGAGGTTTTCCTTCTAGTCATTTTGCTCAGTGCAGAGTGGCCAAAAGCAAGTTGTATTGGGAAAAAGAGAAAAAGAGAGGAGAGAAAGAAGGAAAGAAAAGAGAAAGAGAAAAAAAAAGGGAAGAAAAAGAAAAAAAACGAAAAAAAAAAAAAGAAGAAAAAGAGAAAGAAAAAGAAAGGAGAAAAAAGGGGGTGGGGGAAGGAAACAAATCAAAAAGCAAAACAAAACAAAAACAAAAACAAAAACAAACAAACAAAAAAAGAACCACCGGGGAGTATCTTCTGATTCTGTGTACTTTAAGTCCCTTGGCTTCTCCTGGAAGTTGTCCGTCTAGCTGGTGTTCTGGGGGAGGGGCCTGTTGTGCTGATTTTCAGGTGTTAGCAGTTGGGGGAGCTGCTGTGCCCCTGCCTGGTGCAGGGCTCGGTGGGGGGTGTTTACCCCGTGAGGCCGCAGGAGGAACAGCCCCAGTGGCGTGGCCAGGTCTGGAAACCTGGATTCAGCTCCGGCAGGAACTCCGTCTGCAGGGCCTGGAGGCTCCGGGGCGGGGCCGCTGATCTGCTCAGCTGGGGCAGGAGCGTCCTCGCTGTCCTGGGCCCTCCCGGCCTCTGCCTGTCCCGGGGGAGGCGGGATCCTGGGCTGTGTCCCGGCGCCCTGTGCTCCGGAGCCTGCGCTGTTGGATTCGCGCTCCCGGGCCGGCCGCACAGCCACCTCCACGGAGCCGCCGCCCAAGCCCCTCCGAGCTGCTCCTGGAACTGCGCAGCCCCCTCCGCACGGAGCCTCTTCCTCTGCCCGAGCCCCTCCGAGCTGCTCCCGGGGCCGCGCAGCCCCCTCCGCGGAGACGCCGCCCGAGCCCCTTCAGCTGCTCCGGGTCCCGCCGGGTCCCGCCGTGCGCGCTGCAGCCCTTAGGGAGCTCGGCGCACTCTCCTGGGCGCGCAGTTGCTGTTACTGTCCCCGGGAGCCCGAGGGCATCCCCGCCCTCCTGGGTCCTGCTCCAACTCCCCGCGAGCCCCTTTCCGCCCGGGAAGGTCGGTGCAGCTCCTGCTCCTCCGGGACGGGGCTCTCCTGTCCTGGGGACACTCGCCCCGGCCTCAGCCCGGCTCCTCGCGGGCCCCTCCCCCTTGGAGGCCTTTGTTCCTTTATTTCTTTTTCCCCGTCTTCCTACCTTGATAGATGCGCGAACTCTTCTCACTGTAGCATTCCAGCTGGTCTCTCTTTAAATCTCAGGCCGAATTCATAGATTTTCAGGATAATTTGAAGGTTTTCTAGGTAGTTTGGTGGAGACAGGTGATTTAGGGACCCTACTCTTCCGCCATCTTGCTCCTCCCCCCCTGTGGCTCCTAATTCTGATCTTGAATTCTGTAAAATGGATTTACTACGAAAATTACCATTAATAAAACCGAGGCTTCTATACATAAGATAATGACCACTACATTATGAAGGATGGTACAATATTACTAGAATCATCTATCATATAGCTTTTTAGAAAAATAGTATGCTAACAATCAAAAAATATTTTCAAATGTATCCTAAAAAATTACTATTCTTGGGACACCTGGGTGGATCAGCAGTTGAGCATCTGCCTTTGGCTCAGGGTGTGATCCCAGGGTCCTGGGATCCAGTCCCGCATCAGGCTTACTTCAAGGAGCCTGCTTCTCCCTCTGTCTATGACTCTGCTGCTCTGTCTCTCATGATAAATAAATAAAGTCTTTTAAAAAAAATTACTGTTCTTGTCTTATGATAAAAATGGATGGGCACCTGGGTGGGTCAGTTGGTTAAGCATCCAACTCTTGGTTTCAGATCAGGTCATGATCTCATGGTCATGGGAGTGAGTACTGTGTCTGGCTCCACACACAGCAGAAAGTCTGCTGGAAATGCTCTCTCCCCTCTCTCCCTCTGAGCCCCATCCTGAGCATGCTCTCTCTCTCTCACATGATAATCTTAAAAAAAAATTGGAATGCACTCCAAATATCAATAACTGACAAAATCGGTTGATACAGATTACAAAACCTCTTCAACTTCAGACTTTAAAAAACCTCTAAATTACAATTTGATTTGCAAATCCTAAACACCCTCAATTGAATGCATAAAACTTTGCAAAACCTTTATATTATGAAACGTGTTTGATAAAAATGCATTTAGAATTCAGAAATGTTAATCTCTGCTCTAATGTGACAACAGACCTGAAATAATTAATCAAATCTGCTACCATTTTTAAACTAATTTAAACTGCATGTAAGTCAAATATTTTCTTCTACCACAAATAACAAAACAAAAGCATTATTTTGTAAATTAATACTCTATTCTGGTTTGTCTCCTCAAAAATATAACTTTCACCCAACCAATAAATAAAGTGTAATCACCAGAGTATCTTCCCACCCAGGTTGAGAACAGATTCAAGGTGTTTCTAACCTATAATGCTATTTCTTTGTATGAAAACCAGTCTCTAATTGTAGTTTAAAATATTCTTTCCAAAAAAAAAAAAAAAAACACTTATTTTTTCCAATTCTTTTCAATAGTTAAAAAGGGTGGGGCAGGAAAAGTCTATTTCAATGAAGATTTACTTTTTTTTTTTTAATTTTTATTTATTTATGATAGGCACACAGTGAGAGAGAGAGAGGCAGAGACACAGGCAGAGGGAGAAGCAGGCTCCATGCACCGGGAGCCTGACGTGGGATTTGATCCCGGGTCTCCAGGATCGCGCCCTGGGCCAAAGGCAGGCGCTAAACCGCTGCGCCACCCAGGGATCCCAAGATTTACTTTTTTATAAAAGCTTCCCCTCTTTCCTGGACCCTAATAAGACCAAATTGAGTGAATTCACTCTAGGCTCCCACAACAGCGAGAATTTCCATTATATCATTGCTCACACTTACTGAAATTACCTATTTAATTATCCATTTAAATTATACCATAATTATCTGTTATAATTGCACGGTACCGTGTAGTGGATAAATGTGGAATTTTTGGAGCCAGATCGGCAGATGTGAATTCTATCTTTCCATCCACACATAGTAGCTGTGTGACTTGGGGCAAAGTAATCTTTCTTGTCTCAGTTTCATTATCCATAAAATTGGGAGTAATAATAAATACTATCTTCACCTCACAAGTTGTTGTAAGGATTAAACGAGTTAATACAATGTAGCAAGTGGAAAAGTGCTTGGCAAACAGTAAGCACACAATAAAAGCTGGTCATTATTTTTATCATCTCACTTAGAAATCATGTCAAACAAATTTTAAGAAGACAAAGGCTATATCTGCTTTTTTCACAATTACATCCTCAGAATAATAGCTGGCACATACACAGCAGTTGCTCAATAAATGACAGATGGGAGATTTCAGCTGCTAAATCTTTATAATGCTGCAGGGGTTTAGATATTATAAAGGTTCAATCAGGTTTTCTATAGAACACCCAATAAGTAGCAGAAAGAAGGCTGATAAAGTACTAGCTTATTTAACTGGGTTGAACGAGAAATCATAGACTTTTGGTATTCAAGGAGCCACAAGATTTTACACCAGGTATTGAAAGCCGCTAGCTTCTGCATGGTCAAAGTCAATAGAATCAGCCATAAGCCTTTGGACAGGGCAGCCCAGGTGGCTCAGCAGTTTAGTGCCCAGAGCATGATCCTGGAGACCGGGCTCCCTGCTTCTCCCTCTACCTGTGTCTTTGCCTCTCTCTCTCTGTGTCTCTCAAGAATAAATAAATAAAATCTTTAAAAAAAGAAAAAAAAACTTTGGACAAACCTGGATACAAATGGGTGGTCACTCTCAAAGAGAGGTGAAGTGGAAATAAAAATAAGTAGAAATAACAAATGAAATTTAAAAGAAAAAAAAGTGACTTATTGTATTTCTTTATTTACCCCTATGATAAATTACCAAAATAAATGTCTGGATAAAGAATGTTATACCTTTGAAAAGCAAATCCTTGAATGTGACTGTCTCTCAGTTAAAATACACACATGAAAAAGACAAGTGAGTGGACTTGACCACAGTAGTCTGTTATCTGAAAACAGGGACTGTATCTATATCATGTCACTCTATCATTAGTGACAAGTGGATTAATGGGACATAGTATGTAACTAATAAAATTTATTAGTTTAATGAATAAATGAAAAATGAATGCTTAATCAGGCTTACATATGAAAAAGCCACTTAAAATTCAATGTTAAGGTTCTGTTATTCTTTAACAGGTCAGATGCTAATATATAACAAATTTTCTTAACAGAGAAATTGGTTTTGTCTTCCTAAAGGGAAGAATGTTTTATTTCTCTTTACAACTCCAAAAGAGACCAGCACTGAATTTTGTGTGTATTAAATGTTTAAGGTTTTTTTTTTTCTATTTTTTTATGAGAGAGGAGAGAGTGTGAGGGCAATGGGCAGAAGGAGAGGGAGAGAGAGAATCCTGAGCAGTCCCGCCCCATGTACAGCACAGAGACTGATGTGGGGCTTGAGTGCACTACCCTGAAATCATAAAATGAGCTGAAATCAAGAGTTGGATGGTTAACCAACTGAGCCACCCAGATGCCCCATGTGTTTATGTTTTTCTTGAGGATGAATAACCTCTCCAGGTAACTTTTTTTTAAGATTATATTTATTTATTCACGAGAGACACAGAGGGAGAAGCAGAGACACAGAAAGAGGGAGAAGCAGGCTCCTCGCATGGAGCCAGATGTGGGATTTGATCCTTGGACCAGATCACACCTGGAGCCGAAGGCAGATGCTCAACTGCTGAGCTACCCAGGTGTCCCTCCGGGTAACTTTTTAAAGTTTTTTTTCAGTATTCTCTACTCCCAAAGTGGGGCTCGAACTCATGACCCTGAGATCAAGAGTCTCATGCTCTTCCTGCTGAGCCAGCAAGGCGCCCTAATAAAAAGGTAGCTTTTTATTTATGAAGGCTAAGAAGTGATTTCATACAATTACTTTAACCCTGGACTGAACAGTAAAGGTGAATTATCACGGGTGGGAGAAGAGGGAAAAATCAAAATATTTTAGAGGTGAAAAGGATTCTTCAAAAATATGATGGATACATGAAACACTGCTTAGTACAAGGACATAAATTACTTTTGAATGTGAGATCCCAGAGGATCACCTAAAAAAAGTTGACACAGGTTCAGTTCTAAGTTGAGCCCATTCACGTTCATAAATTTATCCAAGTGACTGCTTACTGCCATCTTTTTAGAAGCAGTGTTGATGTCCTCTTGCTCTGGCCTATAGCTTTGTTCTGTTTGAAAGTTTATAAGCAGTAAGGTTTCTACATTTCATCTGTTCAAAGTTCATTCTCTATGTGGAGAAATCAAAATATCTCTAGCATCACAGGAAAAATTACATTAAAATGGGAAAAGCAAAAAAAATCTATCACTAAATCTAGATGTTATACAGGGTTTCAGAGTCCTAATAGACCATATAATCCACATTCATTTTATCTACCATATGGATGAATAAACACCAGTGAAGCTGGATGTCTTGCTAAAGACTGGGAAGTGAGGGACTGGAAGCACTGAGGTTAGTAAGAATGCCATATACTCATAATCACTTCACAGGATTCTAAAACTAACACTATGAGGCCAAGATTCTCATTTTACATATTAAAAAATTAAAGCTTAGAGAACTCAAGATTACAAAACAAGTGGACTCAAACTCTGAATCAACTTCTAATAAGAAGCTTCCCTCTATTCTGTAGCAGTATTATATGTTATACAAAATAAGTCTTGCTCCTAAAGTTCTTGTTAATTCCTTGATATTAAGTTCAATAAACATGAGCACATCTCTTTTTGGTGCTTTTAAGAGACTTAATTATGGCAAAATTTTTCCATATTGTAGGTCTCCATCTTCTAGGTTTTTCAATTCTAAATTCCCAACTACCATTCTCCTTACAGATTTTGAAAGTTAATTTCTCCAGCAATGGCTATCAAAATCATAAATCCATTAACACACGAAACAAAAGGTAAAGAATACCTTGAACTACAAGTACAAAAGGACATAAAATAGTTTATTAAAATATATTAACCCATCTATACTGTATTTTCTATAATAAAGTTCAAGAAAAAAATGTAAATTAAGAATTATGCTGCTATATTAGTTTGTGTGATTATAAATAAGCAGCACCAGAAGGACTGAAGTTTGTAAGAATACAGGAAAATACTTATATGGAGGAGGTCCCACTCAATTCTCTTTTTAGTTTTAGCTCTACCTACTACGTGGTTCTCCCCAGTAACTTCAGACAAGAAGCATACTATTCTGTTGATGGTTTCTAATGTTTAGATTTTGGCTGCTTCTCACTAACTGGCAAAACTTACAGAGGCTAATAAGTTCCTTCCAGTTCAGAAACAGATGCTCCATGCAGGGCAAAAATTTGAAAAACAGTGAAAAGTAAACTCAATTAGGAAAATATTTAAGACACCTGCTTAGTTTATGCCTAAACTAACATCCTAAGTTTATACCTATAAAATGTTTTTTTTGTTTTTTGGGTAAGATTTTATTTATTTATTTCAGAGAGAGCAGCATGCACATACGCATACAAGAGTTACGGGAGGGGCAGAGGGAGAAGCACACTCCCCACAGAGCAGGGAGCCCTATGTAGGGCTCGATCTCCCGATCCTGGGATCATGACTTGAGCTGAAGGCAGATGCTTAACCGACTGAGCCACCCAGGCACCGCTATAAAAGGCTTATTAAAAGATTACAAAATTGGGGTATCTGCGTGGCTCAGGTGGTGTTTGATTCTTGATTTTGAATCAGGTCATGATCTCAGGGTCACGGGACTGAGCTCCACGCTCAGTGTGAAGCCTGCTTAAGAATCTCCCTCTCTTTCTCCCTCTGCCCTTCCCCACCCACTCATGCTCTCTCTAGGGGGAAAAAAGGCAAGAAACAAAAAAAAGATTACAAAGTTAACTCAAAATAGAGTAAAGAACATAAGACCTAAATCCATAAAACTCTTAGGAGAAAACATAAACAGGTACTCCTTGATATCATTCTTGGTGATGATTTTTTTTTGGGGGGGGGGAAGGTTGGCATCAAAAGCAAAGGCAACAGAAAGCAAAAATAGGCTACATCAAATAAAAAGGTTCTGCACAGCAAAGGAAACCATCAACAAAATGAAAAGGCAACATATGGGATATAAGAAAATACCTGTGAATCATGTATCTGATAAGGGGTTAAAATCCAAAATACATAAAGAATTCCTATAACTCCTTTATTGTGACAGATAGTAGCTATCTTTGTAAGCACAGCATAACATACAAACTTGTCAAATCACTAGGTTGTATACCTGGAAACTATGCAACATTTTACATCAACTATATTTCAATAAAAAACAAGAAAAGGGGCACTTGGGTGGCTAGGTCCATTAAGTGTCTGCCTTTGGCTCAGGTCATGATCCCCAGAGTCCCAGGATCCAGCCATGCTGGATCCCTGCATCAGGATCCCTGTTCAGGGGGGAGTCTGCTTCTCCCTCTCCTTTTGCCCCTCCTCTTGCTTGTGCTCTCTCTCTCTAATAAATAATAAAATCTTTTAAAAGAGCAAAAACAAAAGCTCATACAACTCAATACGAAAAAAATCCCCATTAAATCTGATTAAAAGGTAGGCAAAGATCTGAATATACATTTTTTCCAAAGCAGACATACCAGGAGCTACATGAAATGGTGCTCAACAGCACCAAACAGGGAAATGCAAATCAGAATCATAACAGGGTATCATCACCTCATACCTTCAAAATGGCTATGATCAGAAAGATAAGAAATAACAAATGTTAGTGAGGATGTGGAGAAAAGGTTAAACCTCATGCACTTCTGGTAGGAATGTGAAATGGCATACCACTATGGAAAATAGTATGGAGGTTCCTCAAAAAATTATACATAGAAATACCACATGATCCAGCCAATCCTACTTCTGAGTATTTATTTGAAGAAAACAAAAACACTAATTTAAAAAGATATATGCACACACACCCCCATGTTCACTGCAGCTTTATAACAGCCAAGACATGGAAGCAACCTAAGTGTCCACTGATGGAAGAAAAAAGAAATGGAAGAGTACACATACACATACACACATGTGCACGCACAAGCACAATACAGTATTATTTAGTTGCAACAAGGAAAAAAATTTGCCATTTGCAACAACAGAGATAGACCTTGAGGGCATTATGCTAAGTAAAATAAGTTAAACAGAGAAAGACAAATACTGTATGATCTCACTGATGTGTAATCTTAAAACAAAATCCAAGTTCATAATTAAAGAGAAAAGATTGGTGGTTGCCTGAAGCAGAGACCAGGATATGGAAAAACTGGGTGAAGGAGATCAAAAAGTACAATCTTCCAGTATAAAATAAGTCCTGAGAATTTAGTATACAGCATTGTGACTATGGTTAATCATACTGTATTTGTACATTTGAAAGTTGTTTAGAGTGGCTCTTAAAAATTCTCACAAGAAAAATAACCGTATAACTATGTATTGTTAACTACACTTCATGGGGTGATCATTTTGCAATATACATACTTGGAACCGTTATGTTATATACTTGAAACTAACAATGCATCAATTGCAGAAATTGATGAGTGCAGAACCTCTGAGTGCATCTAAGACCTAAAGAATCAGAATCTACATTTTTAAAAGAACTTCGGAAGATTCATATGCAAATTAAAGTTTGGGAAGAACTAGTCTATATTATCTCATAAGTCATGGAGCCTGGTACATGGTAAAATAATATTAGCTCCTATTGTTTTTCCTACTACCACTAGCACCTCATTAAGTTCTAAAGAGCTCACATTCTTAAACTGATTCTTCCACTATCCCTTTCACATACTATATGCAACCAGGAAAATTAGATAAAAGAGAAAGTTAAAATGGCACTCCAACACAAAAGCAGCCTCAGATTTTACATATTTTAAAGCCTCTATCTTCTACTACTGTATGTCAACAGATTAAGACAAAGCATATAATTACTGTTCAATAAATATTTTTAAAATATTTACTATTTGTGAAATCAACTCAAATAAACCAAACCTAGGAACAAATAACATAGTTATAATAACCCTTACATTAATAAGTGATAAATAATTGCAAGAAGAAAGGATACCTGCCAATGAGCAAAACAAATGTTCTTGCATTCAGTACAATAACATATTTTCATAGCCAGTTACATCTGTTAAATTTTGCTGAATATTTATTTTATATTAGGTGAGAAAAAATAAAAGCAAAAAACAATTAGTATATAGAATAATATTTAATCTATATAAGCTTATTATAATTTATAACCTATATAAGCTTATTATATATTATAGTATATAGAATAATATTTAAGCTATATAAGCTTATTATAACCTATATAAGCTTATAAGCTAATATTTAACCTATATAACCTATATAACCTATATAAGCTTATAACCTATATAAGCTTTAGTCCTTATATAATAAGGACTAAAAATTGTAAGTACTAAGAGTTTTAAATTTTGTCTAGATTTTCTAAAATTTCTATGAAAACCATTTACTGCTTTTGAAAAAAGTTTCTCACAGTTTTTCTTCTAACATGATTAAAATACCATACTATCATTGTAGAAAATTGGTTAAGTATACAGAAATAACATCAGCTAAGCAGGAAAAAAAAGATTCCTATTTTACCTCAACTGAAATGCAAAACCAGGAAAATTTTGACATTTTGTCCCCAATTTTTACATGTTTCTAACTAGTTTACACAAATAAAAATGTATGTAATAACTATATATCCATCATTCAACAAATAAAACATTGCCAATATAGCTTAAATCCCTATGGAATTCCCCTCTGAAGTAAACAATACCCTAAATTTGTCTTTTTATTGCTTTCATGCATTATTTTATTATACTTCTATTACATATGCACACTCCCTAACTAAAATAATACATAGCACATTCTGCATCTTTTAAAATGTTATCTAAAGAGTATCCTTTTCCTTTACTCACTTAACATTCAATATATGAAATTGACAACATGTTGAAAAAGTGTAGCACTAGTATATACATGTCACTACTATATAATATTCTACTTATAAACATACCACAATTTATCTATCCATTTCCCTTTCAATGACATTTAGCTTGTTTCCCATTTTCCCCTATTACAAACAAGGCCGCTATATATAAACACTAGTAATATGTCTTCTTGCACACACATGAGAATTTATGTGAAATTTTCTCTAGGAAAATTTCTCTAGGAATTTCTAGGTTAGAGTATGCACTTCAAAGTTACTAGACACTGCTGACCTGTTCTGTAGGATAGAAATTACTATCATTTAAGAAAAAAAGTCTCATATTTCATACTGAATCAGAAAGTTTCTGAGCCATACAGACAGACCCAACTTATGAAAGATAGCTTCCTAAGTCCACTTATAAGTTGTATGTAATTTGTGATGCACTTTCCAGATGGTAAAAAGCAAAGCAATCACGATTACATTTCCTGATCAATTCATTTAACCCTTATGTAGTCTTTTTCTTATCTAAGAGTCTGACCTGGGTTAAAAGGCAGTCCTTTGCCATAATAAATATTCAAGACCACATCTACTAAATGAGTTAATCTTCTCCAGGCTCCTTAGTTTACCCTAAGGTTCTATAAATAAAACTGCATCCATTACTCCAGGTGTGGATTAAACAAAATTTGACAGAAATACAATAGTATTTTTAGTTTGTTGCCAGTATCTGGTCTTGAGGATTAGTGTTATATAGGCTATTATAGCCACTGGTAACAGTGTTGACTGATGCTGATTGTTAGATTCTGACCCCACAGGCATAACAGTTCACAGTTCATAATTAAAACAGTAATATACATCCTAGTAATATTCAGAGGACAATACTTTTGGATTCTCTTGTCAGCCATGGTGATACTCACCATCTTCCAGCCATTTATACTGCCTCTTCTTGCTCCTATGAATAAAGCCACTCATCTTTAAGGGTAAGCCCAAATTAAAAGTATAATTTTTTTTTAATTTTTTTTTTATGATAGGCACAGAGAGAGAGAGAGGCAGAGACATAGGCAGAGGGAGAAGCAGGCTCCATGCACCAGGAGCCCGACATGGGATTCGATCCCGGGTCTCCAGGATCGCGCCCTGGGCCAAAGGCAGGCGCCAAACCGCTGTGCCACCCAGGGATCCCTAAAAGTATAATTGTAAAAGAATGTTCTTTTGATAACCAGCTCATATGGGTGGGTAAATCCATGGCTTTGATTTAACTCCTGGAAGGTGAAAGTAAGTAAGCCATAGATGAAAGATCAGGGATTCCTTCTAGGAATGTACATGAAGTCTTCACTCAATCTATATAATAAGGTCTTCTGTGCCAACAATAATAGCAACGGCATACGTTTGATGATATGCTTTGTGAGAACATGAGTTAAGGACTCTACTCACTTAATTCTTACAACATCATGAATCCTCACAATCCCATGAACTATTATTCCCATTACATAGATAAGAAAATGAGTGCAGAAGATTCACATAATTCACATGATATCCATCAGTAAGTAATAGCAGGATGAATCTGAATCCAAGCAATCTGACTCCAGAGCCCACCATGCAATGCTACCTCTCTAGTAATAACTGTTCCTCCCTAGAATTATGGTGAATTAAATGGCTCAATGACAGGCTAGAGACATAAAATGAACAGTGTATTTGTTCAAATGGTAATTCACAGGTGACAAAGGAAATAAGCCAGGAAAATGCAACAAAACAGCAACAAAAAGTTTTTAAACCACCCCATTAGCAAGTGGTATTTCAAATAATGGAGATAGTCATGAGAGTTTTGAGAAATTTTTGAACCTGTGGATTCTGACGGGGAAAAAAAGCAAACAAAATGGGAAATGGAAACATTTCCTTTGGTAAGTGGATATCAAGTGCATTCATTCATTATTCATTCATTCCTCCTGCAGAACATTTCCCTTGCTCAAGGTGGGAATAAACTACAGCAACCTTCTGTGATAATGAGACAGTTCCTGCAGAGAATGTAAACAGAAGACTCAATGAACTTTTCGTGGTGTATGAAGCAAATTCCAAATTCATACACCATTAGGACTAGAAGTTGAGTGCCCATGTAAGATGGAGTTTATGATAATGACATGGCAATTATAATAATCAATATTTGTTACAATGCGGGGGGCACCAGAGAAAGGGTACGTAACTCTATTCCAATAAACAAAGGGAGTATCTGAAGGACACGGAAAATTACAAAACAATAAAAAATAAAAAATATCGTTCCTACAGAGATAAGAATCTTTAGAGTCAGAGTCTTAAATCCAACTTCAGCTTGAGGCCTACCCAGAGAAAGAGAGTCAGAGGAGGCACCCAATCTTCCTTTGGGAACTGGTGACTTGTTTTGCAGCACTGAAGCTACCCAAACATAGCAATTGAATGCAAAAGGACTTGTAAGAGAAACATCCATTATCCCCTTCTTTAGTTTCTAGGTCTCTGGAACCCCTAGTGTCACCTAGCTAAAATACTACAGGTGACATATAGGTATTCCAACAAAGAAAGAAAACTACTTCTACCTAATACCAAAGAAAGTGTCCCTGATTCCTGATACATAGTTTCTCTTGGAGAGTTCTCAGCAGCTGAAAAGTTCTTCCCTTGAAAGACAGAAAAGCATCACCATCAGATAGGAGAGGTAGGTGGAGCTACTCTGTGTAAATATATCTTACAAAACCCCTAACTTTTAGAGATGACTTTTTAATGATAAACGGGCTTCTGAAAACTAAAAATGGTCCTTAGCAGAAACTTCTATATTAAACAAGTAGGTTAGTAAAAGAGTTCATCAAGATTTTCTTGGATTTTGTACAATTCCAAAGACGACAGTAGGCATGGGGTGAAGGAGACACTACTGCCACCTACCCCTGACCACCCCCACCCCCCAACCCATGGCTTCCCCCTTTTGCATCACCACCACTCCTGAATCCCTGTTTCCTGAATTGTCGGAATTTTTTTTTAACAAAACTAAAAAACAAAACAAACAAACAAAAAAAGCTTTCAGAATTTTTAGCTTTCAAAATTTTTAAATTTGTAAAAGCACTTAAAATATTTTTGAGAAAGCTTCTACTTTTTTTAGTTTAAGAAAACATTTTTAAAAATTAATTGTAAATACCCACACTTGCAGCTTTAGTATCACACCTTCCCAGCAATATGTTAATATTTCAAAGATGTTTTAAAGAAACTTTTCTAGGTTAGTCTTTATTGCTAAGAACATCAAAGGAATTAAACTCAAAATATATATTACCCCTCCCATTTTCATGGCCCTTTTGTAACAAAATATCCATCACTCATTTCTGCATGTTTGCCACCCTGTCTTTTACGTATCAGTATGTGAAGCTATCTCCTCCATCAAGTTGCCTAACCAGGAAGGCCTCTGAGCAACTTTAACATACTGCTGAGGAATGACCCCTGGGGGAGTACTTATTTACCCGTTTGAGGAACACATTCTAGATTTCCATATGGGCAAATCAACTTTTTAAAAATCACTAAAAGCCGGATTCTTGTGGCTATTCATGTGTCCAGATATCTTAGTTCACCCATATCATACATATACTTAAATAACCAAATTAAGTGAATTCATAAAAAAAAAAGAAAAAATTAACTAATAAAAATAGTTCCACCCCTCTTCTACTCATGCACCTTAGAGTAAAGCATGGGAGATAGAATCTATTGCTCTGTCCATTAGTATGGGTTTTTGAGTGCTTCTCAGGTGAAACACCTCACTTCATGGCTATTGTATTGTGTTCTTCATACAATATGATATTAAAAACACAAATCAGCAACTCTGTCTAATAAACACACAAATAGCTATCTTACCCATTATCAGAGGAAAATCCCACTCTGATGTGTACGTATGTATCCTATTTATCCAATAAATAAATAAAAATGGCAAGGCAAGTTTAAGTGACATTATTAGAATATTTCTGGCCAATACACATAATTAAAAGTAAAAATAAGAAGACAGTTACTTCCTTAAAAGTAAAGTTTTATTGTATTTCAGACTTGTAGTCCAAATTGATACAGTTTGGATTATATAAGATTAGTTAACTATATTTGCATACAATATAAAATTTTCAGATACTAAGAAAAGTATCCAGGAGACCAGGACCCCTCTGATAATCAATAGTAGTTCACAGTATTACCAGTCTTTTTAAAAATATACTCCCTAAGAGAGACTGGGAGATGTGTCACTTAAATATTAAAACTAATAGTGGCACAAACTGAATTATCATCTACTTGATCAAATGTGACCATTTTGTTTAGAGCAACAACTGAAATAGATTTCCTCTTTTATCCTGCTCTCTGCTTTGTGTTCTTATGTTTTCAGTGTATACTATCAATCTCTAACCTACATCCATTCAAATGTGTTTACTGATACTTCTGTGATAGGATCTTTTTTCTTTCCTGTTCTTGACTTCCTTTTCATTCTCTTCTTCCCTATAACCTATCCCTTTTACCTGTCTTTCGTATCATTTTAATCTAGTTACTGTGCATATGGAAGTGTGATAATGCATATGCATACATAAGTATTACTGCCAATAATTTATCAGGCACTGTGTAGATGCTTGCACACAACAATGAATAAATGTCTTCAAGGAGCTCATCATTTAGAAAAAAAGAAATAGTACCTACAAATATTTTAATAAACTGAGTCACTTTTGCATGAGGTCTGATCTGAGCCTGAGGTGTGTAACATTACAACTTCCAAAGGTCTGATCAGTATTCCTAGACTCTCTATTAGTCCAGTGGGCAAGATGGCATGACCAATGAAACTTTAATTGATGTCCAAGCCAGTGTGCCAATTTCCAAGTTAAGCTTCCTGAGTTGAGTAAGAATAGTTTAGAAGATGGTAATATATCAGCACAACTTCAAATGTGAACCTCAAAGCAGAACGAGCACTCTCAGGCAAGCAGAAGAAACAGCATTAAGATTTGATAAAAATGCTCTGAAGCATAATGAAACATGCTGATAACTAGAAAACAAAAATGTCAACAAGCATACCTCTGGTAGCATAATAATCATCACAGTAAACTTTTATTGAGTGCCTTCTATGTGCCACTATAAATAGATACTGCATTTTCCCCATCTCAAAGATGAGGAAATTTTGTCATAAAGAATTTAACTTTCTTAAAGTCAGAGAACAGTAGAGAACTGATTTAAACTTGGGAACTATGACAACAAATGACTTAATGTTAATTATTTTTTTTCTTTTTCATTTCCAACACCAAGAAATCTGACAATAGAGTACAAACTTAAATAGAGAATAATTTCCACTAGGCAAGCCATCTTCAAGGTCTCAGAATCCCTTTGGTCTCAGGACCTGTTATATAAAGATATTTTGTCTTAAAAAAAATTGAGAACCCCAAAGAGTTTTTGTTTATATAGAACATATCCAGTGATATTTATCACACTAGAAAGTAAATCTGAGAAATTAAAAGCACAAGAACTTGGAGCAAAAACATTAGCGTATATCATGCAGCATTTGCAAACTCCACAGTATACTCAGGAAAGAACAAGACTGAAATGGCAAAGAATGTTTTAGTACTATGAAAATAGTTTTAACCTAACAAACTATCTAAAAGGGTCTCAGAGACACAGAAAGATCCCTGGAACATACTAAGTAAATTGCTGTAATAGACTATTTACTGTATTTTAAAATAAATTATGAACCTTGATTACCACTACTGTCAGAATTTGGAAACCCTAGTTGAAGACTATTTATTTAAAACAGAGGCCTCATTTCAAAAGATTCAGGGAAGTCAAGGGGGGCATGCCTAACACCACACAGCTATTTGGTGGTAGTTATTTAATCTTACTATATTAAAGAATAGATCTTTGTCTTCTGATTATAAAATATCAGTAGACAAATATTTGGAGACAGTTAGCAGTAAGGAAAGTAACTACACAACAATGAACAGGGTATCAAAATTCCAAAGATTTCTGGAATAAGTCAGTACTGTCAGTCCTGTGCAGAAAAAGCAGATAGTGCTGGCTTCGTTTCTCCATTCACTTGTATAGGCTGCTCCTAAGCTTCCATTTTTGAAGCAAATTCACAGTTCTAAATTAGATCAGCCTAGCTAAAAACTCCATTTCCATTTGCACTTCCAGACAGGATAGAGTTCCAGATTAACTCTCACACTTGAAACAATCAAAAGACTAAACATCAGTTTTGAGGCACCAGATGTGGGCAATGCAGCATACTGCTGATCCCTGAGAGAGGGGAAACAAAGTGAATCCTAGGATTGCTGAGAGGGGCTAGGGAAGAGGGAGATATACCTCACTTAAAAGTCTAACTAAAGAAAAAAAAAATAATAAAATAAATATTTCAGACACAAAGAAGATGAAAAACTTTATCAGCACCAGACCTACACAATGAGAGTGTTAAAACAAGTTCTTCAATCACAAGAAAAATAATACCAGCTAGAAATATGGACCTACACAAAGGACTAAAACATGTTTCTTAACCATAATGAAATTAAATATCAATAATAAAAATATCACTAGAGAATCTCCAAATATTTTGAAATCAAATATACTTCTAAGTAACCCATGGGTCAAGGAAGAACTCAACAGGAAAATTCTAAAATTCATTCTATTTTGAACTGGGTGAAATGAAAACTCAACATAGCAAAAACTGTAGGATGCAGGTAACACCACAGCCAGAGGATAATTTTTAGTACTAAAATGCCATTTAGAAAAGATAAAAGGTCTCAAATCGATGACCTCAATCATACCTTAAGAAACTAGAAAAAAGGGTTGCCTGGGTGGCTTAGTCAGTTAAGTGTGCTTTTGGATCAGGTTATGATCCCTGGGTCCTGGGATGAAGTCTCACATTGGCCTCCTGCTTGGTGGGGAATCTGCTTCTTCCTCTCTCTTTCCCTATCCTCCCTGCTTATGCTCTTTCTCTCAAATAAAAATCTTTAAAAAAAAATAAAGAAAGAAACTAGAAAACAAAAAGCAAATTAAATTCAAAATAAGAGTAATGGAAGTCAAACATATTGAAAACAGAAAAACAAAACCAACGAAACCAAAAACTAGTTCTTTGAGAATATCAGTAAAATGGTAAGCCTCTAGCCATACTGGGGGGGGGTGGGGGGGGAGGGAAATAATTCACTAATATCAGGAATGAGGTAGAGACTCTAACTACAATTCTATAAATATTGTGCCAGGTAGACTCTAAGATGGCTCTCAATGTTCTCTGGTATTCATACCCCCTATATAAACCATTCCCCCAGAGTGTGAGCTGGCCTAGTAATTTTTTTTTTTTTTAAGATTTTATTTATTTATTCATGAGAGACATAGAGAGAAAGGCTGAGACACAGGCAGAGAGAGAAGTAGGCTCCATGCAGGGAGCCCGATGTGGGACTCGATCCCAGAACTCCAGGATCATGCCCTGCGCCAAAGGCAGATGCTCAACCACTGAGCCACCCAGGCGTCCCTAGTAATTTGCTTCTAATCAATATGGCAAAGGTAGTATGATCATTTCTATGATCAGGCTCTTAATATTTTGTCTTCTATCTTGCTAGTAGACCTCCTCCCTTGTGGGCTTTGATGAAATAAGCTGCCATGATGGAAAGGCTTAGCTAGCAAGATACCGAAGAAAGCAATTTCCAGCCAACTGCCACACTGTGGCCTTCAGTTCAAATAAAAGAACTGAATCTTGACAAACACATATGAGTTTGGAAGCAGATCGTTCCCAAACAGGTCTTTAGATGGGGCCCCGGTTCTGACCAATATCTTGCTTAGAGCACCGTAAGAGACCCTGAAGCAGAGGACCAAGCTAAGCTGTGCTTAAATCCTCATGAATAGAAACTGACAGACAATAAATGTGTATTACTTTAAGACACTAAATTTGTGATACTTTGTTAGGATATCAAAAGATGATTAATACAAATATTTAAAAGATAACAAAGAAATATTATGCCAGCCAATAAATTCAATTTAAATGAAATAGACAAATAGGCATTTCTTAAAGTACATAAACTAATAAAGTTCACTCAAGAAAAAAATAGGTAGTGATCACTGGGTGGCTCAGCAGTTTAGCACCACCTTTGGCCCAGGGCCTGATCCTGGAGACCCGGAATCGAGTCCCACATCAGGCTCCGTACATGGAGCCTGCTTCTCCCTCTTCCTGTGTCTCTGCCTATCCCTCTCTCTGTGTCTCATGAATAAATAAATAAAATCTTTAAAAAAAATAGGTAACTTGAATAGTCCTTTATTTATAAAATTGAAATTATAATTAAAAATCATGCCCAGAAGGGTCTCCAGGCCCATATATCTTAACTGATAAATTCTACCAAACATTTAAGGAGGAATAACACCAATTCTACACAAATTCCTTAAAAAGATAAGAGAAATACCTCTCAACTCATTCTTTTAAGCCCAGATTAGCATATCAAATTCTGAGACCGTATAAGAAAAAAAAAACCCTACAAATCAGTATTACTCAAATATAAAAATTCTTAACATTTTAGCAAATTGAACTCAATAATATATAAAAGGAACAGTATATAATAACCAGTGCTATTTATCTCAGGAATATAAAATTGGTTTAAGATTTAAAATAATAATTGGTATAATTCTTAGAGCAACACAGTAAAAAAAAATCATATGACCATTTCAATAGATGTGGAGAAAACATTTCAGAAAATTGAAAATCTGTATTTGATAAATACTTTCAACAAATCAGGAACAGAAGGGAATGTCCTCAATCTAATAAATCACATCCATGAAACTTAGAACTAATATCATGCTTAAGGGTGAAACATTGTTTCCTAAACATCAAGGACAAGGCAAAGCTATCCACTCTAATTACATCTATTTAACACTGTATGAAGATATAACTAATTCAAAAAGAAGAAAAAAAAATCCAGATTGGGAAAGAAACAGTTACTTTCATTTTTCATGGATGATGTACTGTCGAAATAGAAAATCTTCCAGCATGTACAAAAAAGCTACCACAGCTAGTGAGTTTAGCAAGGTGCAGGAAACAAGATCCATTAACAAAAATGTACTATAGTCTTATATAAGACATGAATACCCATAAATTGAAATAAAAAACTTGTAACAGTATCAAAAATTATAAAAGAGATAAACTAAGTAAAAGATGTGTAATATGTGTTCAATGAAAACTACAAAACATTACTAAAAGAAATTAAAGAAGAATTAAATAGATACACCATATTCGTGGATCAGAAGACATCACATTGTTATCAATTCCCCTTAAAATGATAAATTCAACACAATCCCAAACAAAATCTCAGAATTCTAGAAACAAGGGACACCTCGGTAGCTCAGTCGGTTAAGTGTCTAAATTTGGCTCAGGTCATGATCTGGGGTCCTGGGATGAACCCTTCATCAGGCTCTGCACTCAGTGAGGAGTTCTGCTTGTCCCTTTCCTTCTTCCTCTGCCCATCCCCTCACTCATGTTCTTTCTCTTTCAAATAAACAAAATTAAAAAAAAAAAACTGTAGAAACTGATATGCTGGTTTAAAATTTTTCAATTTATATGCAAAGTGCCTAGAATTTACAAAACAATTTTGAAATAAATGACGAGGCTGGATACACTACCTGATATGAAGACTTTATTTATTTTAAAGACTTATTCACTAGAGAGAGGCAGAGAGCAAAAAGCACAAGCAGGATTCCCCTCCACTCTGAGCACAGAGCCTGACGCAGGATTTGATCCCACCACTCAGAGATCATGACCTGAGCCAAAACTATGAGTTGGCTGCCCAACCGACTGAGCTAACTAGGTGCCCCTGAAGATTTATTTTAAAGGTACAGTGATCAAGATGCTATGGTACTGGCGTAAAGACTTTGATAAATCAGTAGAACAAAACAAGTTCAGAAATTGACCTTCAGATAATGGTCAATTGATTTTCAACAGAGATAACAAGAGAACTCAATGGGGAAGGTAATCTTTCCAACAAATGGTGGTAACAAAACTACACAGCTTTATCTGTAAAGAAAATCTATCAATTTCAACCCTTACTTCACATCTTATACAAAAAAGAACTCACAATGGATAACACATCTAAATTAATGATTAAATGTATGTCATTTAATGTACTACTTCTTAAGACTATTACTAGCAGTCAAACTCAATTCATAAGTAACAGAAGGATTCATGGTGTGAAAAAAACTGTGAGAAATATATTCTATTCCTTTTTAAAATAACTACAACTTAGAATACTTTATTAAAAATTGAGAAATCTAATAAAGAAGTCTAATTTTGTTTAACTCAATAATACATAAATACGTTGGACTATGGAGCTCTGTATTTACACATTAATTATTAGTATCCTATAATACATAAATACATTGGACTATGGAGCTCTGTATTTACATATTAATTATTAGTATCCTATTAAGGACAGTTTGAGAAACTATGGTCTTGGCGAAAATTTTTGTTTTACATGTTATGAACTAATGTCCAGAGTAAGTAATTTATTTGATCAAGTTCACTTGTTAAATGAGAGAAGTCCCAGGCTTAGGTCTTTTGTTCTTTGTATTATAATACAGATTATCATTTTCAATTGATGTGCCCTAAAGATTTCTTAACCATGTAATGATTATTTCTGTTCTTCTACTTTCCCTTGGTCATCATTTTCATAACTTTTATCGCTATATAGTATAATAATCTGTTTTTCCCATGAGAATGAGCACTCCTTTTGCCCAGATAGCATGGAGTGATCATTTTATTTTGCTTAACTAGTCCATAGACCAGAAACTTATGGAATCTCAAATCTCAATAAATGCCGCATGAATGAAAGAACTGAGAGAAAAAAGGATTCCATGTGAACAGCCCATAGAGTACAAGCCCAAGAGAAGACTACAAAATTCTAAACTGGGAAGAAAAATAACTGAGTAAAAACTGATCTAAGAGAGTAAGGTAAGGTTAGTGGAAAATCAAGAATAATATTTAAAGAGCAAGAACTCCAAAAACTCAATGAGATATGATGGTATCACCAATACAGAGAGGATATTGGCTTACAGGACAGTTGATACTTTCTTGTCAATCACTAAATGACTTTTTTTTTTTAAGATTTTATTTATTTATTCACGAGAGACACACACACACACAGAGATGACAGAGATAGAGATAGAGATAGAGATAGATAGGCAGAGACACAGGCAGAGGGAGAAGCAGGCTCCATGCAGAGAGAGCCCAATGCGGGACTCGATCCCAGGTTTCCAGGATCACGCCCCGGACTGAAGGTGGCGCTAAACTGCTGAGCCACCAGGACTGCCCACTAAATGACTTCTTAAACTAAACATCAAGAAGAGGGTCTGCTCCATGCAAAAAGTAGCACATTATAATATAAAACCACATTAATTATTTTATTTGGTAGCACAAAGGGATTAAGTATCAGTTCAATACACTGAAAGAAAACACTCCATGCTTGTTATTTTCAAAATAAAATTGTTAGAAATATATGAGAACAAGTACATCACAAAAGGGACTAAAATTAATTGCCCATGCTAAGCCTTTTTGACATACATAAACTCATTTAAGATCTCATAACTACCCTGTGGAGTAGATATCCTTTCAAACAAATTTAAGGAACTTAGGAGTCTACATTCAGTCATAAGAATGCAGATTAGTAAACAAATAAAAATAAAAAAAGAGAATGCAGATTAGTAAGAATCTACATTCATAAATATCTGGGTTGCCAAGTTTTCCCCAATAATCTTTAAATCCCAAGATCTGTAATGCAATAAAGTTTTCCAACAGCTTCAATTTTGTGAACAATTTACTTTTCCTGACCTACATACAGAACCCTCTTGTTGGTCATTTAAAAATTGCAACAGGTCCCTCATCTTGTTCAGGACATACCCCAGGAATTCAAAACACCTGCTTTTTCTAAGGGGCATCTGAGACTTGTAAACTTCCTATGTGGTTTTGTATCAAAATGGATCTGTGATTTTTTTTTATGAGACTGGATATAAGAAGAGGAATACTTATAGACTACTTAATACATTCCAGATATTATGCTTTCTAGAATTTCCTATATTTTTCACACACTTGTTACGAGATAAATCTCTTTGCAGATGAGAAATATGAGGCTCAGAAATTAGGTATCTTATCTTTTCCAATGTCAAAATAGTGGTGCAACCATGAAGTAAATAAACTTACTGATTCTATGGCGTTTACTTTTAAGTACAAAATGTAAATAATAGTTTTATAAGAAATAATGACAGTACCATCATCTTACAACTTCTAGAGTATCTTCTCTTTCAAGTCCTGGACAAGGAGGAATAACAACTGTTTTGGGGTCTTTTACACTTTGGCAAGTGTGACATGGTAGAAAGGAAGAGTAATTTAGAGTCATACCCTGGCTATTAGTCTTGGATGTTCAATATCTGTTTAGTTATCCACTTTCTCTGAACCTCAATTTCCTCACTTCTAAAATGGACAGGATTTTAAAAATGGCTTCTTGAGAAGCTGGTGTGAAGCTTAAAATAGGGAACATGCGAAAGGCTTTATACAATATTTTAACAAATGCTAGTTATGATTAATTGCTATTAACAAAAATAGACTAAGTGGACCTAGAAAGGTATTCAGCTGAATCTATCCTCCATTCTGTTCTTATAAGAAATATGTAAATCTAAAGAAAATAATAAAACTGTTGTCAGAAATAAGAACTAAACAAATTACAAAAAGGGACTGAAGAGATATTCAAAGATTAGTAAGTTTTGACTTTCATTTGCTAAAGACTAAACAATGAGAAGATTTAGAAAAGAAAATTATGAAGATCAGTCCTGATAAGGATGCTATATGACAAGCATGCAAAGTTAAGTGAAACCAGTTTGTGAGGTGACAAACTAACATAAAGGCTGATTCCAAAAACTATTTGACAGCATCTGAATGGACTCTGTCCCTGGAAGAATGGCTAAACTGAAAAAAAAAAAAAAAAATAGGTCTGTCTAGCTTAAGATGGAAAAGTAGACAACCTGATTAGGTGTGTGATTTCTTTCATCTTAAATAAGTGCTAGTAAGAGATTTAAAGGAGCTTACATCATCCTAACCCAACTTTTTCCTTATCCAAGAACTAAGATCACAAGTTACAGGCAGATGCTGTTTTGAATGCAAAGAAGAGTAACAAACAACATTTTCCCTCATGGGTTTATTTAAACCTAACTTTAAAATACACTCTTTGCTCACCCAATAGTTTTTCTTCACATTCAGAACATTCAGAAGGAGCAGTTACATAACAAAACAGAGATTAATGGGAACATAGATGCAATATATAGAAAACACTTACTTTAATTCTCTGTCCCTCCTGTCTTGCTTTGCTATTTAACTGCTTCATCTCGTGTTTTGTACCTGAGATCAAGAGGCATAAAATACTATTTCAAAATTTGTGTGTCCTTTCTAATTATTGCATTTGAACTCGTAGCAGCTATTAAAACCTACACCATTTTCCCCTTCGAAAATAAAAACAATAGCAAATAATAAACAATCTAGAGAAAATATCTACTCTAGACAAGAGGAAGTAACACTAAACTTTATTACCCATCAATGGTATCAATGGAGGACAATGAGTAAAAATTTATCTTTTGATTCACACAACTAGATTCTCCCTTTTATAAGGGAAACTATCAAAATCAATCTGGTAGTTGGATAACACAACCACAGCTACCTTATCAAAGCCTGAATAAAACACATGGAGTTTAATTCAGGAGTCGCCATTCTGTTGGGGGGAGGAAATCTATACAATTTTATATCTTCCTCAGTTGCCAAATGTGCCATTTTTTTTCCTTTGAGATATCTCTCCTCTTTCCATTATTTTGTATTCTTGATCCTATCATCCTAATCTATGTCTTATTTCATCTCAAGGAGGCCTATGTAGTAACATTTTACCAGATCACACTATTTCTTGTCATTCCCTCACTTTGGATCCATCCCTCATACTACAATATACTGATGTTTATTTACAAAACCCTTCGTGTCATTCCCTGCATAAATATTTATTTTTAAGTAGCTCCCTACTCATCAAAAGATAGACTACATTTCCTGAACAGAAAGGTTACCTGCCTAATCACACACATTATTTACCTATATAGCAAGATCATTTACTCTTTACTGAATTTTGTGATTTTGAGGTCTCTGAACTTGGTCCCATCATTCCACATTCCAGAAAGCTATCCCTTTCAATCTTACTCATACAAATATTGTCTGTCCTACAACAGTCTACTCAAACACTTCCTCTTCACTCTTTCCTGATCACTGAAAGTAATTTCTCCATCTCCTGTAATGCCATGATAATCAGTGAAATTAATTTAATAATTAACTATTTGCTGCTTAATAATTATAGCTTCTTTATTACTGCCTTAAGAGTTAAAGTTTTATAATTTATTTAACTCTTTAGGTAAATAAGACTTGTATTTCTAATCACACTTCCTGAACTCTAAAATATGCTTTGTTCACTTTTAATGATGCAGAAACTGAGTGCACCTAACACATCTCAGCTTTTTAAAACTGGAGAACCAGAGTAAAGCACAAGTTCCTTTGAAGCAGAGAGACAATGTTATCCTTATTTACAAAGGTAGCTCTCATTACACTGTGCTATACTGGGAGAAGAAAACTACAGGTTCTCTCTACCCCTAGATATTCCCAAGGCCTCTCTACCGTCAAATGTAAATGACCTACATATCGGGCTCTCTCCAAGCTCCAGCAGTATAACCCTTCCTGGGGTCGAAATGAATAGATAGCACCTGAGGGGAACTGAGGCTCTATTACCTCATCTCCAACTTGTTATCCATCAAACTAGAGTGGCTGTTTGCCAAGCTCATCCACATGAATGAAAAGACACTGAATATCTGCTAAGAAGGGAGAGAATAATAAGCAAAATTAAAGATTACTTTAGTTACATCAGACAGAAATGGTCTAGGAACAGCTAGAGAGGTAACATTAAACTCGTCCAGATAATGTTAGGGACTCATTTTAGTTTCCATGGAATTTGAAAGCTGTATGTCTCTTCTAGTTGAATTTTTATTTATTTTTGTTTCCCTTACCCAAAGGAAGTATCCAATCTATGGTGTTGTGTATGTATGAGTCTTAGGAGGCTAGAGCAACTCTGAATCTTTGTACTCTTATATTCATTTTCTACCTGATGTGGTCTATCAGGCTGCCGTCCATGTGTACTCCTGACAAATGGTTTGAGAAATGACCACTGCTGGTGCCTTTTTTTTTTTTTTTGTAATAAAATGAACCCTCATTTTGCTACCTCACTCTAACAGGTAGCAAAAAGTCAGAGTACGCATTAAAATCAAAGAACTCAGAACATACACTTACTATTTATTTCTTAATTAGAAGTCTTTGAAGTTACTTTGTGCTGAGTCACATGTAGCCTCTAAACCTAGTATTTTAAAGCCAACTCATCACCACATAACTGGTTTTCCCCTTCTCCACTAATAGGCCTAAGTCCGGAAATTTACTAAGGTAGTTATTATTAGTACCCACCTCCTTTCTATCAATGAAAAAAAGAAAAAGAAAAAAAAATTGAGGCAAAGAGAAATAATTTACCGAGTCATAGAGCTAGGAAGTAGAAGTGCCAGAAATAGAACTCATACAACTTGATTTCAATGTTCAAGCTCTTAAATTCTATGCGTGTCTACCTCACATCACACTATACTATGCTGGCTAGGTAACTTTAATTTTTTTTTTAATTATACCATGTTCCATGTCCTCTTTTGAAATATCAATTGCAGATCCTCTTTTCTCTTCAGTTTTCTCCTCTCTTCCCCCATTCCTTTAGTATATGGCAGAAAATTTAAGACATTTCTTCTCTGACTTGGGAAATACAAAGGTAGGGGGGCTAAAAAGTAACTGCAAAATTTTGAATATTTGAATTCTAGGCCAGAGTCTATCACTAACTAGACAGACTGTCTAGCCAAACCTTTTGTGTGTTTTTTATCAACAGCACCTATCTCAACCTAGCCAAATTTCAAACTCTCTTAGTTTCCTCACCCATACAATAAAAGGACTGGATATAGATAGCTAACACACTTTCCAGTTTTGAAATTCTATGATACTGCAAAATCAGGAGGAAAGGAAGAGCAACATGGACATGACTGTTTCACTGTGCAAACCATATTTATACAGAGAAGGAACAACCATGATAAAAATTTAACAATTAGAAAAAATAAGCAATCAAACTCCGTGCAATTGAATGTTGCTTTTTTCCCCTAAAATAACTACAATAGATTGTATATAACCTGAAAAATGCTCATAATTAAAACATCAACTGCTGGTCACTGCTGGTGCCTATAATTTTTATTAGTGGTTACGTACCACTGATCTCTCTTACTTTTTAAACTGAGAAATGAAAAATTCTGTATCTTAGGGAAAGAGTGTCAACAAGAAGACTGTTCCCTTTTCCTGTAAGCCCTATCATAACTCTAGGATGCAAACCCCAATGATACTTCAGTACTCTGAGCTTGGTCAGGCTGGGTTGCAAAGCTGAGAGGGCAAGAAACCCAAGATGATGTGGCCCCTTGGAATTTCCATGAACTAAAATGATCACACAACATTTCAGAAATGGAATTTGTACAGCAGGAAATACGACCATGAAAATGAACAACGAAACATTAGATATTTGGAGGTAATAATAATAATGATGGTAATAATAGTAATAGCAGCTTTCATTTATTGCTTCAATAAATGAAATACTTCACAGCTATTATTAGAACTCATCTTTACTCAAACCCTACAAAGTATATGCAAAATTATCATAATTTTAGAGATGAGAAATCAAGGCACAAAGAGGTTGAGTCACTTGTCCAATGTCACAAACTACAATTCTCCAGAGTCAGTGATCTTAAAGTCATTTTATTAAATGCTTCACTAAGTAATATCATCAATCAGGACAATAACTTGTAAGCAGGGGAAAAAGGAAGCCTATTACCATTAATACCACCACCATCTACTTCGAGCTTTGAGAGCTTCATCATAAATCAACTTTGATTCTTTTCCATTTCCAAACACAATTAATCTAGTAAATCTAACAATTCTTCCCCAATTTGATTATATTCAGTAAACATATATGTATAGAGCATCTATTACATAAAAAGCATTGTACTAGACAGAGTAAAACTTTTACATCTAAGTTTGTCAGGACTTCGGCTTTCCCAAGAAAGAAATAGATAAATGAAGGGGAAAAGAAGTATTTTATTTATGTCTCTTAAAAATCTAAAGGAAGTATATTATGTAGGACAAAATCAGCAAATAATGTTTATCATTACACTTAGGATGTAGCACAACTACAAATATATTCATTCATTTAAATTTGGTTAATCATTACACATAGATCTAGTTAATAAATTCTGAAATACAATGAATTAAAGCCAACACACAGCACTAAGTACCACTGATTTAAGCACTTCACCTATATTTATCTCACTTAATCATAAAGTTACATGCATTTAAAATTCATGACAACCTTATAAAGTACTTATTATCCCATTTCACAAATGAATAAACTAAGGTACAATGAATTTGAGTAACTTGTCCAGAATCATACAGGCAGTAAGTAGCAGAGTTGGGATTAATGCCCCTGGCACTCTGGCTCCAGAAGCTGTGCTCCTGACCACTGCCTTTTAAAGAGGATGGAAAAAAAAATTTGGAACTAGAATAAATCATTAATACGGTAGTAAATAACAAAAATCATGGTATTCTCTGCCCTTTATACCTGGTGCAATGTCAAATATAGAAAACATTTGTTTATAGGAAAGGATAAAAACTAAGGGAAGGAGGAACTCCTTATATCTCCTGCTCTCATCTAAACTATCTGAGATCTTAATCACTCTTTTCAATCTCTGGTGCTTTAATCACCACTTTTCATATATTTCTGAAAATAAAAGTGTTATTCACATCATAATGATGCTGTTATTTTTTAATTGGTGTGTTTTGTTCTGCACAGGTAGGCAGCAGGTCAATGGTGCAGAAACCAGGACTCTACCAAAGGTGGAGAGGTTTGAGGGATATGTCACAAGTGCTCTTACTTCCTTATGATTTCTTATGAGTGCCTCAAACATGCTGTCTCATTTCCACATTTCTTAAAAATGCTGACCATGTCTACCATTTCTTCTATAACCACTATTAGATACAGCACTTATTTCTGTGTCTGCCTAACAAAAATTCTCTCTTGAATGATGCGCTATGGATAGTTCTGATAACTAGAAACTCAACGAATCACCTGAATACTGTGAGGCTACTTTTCTTTGTGGATTTGGGAAAAATAGGGCAGACAGGAGCTCTGCTGGAGTGACTTCTCCTACTCTGAGAAAACATGTATGAGACTATTTACACTGATGAGAGGTTTGTGGCCTCTTAACCATACAACTCCAGTAGAGCTCACTTACATATTAAGGTTACTAGAGCAGAAGGCTATCTTTGTTAGATTTAAAGTCAGTACCTGTTAGGCAAAAAGTATGCAAAGTAAACACTCCCCTTAAAAAGCTGTTAAATAGATACTAAGTTCAACCTACATGACTTGGTGTAGCCAATCTTGTACAGTAAAATGCATGGTTATAATACACTAATAGAGTAGTACTAATAGAGTTCATGTGCCAAATATGATTTTACAGTAATCCAAAAAATTATTCTTTCTCCCTTACAGTTTTAGTCGGGCAGGGAGGGAGGGAGAACAGCAACTCAGTTGAATCCAACTAAACTAGGAGCATATGCTTTATAACTCCACCAAACTACTCATTCTGTAGATTTATATACTTTTTATTGTGGCCTATTAAGTATTTTCAAGATTTACAAAAAGTAAAATAAAAAAATTTCCTATCAGCAATATAAAACCAAATTATTGTGGCCTATTAAGTATTTTCAAGATTTACAAAAAGTAAAATAAAAAAATTTCCTATCAGCAATATAAAACCAAATTATTTAAAAAATAACACAACTTGCTTGTGATGCAAATGTTATTATTTATACTGGTAAAGTCTAAATAAATTTCAATGACACTATTTCTACAAAAGTATCTATAATTTCATTATATTTTAAATTGGCTTGTTAATAATTTTATAAACAATGTGTCAAAATTGGTTTATAGCCAATATCAGTATTTACTTCTAAGTTTAAAAAACTCAAATGCTATTATACTCAGTAGAATAAAGTACTTTGGTAAACTGAAATTCTTATTAACAAAATTATATTCATCTGTACTTACAATAGTGAAAAACAGTCAACTTAGTAGATGGTGTTTAATAATAAACTCAAAAAGTTGATAAACTTTCTATAAATCATTGTTGAGAGCAGCTTGAAAGATAACCATAAATGTCTTTCTCTGGTGAGAAGAGTTCAGGGAAGAATTAAATCGAAGTCATAATAAAAAAAATAACTTCTTAACTAGATAGCTAAACCATTCTAGGTTCAAAATCATGACTAGGGCGGAAGCAGCAAAGTTAGTGGAAGAGCGGATTTCAGTGAAAATAAAAATAAAGGGTAGTATTAAATCACGTTCTATCTGATCTCTCAGTAGACAGGTAAGAAAAAATATATATAACTTTTCACTGTACATAATATAGACTAAAAAAAATTAAGAGTGAAAAACAGCATTTCACATTGACCGATAGATCTAACAGCAAAAAAGAAAAGGAAGATTTACTGTGAAGCCCATCTCTAGGGGCAAACAATTTCAGAATCATGAAATATGTAAAAGTCTGGATACACTATTATGTTCTCTTCTCCTAGAAGAACACAGTAAGTTAAAAAAAAAAGTTTGAAAGGAAAGTAAACATAAGGTACAAAAGCATCACTTAATGTATTTTAAGAAATAATGTTATCACACAGTAACTCAAGACTTTGAAAAAAAATAATCCAATATTAGTAAGTAATATTTTGTTCTCCACTATGTAAAATCCATACTTCACAATCTAAACAGGAAATCTGGGACACCTGGGTGGCTCAGCGGTTGAGTGTCTGCCTTTGGCTTGGGGCGTGATCCCCGTCCCGGGATCGAGTCCCGCATCGGGCTCCCTGCATGGAGCCTGCCTTTCCCTCTGTCTGTGTCTCTGCCTCTCTCTGTGTCTCTCATGAATAAATAAAGAAAATCTCTTTTTTAAAAAATAAATAAACAGGAAATCTACCTTTTCTATTCACAATATTATTTAAAGAATCAAAAACTTTTAAAAGTGGAAGGAAATTTGGACATCAATCAGTTTAACTATCCCCATGGTAAAATAAGGTGTCCAAGATTTCACCACAGAGTTGATAAATCCAAGTCTTATGGTGCCCAAGACAGTGCTCTTTACATTACAAACCAGCTTTTTTCAGCACTGAGTACCTAAAGGAAAACACTAAAAACCATGTTTAATTGTCTCTCTGAATATCTTTTTGGGCTCTACATGACTAGTCTTTTTCTCCCAAAATTATATAAAATAAATTAAACATAGGCTACAGCCAAATATATAACAAACCACATATTTTAACTCTGTGTTTTTCAATGCAAAACAGCATAACCCATATGGAGACTATGAGCTCTAATCACATATTGCTTCCTTCCACTTACGCCAATTTGCTTCAAGGGTTGAGTATCCATAAATTTTTATGTCTATCTTCTACTGGTTAATTCTAAAGAAGTAAATAGTTCATTACTCATTCAAAGTATAACGTTTTTTGTTTTTTTGTTTTTTGTTTTAAGTATAACGTTTTTGAAAAGGTATCCCTTAACCTCACCAATTTACTGCAGAGTCTGAGAACATATAGTTTAATTTTACTGACAATTCTTTGGTCTAATTTTTAATCTTTCAGTCTCATTATTTTAAAGTTTTGGGGGATCTGTTTATTGCTAAAAAAAGGGCTCTTTTTGACCTTTCCCAGCGTAAAATGTTAGCTCAGTCCTATTTTCTAACTGCCAATCAAGAAATGTCATCTGTTATGTCTGTTTTGATATGCTTCCAAGAGACAGGGCTATAGAGTCCCTGATATAAACAGCTGATGACTACTAGAACAAGAATGGAAGAGGAAAGACTGGAAACTGATACTTGAAAGTCAGTGCCATCTCTCAAAGGTAATACAGGAAGAAAACAATACACAAAGAAAAATGGCAATGTATGAAGAATACTTAGTGAGGCATTCCAAACACTCCCAAGAGTATTGCAGGTAATCCAAGTGTAGAAATAACACCAAGAACACTTCTTTCATTGTAAGAGATAGAATAAACTCCCAAAGTATGGCAGTAAATTAAAATTTTTTAAAAAATTAAATCTACCATGAAGGTACTGCGTATTCTACAGTATTCCCATGTAAATATGTTAGTCTTCATATCTCTTAGGAATCAGAGCTCGTGTACAAAAAAATCTTACTTATTCTGCCAAATGACTTTATAGTTTTAATCAAGGACTGGCTGATGAATGAACTTACTCTAGATGAGTCATAAGAGGGGCTTGGTTGACCACTTGTTCCCCAAGATGTTGTACCTCCTCGTTCATCCATACCTAAGGAGAGAAGAAAGTGAAAGACATAAATCCAAAAGGCTACTATAATGGATTTGTTTTTATACAGTATAGCAGAGAGTACAATTCAGTAAGCGGTATTTGCATTTGTATGGAACTAGCTGTATATCAAATCTTGTCTCAGAAACCCGAAGAAAATAAGTTATCCCAGAAAGTCCTCATTACTGCTCCATACAGCACCCTATATATAATGAACAATTTCAAAACCACGTCTTTGGAGACTTTAAAGTAGGGTATAACCTAGGTCTCCTCATTTCTGTCTCCATCCACTGCTACTCCTTTTTTTTTTTTTTTTTTTTTTAAAGATTTTATTTATTTGTTCATGACAGACACAGAGAGTGAGACAGGCAGAGACACAGGCAGAGGGAGGAGCAGGCTCCATTCAGGAAGCCTGATGTGGGACTCGATCCCAGGTCTCCAGGATCACACCCTGGGCTGCAGGAGGCGCTAAACCGCTGAGCCACCAGGGCTGCCCTCCACTGCTATTTCTAAGAGTAGATGAAACCCCCAACTTTCTATGGGTTAGTTCTATGTGCACAAAAATATGAATTTAGTTCTAATGGATAAGCCTTAGAAAATGACACCAAGTTGGGTGCATTGGTGGCCCAGTTAATTGTCTGCCTCTTGATTTGTGCTCAGGTCAGATCTCAGGGTTGTGAGATCAAGCCCTGCATTGGGCTCTGCATTGGGCATGGAGCCTGCTTAAGACTCTCTCTCTGTCCTTCCCCTGCCTCCTCTCTAAAAAAAAAAAAAAAAGAAAAGAAAAGAAAAAGAGAATTAAACAATTTGAACTGTTCAAGTTAATAAAATTGGTTTCTAATGTAAAATTGATTAGATGTTCTAAACTGAAGATACCAAACTAAATCAAACTATACCAAATCATATCAAATCAACGTTAGTTACATTAAAACTAATAAAAATGATGTGACAATTCATCCTAGTGAAATCTCTAAAATCTGATTCTAAATGAGATCTACTCTTATGAAACTTGCAAAGGATAACTCAAAATGAAAAAGGATTAACAAAAAAATCAATTCATTGTGCTCCTTAATGTATCATCTGTAGATCTGACTCCATTATTCTCACCTTCCAGTCAGTCCCTAGAAAAAGTGAAAAGAGCTGGAGACCTCTCAACCCAGGTATCTCTCCCTTTTCTGTTCTGAGGATCAGTCTTTTTTTTCCTTGACTTCTAACAGGATATCCCTTTCCCAACCCTTTCCAAGTTTTCTATGATGAAACACAAAAAACTGACTTTTTTCATTCTTGCATGAGAAAACTCTAGATGGTATAAAGACAACATTCTGCTAAGTTTACAACCCCTTTTTCTTTAAAAAAAAAAAAAAATTCCTTGAAGTCCTCTGTGACTTAGATGAGAATGTAGTCTGTAGTAGGTTAAATACACAAATTCTCCAACAACTAGCCACGATTCCCAAGCCTCTTGCACAGGGACAGAATTGCCAACTGAAGGGATAGGTGACAAACAGGGAAAGAAGAGTCAGCTTCCAAAGTAGAATCTACTAATCACTAATTCAGCTGGAAAACTTTAATTTTTTCTTTTTATGAGTCTGTACTTTCTACAGTAAGTGATATTTTTTAAAGTTTTTAAAAACACTGTAGAGAAAAGAGAAGTGCCTACTACAGAAAACACTCTAGGCACAATTCCAAGTGAACCAGAAACTTTGAAAACACAGAGATCATGAATAAAAATACACAAGTGTTTTGTTCATGCTTGGATAATTCTTACTAAAATTCTAGACTTAGGAAAGATTCTACAAGTTTGGGAAATATCACTAAAAATATACTTTGTTACCATCTCTCCAGTATCACTAGTTACCTGTGGGCTATCTTCCAAGCATTTGCTTTGTAATCAACACCTTAGAACAGCAGCCAGAATTCCTATAAGGCTCAATCCAAGACAAAGGCTGTTTATTATAAACCCCCACAAAATCTAGTAATAAAATTCTATGTATGAAACTGCAAATAAATTTACGAAAAGTTTAATTTTTTGAAAATACTTTCCATTTGCAACTATTTTTCTATATAAGTTTAACATTTTTTTATACTACATAGCCCAAGTCAAATACAAACTTATATTGGCTACTGAAGGCAGAGACTCAAATTTTTTTTTTTAATGAGACACACACAGAGAGGGGCACAGACATAGGTAGAGGGAGAAGCAGGCTCCCCATAGAAACCTGATGTGGGACTCAGTCCCAGGACCCCAGGATCACGCCCCCTGAGCCAAAGGCAGACGCTCAAACACTAAGCCACCCAGGTGCCCCCATGTACACCCCTATTCTGTTGCATTATTTACAGCAGTCAAAAGGTGGAAGCAACTCAAGTATTCATTGACAGATGGATGGATAAACAAATGTGACATACACATACAACGGAATATTATTCAGCCTTAAAAATGAAGGAAATTCTTACACATGCTACAACTGGATGCTCCCAAAGACATTATGCTAAGTGAAATAAACCAGTCACAAAAAGGACAAATATTGTACAATTTTGTTTATATAAGGTGCCTAGAGTAGTCAAATCTATGGAGACAAAACATAGAATGGTGGGTCTGGGGAGAGAAGGGGAATGACACTTTCAATGAAAGTTCAGAGCATAGAATAGAAACTTATTTTGATGATCCTATCCTAATGAAAATAAAAAGACCACAGTTTGTTTTATGACTCTGAACTATCTAATTATCAAATAAACAATAAATATGAGGTCTATGTATTATTTACATACATCTGTAAAAGAGAATACAAAAAGATGAGTGCCTTCAACAGAAAACATCATAGACAAGATTTTTAAAGATATATGAAATTCTGTGAAAACACATACTCATTTTTCATCAAGTGACACTAATTAGTTCCATGGCATAAAAGAAAAGCAAAGATTTAATGAATTGAATGAGATGGTAATTAATTAAGCCAATATCTAAAGAGTATGACATATCAATGATACTAGACATGGCAAGGGCAGGGGGCAATGTTCAAAGGATGCTACAGACTAATAAGGATCTGGCTAGGTTTTAAACTCAGAGCTCTATAGTTTTATTGTTAACATATCCAGACTGAGTAGAAGGTCGTGGCTGGCACTGACAAAGGCAAGAGTCATCTTTCAGCATCAATGACTCCTTTCTGTTGAAGACAATGGTTGTACAAACAAAAGTATGACAGGAATAATAAACTTTCCAAAGTTCAACCATAAGACCAAGGTAAGCAGAAAAAAAGAAATCATACACAGGAAATAAACTTAAAAGACCAAAATTTATACAAATTGATAAAAAACCTAAGTAACTATTTACCGACAAGAAAAACAATATAGTTGCAATACAGTGATCAGGGGGAAAATATTAAGATACATCTGTACCATCACTGCCATGTATTTTATTTCCTTCCCATTTCTAGTCTATGCATTCCAATGTCAATAATTTTAGAGAAGCTAATTCCTTGATGGATAGATTAAAATGGTAGATGTAAGAGAAAATCTAATAATCGCTAAGTGGTAAAAACACTTTGAGTCTTGTTTAACTCTCTAATAAATTATTCTATTTCTATTCAACAAGATTAAAAGGGGGTTAATCAATAATTTAATATAGAGATTTAAATGACCCTTTTCTTCTTTAATATTTTATATACAGATACTCTTAAGTACATGCTCTTTTATTTGGAACCAATTAAATAAAGTCCAATATATATTTTGATTCCATAGGTCCAGTTTTAAAAAGTATATATACTATTTTTAATATTTTCCAGTAAAGAACATTAAATTTTTATGTAAAAAAAATCAATGATTTGTAAATTCAATTAAACAATTTGCTACCTTCTCACTTAATAGAAAAAGTAACTAAAAATAAGACAAGAATCACTACATACACAGCCCCTTAAGAGGCTAGGACTCTGAAGGAGGAATAAGAGATAAAAAGTTTTTGAGGTGTCAGAGAGCAAAATTATTGGAGAAGCAAGTAAACTTCTTGGTAAAGCCTGACAGATGTCAATATTCACTTTTCTATGAAGTACTCAAAAATTAGTCTATCTGCTTCCTCTCTGATGCTACTATCTTTAGTTTCTGACCAGAAGTGTAAACTATCTCACAACTTCTATCCTATCTCTTTTCTTTTATTCTCCTAGTACAGAGTCTTTTAGATATCTCTAAGTTTTTAACCACTAGGAAAAACTGGAAACAGACTTTGGTTGGGGAGGGGAATGATTTTTCTATACCCTAAACACCTGGGGTTTTTTTCTCCCACATAAACCCAAAATAGTACAGAGTTTGTGTACACAAAGCATTACTCATGGTTTGATGAAACTCAGGAAAGACTTGCCTGGAGGTAAAAGGGATGAATGAGGAGAAAAGCTGCTGACCATTCCTTTTCCTTTTTCTTTTTCATTGTTACCAATGACTCTGCCACCTGAGACTAAGTAAAGTGCAAACAGGTCTGGAATTGGGCAAATATCTGAAATATTTGTTTCAGGTAATAGTAGGCCATCTTGAGCAGAGAAGGAATAAAGGAAAAAGGGGGACAATACAAAGAATGGGGTGAAGACTGGTTAGGATATTTTTGCAGTAAAGCTGGTAAGAAAAACAAGACACTACAACCACTCTGCTTGGTACCTATCCTTATAAAAAAGGAACATACATAAAGTTGGAACACACACACACACACACACACACACACACACACACTCCTCCTTTAGGAGCACTGAAATCAAGTTTTTTATCCTAGCAAGTAAAATGTACTTCACAAATATCAAATTCCAAGGACTGTTATAAATAAGGCAAAGATAATATATTCTGCAGGATTGCCGTCTGCTAAAAGGTGATTCAATAAATGATTTGATGAAATAAATCGTATTAGAGATGGCTATGTCAGATAATCAAAGCTATGAATTTGTCTCTTCAATAGTTTCTCTACTCAATTTTATTTGTGGAGTAATGATATTTGTTTAGATAACACTCCAAGGCTGCAATCAATTGTAAAATAATATACAAGTAAATCCACCACCATTTTTATTGTATGATTTTAGATACTTGTGAAATAATCTACCAATGTGTTTTTCCAGGAATTTATTGTGAAACAGCATCAGTTAGAATAGCAAATATTTTGTTGTTATATTAAACATTAATGAAAACAAGTAAAATAAAAAAGCTATGATAATATTAAAATTCTAAGTGAATTTAAGAGAAGACATGGTGCCCCTAATGTGACAGACTTAACAATGATTACAACAGTTTTAAACTTATTTAAAAAATTGAGATACTGTATAATGAACAGTCAAATAAAATCATCTAATTCTTTTAAAAGTATATAAAAAATAAAAACAGTAAGAAGAATAAAAGTAAGCATAGGTCATTTTTTAAAATTCAATTACAATTTCTGTTTGGTATTATTAAGAACAAAAATTCACAAGAAGGGATATTCTAGGGCCAAATATATTAGAGTAAGGTAGTAAACACATGGCTAATTCCAAGAAAATGGCTAATTTTGAAAATAACTTTCGAACAGTTATTCTGCTATGTTATTAGCATAGCATCTATATTAGCATCATTCTATATAAATACCGTGTAAAGATACTGTGTAAATACCATGTAAAGATACACTCTATATAAATACCGTGTAAACATTACAGTAATTTAAACAGAATAGAGGATCCAAAGAAAATGGCAAGTCTACCTTTTTACAAAAGATAGATAACTGCCTGAAGGCCAGGAATTGAAACTAAATTCCAGGGGGCAAGCAAGGTATGTTGTACCATACTAGGAGCTATCTGGTATCTTGTTTCCCCTGCTTTGTGAAAGTAGACTATTCCTATGAAACGTCTTATGAAAAGACTTTTGTAACTTGAAATGGCAAAAAGCAAAGAAGTAATTACCATTTGTAAAAGCAAAAATCCTCTTCCAATTTCTTTCAGTTACCAAAAACAGGTACAAATATAGGTCTTTGGTAAAAGCAAGTGGCATAAAGTGAACTTCTGGATAGCAGAAGATACCTGTACTCCTTTCTCCAATATAAATACTAAAAGCCTTGTATCTAAACAGCATTGCCAGTTATTTTGCTCTTTAGAGGCACTAAAGACAGTCAACTCGTAAAAACAGGCTTGACTGTCTCTTTCAGACTCTGAATGAGTCTCAGCAAAAAAGTCTCTCAATGTACAATCCTATTAGATTGACTTTATACATTTCTAAAATCTGTGATTATTTTTAACATGATCATCTTAGCCCAAGCCATCAGCCATCATCTCTGACCTATATTACTGTAATAGCCTCCTGAAGAGTACTCCTTCTTCTAGCCCTTCTACAATCTGTATTCTTTACATAACAACTAGAATGACCTTTTAAAAACAAATCACATCAATCCTATGCACAAAACCTACCATCAGTTTCCATCTCATTCAAAATTGAATTGGTCTACAATGTTTTTACAGGTTCTGTCTGCAACCTCTCTGACTTTATCTCCTACCAATCATTCTCTTGGATCAATCTATTTCAACAACATGACCCCCTGCTTTTGCTCAAATACACCAAACACGCCCCTTTCTTGGGGCCCTTCCATTTGTTCTTTCTTCTTCATAAAATGCTCCCCATATCTCAATGGTCTTTCCCTTAATTTCCTCCAGGTCTCTATTCAAATGTCATCCTTTTGTCATCCATTGTCTGCCTTTTACCAACAGATTGAAAAATCCTTGAAAATAGGGATGAAGTTTATTTTGTTCACTGTTAAATATTTGGTACTGAAAACAGTAAGTAGGTACTAATAAATATTTATGGAAGAATGCATGTATAAAGTAGAATAAAATCAGTTTAATAAAAGTGAGGCAGAAACTGGTTCCTTATTTGTTAGCTTATCATTTCTTTTTTAGACAATAATCAAAACCAATATTCTAAATGACTATACTTTTTTGAAAATTCTATGAGAAGCAGTGAGATTGCAAGTGACTCTATAAGCTAAACAACTAATTACTCCCAAAGAGCAAAAATTATTAACAACTTTTAAAGAAACTTAAATCCTCACTAGGATTGGTAGCTAAACCAACACAGACCTTAGAGACCATTAACTGTGAAATGACCTCTTCACATGCCCTAAGAAAAATCACTTTGTAGTCATTATAATATAGTAGACTGCTAGAGAAGGAATTTTAAATATAAAATGTTCCCAAAAGATTCATATACTCAGCATGATGTTGGGATATTTACAAGTGTGGTTAGAAATGTAATGAATCTCTTGAATTTGTAACACCTTTCTTTCTTATTTCCTTAATCACTCTTCACATTAATTTCTACCTCATCAATACCTCAACTACCACACTCGTTCCCTTCATGTATACAGTGCTCTGGTTCAGATACTATGTATTGCTTGTTCATCTATTTTATTTCCATTTCAATCCACACTTAATGTTGCCAGTACATTACCTTGTCATAAACACAAGTTGGATCAGATCCATTCACTCCACAAATAGTGATCCTCTGCTGCTTCAGGAATAATATTCATACTCCTGAGTGTGGCATTCTTCCAGGTGGTCTCAAGCTACCTTTTCATCTTCAGTACTTACAGTATCTCTTCAAAAACTCAATGCTTCCACCCTCATCCGGACATTAATCACTCCCTAAACATACCAAATTCATATTCTACCCCTACTGTTCCCTAGCCCCAGAATATCCACCTTCATCTAATTCCCAACTTATTAAACTTCTAATTTTGATTCAGCCTAAGATCAAATGCCCTCCCCCTCTGAGAAGTGTTCTCCATTAACTAAGTCTAAATTAACTACACTTTTTTTTTTTTAAGATTTTATTTATTCATGAGAGACACAGTGAGAGAGAGAGAGGCAGAGACACAGGCAGAGGGAGAAGCAGGCTCCATGCAGGGAACCTGATGTGGGACTCGATCTCAGGACTCCAGGATCACGCCCTGGGCTGAAGGCAGGCGCTAAACCGCTGAGCCACCCAGGGATCACTTCTTGAGAAGTTTATTTGCACTTATTCTGTCGTAAACTCTGTTGGTTGTGTTCATTTGCATTGTACAAATAAAACTTTATGGTAGGGAGCATACTTTGTTCATCTCTATGTTCTTCTGGTACCTAGCAGAAGTGTCATATTCTGCATTCAAATGTTTATTGAATGATTAAGAACATATTAAACTAGGGCATTCATATAACTGTCTGTCATAAGAATTCAACAACCACGGATGGGTTAAAAAGATCCAAAATAGAAAAGTTAATGTCTAGCAATCTAAGTAGATCAAGAATTAGTAAAATAATAATTATTTTTTAAACAAAGTATTATTTTAAAAAGCAGATTGCAAATATGTTAGAGGAAATCTTAAAAGTGACCTACTATGCTCAGCTTCCAAAACAATGCCGTAAGCACCCACAGAGAGCTTCTATAAATTCTGGGGGAAAATACAAATATAAAACAACTACTTAAAGCTCTGGACAATGAACAAAACCAGGCTGATTTTCGATGAGAATATAAACTTGGAAAAAATGACTAGAATAAGTGACTTTCTCATTCTTAAAGCTTTATTCTGCACATAAGCAGTAGCCACAACAGGCAGGAACTAGAGTTCCAATGAAAAACGGTTTTTCTAGCTTGAAGAAAAAGAGGGCAGAGCGAAGACAGCCATGTAATGACAAAATCCCCAAAAGAAGAGATACATAAAAGAGCAGTATCAAATTTTTGGTATATCTCTGCACCAGTCGTGGCAGAGCCCTGAAGCACATATTCACAGGGCAGGCTAAGGCAGTCTGTATCTGAGGCTAAAAAGATCGAACTGAGATTTGAGCAGGTGCCAACCTCAGGCAACAGACTGCACTTTAAGTCTAATCCAATTAATGGTCACTAAAACAAAAAAATCCAAACTCTTTGGAGGAACAAGGAAAGAAAACAAAATTTCCACAAAAATAACATTCACGATATTCTGAATACAATCCTAAATTCCTTCATAATGAAATATGACCCAATCTCAAAAGAAAAGATAATCAAGGGAGATCAACCTCAGATGGCCCAGATTTGAGATTTTCAGATAAGGACATTAAAGTAGATACTGTAACCAGGCTTAATGAAGTAAAGGACATATGCTCAAAATGAAAGAAAAGACAGAAAATCTAACAGGTAAAAAAGAATACAGAAGATAACAGATATAAGTCTTAGAAATAAAAATTAAAGTATCTAAAATCTTAAAAAAAAAAAAATGTCCAGAATGTGTATAAAGTAAGAATGGTGATGACAGAGAAAAGGGCAAATTTGATGACTGCTCAATAGAAATAATTCAATTTGATAAAAACAGGAAAAAATATTGAAAATCAACAGGACCTTAGAAACCTAAGGGAAGATATTAAAAAGTTTAACATAGGCATAAATGGCAGAATAAAGAAAATAGGAAAAAAATGTTAAGGAATAATGGCCCCAAATTCCACAAATGTGGTAAGAGACATAAACATAAACCAATTACAGACACTCAGTAAGCCTCTACAGGGTAAATATGAAAAAAACCCATACCTAGACATATACAGTCAACTTCTGACAACCAAAAATACAAAGATAAAGTTCAAAGTGGTAAAAGAGACATATTACATACAGAAAAACTACAATTCAAATTATTGCAAACTTGTCCCCACAAACTATGGATGTCAATACATGTGGAAACACATCTTTAAAGCAAAAGGAAAGGAGGGGTATCAACCAAAATACAAGTATCTTTCAACAATGGAGGTGAAATCCATTCTCAAAAAAAAAAAAGAAAAGAAACTGCAGTACAATAACTACTAAAGAAGTTCTTCAAGTTGAAGCAAATGTTACCAGAGAGAATTTTGGAAACTGAGGAGGGAAAGAAGAGCATCAGAAATCGTAAATATAAAAGCTTATATTTTCCTTTTAACTTTGCTAAAACATTTATATAAAAAATTACAGGCACAGTATGTCCTTCACAGACACTGTATTTATTACAAACTGAAAGTCTGTGGCAACTCTGCATTGAACAAGTCTATTTGCACCATTTTTCCAAAAGCATTTCTCACTTAATGTTTCTACGTCATATTTTGGTAATTCTTGCAATATTTCATATTTGTCATCATTATTATACTTATTATGATGATCAGTGATCTTTCATGTTACTATTGTAACTGTTTTGGGGAGTCGCTGCACCCATGTGAACTTAATAAACGTGGTGTGTATTCCAACTGCTCTACCAACTTACTACTCCCCAACTCTCTCACTCTCATTCTCCATCTCCTCAAGCCTCCCTGTTCCCTGAGACACAACAATATTGAAATCAGGCCAATGAATAACCCTACAATGGCCTGTAAGTGTTCAAGTAAAAGAAAGAGCTGTACATCTCTGACTTTAAATCAAAAGCTAGAAATGAATAAAGCTTAGTGAGAAAGGCATGTCAAAATCCAAGACAAGCCCAAAGCTAGGTCTCCTTGCCAAACAGCCAAGTTATGAATACAAAGGAAAAGTTCTGGAAGAAAATTACAAGTACTATTCCAGTGAATACATGACTGATGAGAAAGCAAAACACCTTTAATGCTGATATGAAGATTTAGTGGTCTGGACAGAAGACCAAAGCAGTTACAATATTCCCTTAGGCCAAAGCCTAATCCAAAGCAAAGCCTTAACTCTCCACAAGTCTATGAGGGCTGAGAAAGATGAGGGGACTGCAGAAGTTTGAAGCTAGCAGAGGCTGATTCATAAGGTTAGGGAAGGAAGCCATCCCCACAACATAAAAGTGCAAAGTGAAGCAGCACACATTGATGCAGAAGCTGCAACAAGTATCCAGAAGATCTAGCTAATGTAATTTTTAAAAGGTGGCTGTAATAAACAAAAGATTTTCAGTGTAGATGAAATAGTCTTATATTGGAAAAAGATGCCATCTAGGATTTGAATAACTGGACAGAAGAAGTCAATGCCTGGCTTCAAATCTTCAATGGACAGAATGTATTGTTAGGGTCTAATGCAGCTGGTGACCTGACCTGAAGTTGAAGCTAATGCTCAGTTACCAAGATGAAAATCCTAGGGACCTTAAGAATCATGCTAAATACATTCTATCTGTGTGTGCTCTATAAATGGAATGACAAAGCCTGGATGACAGCCTATCTGTTTACAACACGGTTTATTGAATATTTTAAGCCCACTGTTCACACCTACTGCTCAGGATAAAAAAAAGATTCCTTTCAAAACATTACCACTCACATTTGCAGGGCACCTGGTCATCCAGGAGCCCTGATGGAGATATACAATGAGATTAATGTTGTTTTCATGCCTGCTCACCACCACATCCATTCTGCAGCTATGGATCAAGAAGTAATTTTTACTTTCCTATCTTATTGAAAAAATACATTTCATATAAGGCTAGTGCTGCTACTACTAACAACTCCTCTGATGGATCTGTGCAAAGTCAACTAAAAACCTTCTGGAAAGGATTCACCACTCTAGATATCATTAAGAACATGTGTGATTCATGGGAAGAGGTAAAGATATCAACATGAACAGGAGTTTGGAAGAAGCTGATTCTAATGCTCATGAATGACTTTAAGGGGGTAAAGACTTCAGTGGAGAAGAAACTGCAGATCATGTGGAAATATCAAGAAAACTAGAATTAGAAGTGGATTCTGAAGATGTGACTAAATTGCTGTAATTTCATGATAAAATTTTAACGGATGAGGAGCTGATGAGTAAAGAAAGTGGTTTCTTAAAAAAAAAAAAAAAAAAAAAAAGAAAGAAAAGAAAGTGGTTTCTTGAGATGGAATTTACTCCTGGTGAAGATGCTGTGAAGAGTGCTGAGATGAAAACAAAAGGATTTAGAATATTATAAAAAACTTAGTTGATAAAACAGTGGTAGGGTCTGAAAAGACTCCGATTTTTAAAGTTTTTACTGTGGGTAAGTTGATAAGACAGTGGTAGGGTCTGAAAAGCCTGACTCCGATTTTTAAAGTTTTTACTGTGGGTAAGTTGATAATGCAGTGGTAGGGTCTGAAAAGACTGACTCCAATTTTTAAAGTTTTTACTGTGGGTAAAATGCTAACAAATAGCATCAGACGCTACAAAAGAAATCATCTGTGAAAGGAGGAGGCAGTTGATGCAGCAAACTTCACTGGCATTTTGAGAAATTGCCCCAACCTTCAGCAACCATTCCCCTGATCAATCTGCAGCCATCAAGATCAAAGCAAGAACCTCTAATTATATGGTCTCATTCATCTGGGGAATATAAATAATAGTGAAAGGGAATAGAGGGGAAGGGAGAAGAAATGGGTAGGAAATAGCAGAAAAGGAGACAGAACATGGAAAACTAACTCTGGGAAACGAACTAGGGATGGTGGAAGGGGAGGAGGGAGGGTGGTGGAGGTGACTGGGTGGCAGGCACTGAGGGGGGCACTTGACGGGATGAGCACGGAGTGTTATTCTGTACAATGGCAAATTGAACACCAATAAAAACTAAATTTATTATTAAAAAAAAAGAAGAAATGTCAGAGAAAGACAAAAAAAAAAAAAAGAACCTCTACCAGCAAAAAGATGACAATTTACTGAAAGCTCTGATGATGGCTAGCATTTTTTAACAGTGAAGTATTTTTAAATTAAGGTGTGTACATTGTTTCTTTATACATAATGCTACTGCACAGTTAACAGATTACAATATAGTATAAATATAACTTTTGGATGCAATGGAAAAGCAAATCATTTGACTCACTTTATTGCAATAGTCACTTTACTGATAGTGATTTGGAAGGAAACCCACAATATTTCTGAGGTATATTTGCATAACATTCTCTTATAGAAGTTAAAATATATTTAGAAATCATTCTTATGAAAAACATAGCATAAAGGAAGGCAGAGATAGAGGTAAATAGACTTGTAAGGTCACAAGAGTTCTGCATTTTACGTGAACTGGTACGAATATTAACTCTAAATAGACTGTGAGAAGTTAATGATGTGTATTAACATACTTAGAGAAGCTACCCCGCAAAAAGCATAGGCATTGCTAAGAAGCTAACAAATAAATTAAAAGGGAGTACTAAGAAACAGGCATATTTATTTAAAAGAACTAAAGTAAAGTACAACAAAATACAGAGAAAAAAAATTAGTAGCCCTAAATCCAACCACACAAACATTCCATTTTTGTCTAGGGAGGAAGACAGAGAAGCAAACAGATACCACTTCTTTCAATAAGAACACACCTCATTGCTCTGTGTGCTCATAAAGTTCATGGTGCTGCTCTTTTTGAACAAGACAATTATATTTGGGTTTGGTGGTGGAGAAAGGAAGATGAAAACATTACAATTGTACATTAAACAAAAAACATACAGTAGCACACCAATGTGAAAACTGCATACATAGGTTTTTAGTTTGTTTGTTTGTTTTTATAGTACCCATTAGGATCATAAGTCAGTACCAATAAAGCAGCTTCTGCATAACTACCAAGTTCATTTTAGTGGATTTTTGCTGATTACCTAACACAATTTGCTATTTAAAAACAGCTGTGTGAGCAATTACTATTCTTAACTTAATTCCACAAACAATTCTATTCATTTCCTGTAATGAGGCCTGTGTACTCCCTGCGTTCAAGTCTTAGACCATTAATTCCTGCAATGGCAACACACTCTGCCTCTCAGAAGAACTCCGTAAAAATTTTTCCTTCATATTTCTCCTATATTTAAAAATGTCTTCCTCATATATTCTTTAAACTATGACTTATTTCTTTCTAGACTCACAAAAATTTACACTGACCACCTGCACTCTTCCCAATTTATTCACTCACTCATTAATAAATTTCTTGTATCTATCCAGTCTCTTCCTAGACCACAGCAGCAAATCCAAATGTCAGGCACACAGAAGGCTCTCAAGTTAATGTCTGTTTATGAGATAAAACTGAATTTTTTCAAATCCTCAAAGATTAACCCAAAATAAAATACAAAGACCCTCTGTTGGTCTTGGTTTCTAATATCTCTGTATCAGAGGTCAGTAAACTTCTCCTGTAAATGGCCATACAGTAAATATTTTAGGCTTTGTGGACCATACACTCTCCTAACCAACTATTCAACCCTACTATGTAGAACAAAAGCAGCCAGATAAAATATAAAGAGTGGTTGTATTCCAATAAAGCTTTATCTACAAATATAGGTGACAAACCATGGATATTTTGCCTACCTATGCTCTATGGCAGTTAATTCTGTTAACCATGTTGCGTCTCTGGGGATTTGCTGACATTAACCTTTGGGCCTCTATTTCTGCAAAGTATCACTTTCTCTTTCGTGTGAAAACTAAAAGTACCTGCTCTTCATCCCATGTTCCTCACGTTGGACATGTCCCTTTGGACAACAATCAGTTTTATGATTTTGACTATCTCTTCAAAATGACACTTACAATACATATTCCCAGCCTTAATATCAGTTCTGTATTTTGGTTCTTAAATCATCAAATTTGGGCAGCTCAGGTGGCTCAGCAGTTTAGCGCTGCCTTCAGCCCAGGGCCTGATCCTGGATACCCAGGATCAAGTCCCACGTCGGGCTCCCTGCATGGAATCTGCTTCTCCCTCTGTGTCTCTGCCTCTCTCTCTCCCTCTCTCTCTCTCTCATTAATAAATAAATAAAATCTTAAAAAAAAATCATCAAATTCTTGCTGGCAGCTTTCATTTGGCTTTCCTGTCATTACCTAAAACCCATCCTGTATCTTAATAACAAACTCTGTATGTCGTTTATTTCTTTCTCATATGCGTTTGGACCCTATTAATATTTCTAATACTGCAGGTAATACTATAGTAGTTTGGGTCAACTAGACTTGTAAACTGGAATCATCTTTGACTCTCCCTTCTCTTCTCTCTCCACTATCCCTGTACTGAGTATTCCTTATGAATGTATCCTGAGGCAGCCTTTCTGTTCCTTCTTATTCTGGGATTTCATGATATCCTTACTTAGACTTTTTTTTTTCCTAGTGACTCTCTGAATCTTCCTAAAACACTATTATGTAACATTTCACCAGCTTATAATATCCTGCCCATGTAATTTTACTAAAACAATCCTTTAAAATGCATTCCCCTCAGATTTTAAAAGTAAACAGTTTCAGTGCCCCACTACCAAGAGAATAAATCCTAAATTCTTCAACCAGAAATGGAATATTTAATCATCTGTTCTACAAATGTTTACTGTCACTTGCACTGGGTTTTGCCCCTCCTATGCTTTAAGCTTTTGATGGCCTCTTCCCTTCCAACCCTAGTAGTCAAAAAAAAACTTACTCATTCTTTGCTATGGCATAACATACTCACGGTTTAGGAGGATTCTAGGTACTGGTAATTCAGAGGTGCACAAGACACAGTAATCTCACCATCAAGCACCTGTCATTCAGTGTCTTACCATTCAAACTCTCGACTGTAACCCTGAGACATATTTATTGCACATAGTATCCACCATACATGAGCATTTCTTTGCTCTTCTTACTCCTCTTAGCACTTCTACCTCTTCTAATTAAGTCTTACTGGTTTAATGGTCACTTTCAATTCCACCTTTGCTGTACAGCTTGCCCAACCTCACTAATCCTTACTCAATTCCCTTCAATACTTTTACTGCACTTAAAAATCTGTATCACACAGCACAGAGGTTATAACTGTTCTTATGTGAACTCCATTAACAAGCATTCTCCAATTAAAGAGCATGGTCAGATCTTATTTGTATCACCTACACTAATAATACACAGAACTAGCTCAATTAAAAAAAAAAGCTTTTACACACAAAAATAACACTAGAAATTAATATAAGGGCAGGTTTTCTAGTGGCAAGTATGACTTTCTAGTGATCTTAAACTAATTCTCCCCAGTCTTACTTTTTTTTAAAAGATTTTATTTATTTATTCATTCATTCATGAGAGACACAGATAGAGAGGCAGAGACACAGAGGAGAAGCAGGCTCCATGCAGGAAGCCCGACACGGGACTCGATCCCGAGACCTTAGGATCACGCCCTGGGCCAAAGGCAGGTGCCAAACTGCTGAGCCACCCCGGGATCCCTTCCCCAGTCTTACTTAATAGCATGAGTTTTTGCAAAGGAGCCTTCATAAAGGACAAAACTGACAACCAAAACACAAAGGTAACCATAGCAAGAAGACACTCAGCTGAGATCCCTGACACAGTCCTCTAATGGAAATAACTAAAACTCTCTTGCTCACAATCATGTATATTTATTGTAGTACCATGTAAGCAAAAATTAGGGTCATGTGTGGATTTCTAATTTTGAACTCTCATAATTAGTGTCTAACCCACAAAAAAAATAATTGAACTTAAATCACCTGAAAATATCTACAACTTATAAAGATGAATAATTAGGGGACACCTGGGTGGCTCAGCTGTTGAGTGTCTGCCTTCTACTCAGGGCATGATCCTGGAATCCTGGAATCGTGTCGGGTTCCCACAGGAAGCCTGCTTCTCCCCCTTGCCTATTTCTCTACCTCTCTCTATATATATCTCTCATGAATAAATAAATAAAATCTTTTATTTTTTTCAGTAAAATCTTTTAAAAGATGAATAATTAGATAAAAAACTTATCACAGCATCCACCTTTGGGACTGTTAAAACTAGCTGGAAAAGCTGGTCACTGCCTATATAAACAAATCAGCTACTTCAGAGTATCTTTAGTTTAAAAACAGAGGAGTGCTTATCAAAACTATTTATCAGCAACTAAAAATACACACTAAAAAATACTTCTATTAAATAACAGAATATAATTTTGGCATAAAAATAAGATCTGTATACCAAATCTTACATATTGTCTGTGGGCATGTAAAATGATACACTTCAGAAAACTGGCAGTTTATTAGAAAATAAAAATATACATACCCTATGGTATAACAATCTATCCCTAGGTATTTGCCCAAGATATAGTGAGAAAAAAACAGTCATAAACAGACTTTTATACTAGTATTGAGGACTGTTCATAACAGCTAAAACTGGAAACAATCCAGGTGACCACTAGTTTAAAAAAAGAACAGGGACACCTAGGTAGCTCAGTTGTTAAGCACCTGCCTTCAGCTCAGGTCATGATCCCAGGGTCCTGGAATAGAGCCTGGCCCATGGCTCCCTGCTCAACAGGGAGTGTGCTTCTCCCTCTCTCTCCCCGCCACTCTTTCCCTCATCCCCACTTGTGCTCTCTCTCCCTCTCTCAATAAATAAAAATCTTTTTAAACTACAGAAAGATCTGTAGTATATTCATTAGAAGCAATCCTGTTTGGCAATATAAAGAAATGGATTAGTGGTATACACAACAACATGCAAAAAATCTCGGTAGCCTTATGATTAGTAAAAAAAATCAGATAAAAAGGTACCATTCATATATTGATCTAAAACAGAACAAACAAAATCACAGTGATAAAAATAAAGACGGTTGCTTCTACAGTAGAGCTGACTAGGAAGTAGTACAAGAAATGTTTCTGGGGTGAAAAGAAAAGTTTTATATGACAACAAAATGTTCTAGTGGCCATTTTTCTAAGGTATTCAATTGAAAGTAACAATTATAAACTATGGAGAAAACATTTTTTTTTTAAAGATTTCATTTATTTGAGAGAGAGAGTGTGAATGTGTGCTTACAGGGAGGGGCAAAGGAAGAAGCAAACCCCATGGAGCAGGGAGTGGGAAGCTGGCTTGATCTCAGAACCCTGGGATCAAGACCCAAGTTAAAGGCAGACCCTTAACTGACTGAACCACCCAGGCACCCAAACAAAATTTTAAAAACTACTTGAAGGCAAAAATAGTGACCAAAAGTAGGCAGAAATTGGAAAGGATCTGATCAGGAAAAAAAAAAAAAAAAACAGATTCACTGAATAAGATCCAAATCTATATGGTATGTCCAATGAAGACACCCCATAGTCAGCATGGTATATTGTGGGTGAACAAGCAGAAAGCTACTATCTTCTTTGTTTAAGAAGCCAGAAAACAGGATTTGGGAATGCCAGTATGTCTGGAAAGTAAGGAGGGAAATCATAGAAAGGATAAAGCCACAGTTGGGAAAGGTTCAAAAATTTACATTTTAACTCTGCTCAATCCTTGGATGAACTAACAATACAAACATAGGGGAGAATACAAAAAAACCAACTGAAAGCAGCATCTAGAAGATTCAAATAACTGACCATAGATTTCAACTACTGGTACCATAGAGGAAACTAATCAGGGATGCTTGGTAAATAATTTGGGCTTTCTACAAACCTGCTTTAACAAAACATAAAACCAATCCTCAAGATAATTGATCAATAATGTAACTACTTACCAGAGCAAAAAAAAACAAAACTTTGCAGAAGAGAAACTAAAACCTCTACAACACATCTTGTACATTTTATAAAATAAAATAAAAAAATACAGGTGTGGAGAAATAAAAATATGACCTGGGAAATACAGCCTGGGAAAAACACTCCATATGGCGGGATGATAGATGCTGGAATAAGAAGGAAAGGATTTGGGCAGCCCGGGTGGCTCAGCGGTTTAGCGCTGCCTTCAGTCCAGGGCCTGACCCTGGAGACCCGGGATTGGGTCCCATGTCAGGCTCCCTGCATGAGGCCTGCTTCTGTCTGTGCCTCTCTCTCTCCTCTCTGTGTATTTTCATGAATAAATAAAATCTTAAAAAAAAAAAAAAAAAAAGGAAAGGATTTTGAAGCAGCTATTATATATTCAAAGACTTTTTAAAAAGATGGTCAAAATGAATGGACAGATGGGATACTCTCAACAGAGAAAATGGAAAAATATTTGAAAATGAAAATTCTAATGCTCATTTTGGTAGTACATCTACTAAAACTGGGAAGATTAGCATGACCCCTGCACAAGGATGACACACAAATTTTGAAGCACTCTATAGTTTTTAAAAAAGGGAAAGTAAATGGAAATTCTAGAATATAAAACTGTATTAACGGAAGTAAAAATTTACTGAATAAGCTAAATAACTGGAACTAGAAGAAATTATAAATGAAAATGAATAGAAATCAATAAAATTATCCAATATGAAGTAGAAAAAAATATTGGAAAAAAGAAATAGCACCTTAGCTACTTGTTAAATAGTCTAAAATAAATGTAATCAGGATAATGAGAAGTAGATGAGAAAATGACAAAGAATATACATCTGGGAGGAAAAAATTCCAAAAATTTCCACAAATCTGAAAAACACTGACTGCATGCAGGTCCACTGACTTTAGTAACCTCTAAGCATGAAAAATACAAAGCAAACCTCACCAATACACACAGTCATCAAAATGCTGAATGCAAACACAAGGAAAGAAACCTCACATTCAACCAGAGAGAAGAAAGACAAATTACATAAGAGGAAAATTATATAAGTAAAGGCTGACCACTCATCAAAAACAATGGAGGCCAAAGACAATAAAATGACATCATTACAGTTCTAAGAGAAAAAAAAGCCATCTGAGAATAACTGCCTAGAGATCTGAAATACAAGAAATTCTAACAAAAGTTTTCATGCTGAAGAAAAATGATACCAGATAAAATTTGGATCCACAAGAAGGAAAGAATAGAAACAGCAATCATATAAGGATAAATGACTAATTTTCCTCAATTTTCTTTAAAGTGCATAGGATTGTTTAAAGTAGAAATTATGAAGTTGTTTTGAAAACTTTAAAATATTTTTACGACAAAGAATAAAAAAAGTCAATGAAATAATTCTTTTCAAGATCCTTAATTTTAGGGCAGCCCGGGTGGCTCAGTGGTTTAGTGCCTGCCTTCGGCCCAGGGTGTGATCCTGGAGTCCCAGGATGGAGTCCCACATCGGGCTCCCTGCATGGAGCCTGCTTCTCCCTCTACCTGTGTCTCTGCCATTCTCTCTCTCTGTGTTTCTCATGAGTAAATAAATAAAATCTTTTTAAAAATCCTTAATTTTATATTGATATGATAAAATATAAAGCACATGTAGACTGTAATGAGTGTATATTTTAATCCCTAGAGCAATCCTTAAACATAATTTAAAGAGGTACAGCTAAAAAGTCATTCAAGATATTAAAATAGAATACAAAAAATATTTGATTAACCAAAAAGAAGTGAGAAAGGGAAGAACGAAAGCACAACATGTAAATAACATAACAAAACTAAATATAACATATCCAATACGTAACAAGTACTGGAAAGAATGCAGAGCAACTAGAACTCTCATACACTGCTGGTAGGAGTATAAAATAGTGAAACCACTTTGAAAAACTCTTCAGCAATTTTTTAGAAAATTAAACATATTTCTACATATGACTGAGAGGTTCCACTCTTCATATTTACCAGGAGAAATAAAAATGTTTATGTTCACAAATTGAATTACCCAAGACTGTTTGTAGCAGCAGCCTCATCATAGTAGCCAAACACTTAAAACAGTTCTAATGACTGCAGACACCTAAATGGATAAATATATCATGGTTTATTAATGCAATGGAACACTGCTATTGAGCAATAAGAACAAAGTGCTATACACAACTTGGATGTATCTTTTTAGCAAAGAAGCTAGGCTCAAAAGAGAACGTACTATTATATTCTATTTACACAATGTTCTAGAAGTGGCAAAATTAATCTAAGGTAATAAAACAAGAATGATGGTTGTTTGTGTAAGTGAGGGGTTGTTTAGAAGGGGCCATGAGGGAACTTTTGAGGTGCTACAGGTTAGGTTTCCCAGGAAACAGACTTAGGTGGATATGTGTGTTCAAAAAGTCCACTGGGAAGTTCTCATGCTCACTGCCTATGATGAGTTGAAGGTAGCACAAGTGGTGTAGTACAGGAAGAAGCTGAATTGTGATACAAGAGCAACAAATCCCTTAGGCCACCACATGGGGAATTCTCAAACTGGGATGGGCCTCAGAAACTGTCCTAAATAACAGCAAGTGAACCAAGATCTTTATACTCTTCCTCTATCCTACCACTGCATTGACCAGTCATTGGATATATGCAGACCCCAGAAAGTAGATGTGACAAGACCAAGATAGCCTTTTCCAGCAGAAAGCAACCCTTAAACGCTCTTTGGTGAGAGCTGTCCACCAACATTCCAAGCAGCTTGAAAAACAGGTGTTCAATCCTAGAAGCACTTTACTGTATTAATAACATGGCATGGGATAAATGTTTTTTATCTTGATTGAAGTATTGATTATATGGGTGTGTACACATTTATCCAGCTCATTGAACTGTACATTTAATATCCATTTGGGGTGTCTGGGTGGCTCAATTGGTTATGCGTTGGACTCCTGATTTTGGCTCGGGTTGTGAGATCAAGCCCTGCATGGGGCTCTGCACTGGGCATGGAGCTTACTTAAAATTCTCTCTCCCTCTCCATCTGCCCCCATCCTCCAAAAAATCCATTTATTTCACTGTATGTAAATTCTACCCCCCCCAAAAAGTCACCCCACCCTCTTTAAAATGTTTTAAAAGGTCACCCACCCTCCTTAAAAAGCTTTGAAAATGTTATACTCTTATTCTGAACCCCTACCCCCACCCTCCAAAAACCCCATACTTAAATACTAAAATTATAGCTTGGAATGATAATACCCTAGTCAAACTACAGCTTTTGAAGTAGTAGTGGATATCCACAGCAATTGGCCCCCAGTATTAGAGACCATAAGAAAAAGATGCTGACACTCAGTAGTATTCATTTGAAGTTCAAATAAAAGAAAAAAAAAAATGAAGTTCAAATAAAAGTCCACACCCATGTGGCAAGGATGACATGGTGATTTGATAGGCTTTGTTGAAGCAATGGAAGGCAGATATCTGAAAGAGTTTTGTCATTTAAAAGAAAAAGTGCAAACCCAAGTTCTACCTTTCTATTACCTTCCAAATGCTATCTATTCCTACAATGAATATCCCTTTCTCCCAATTTTGGGACTGGCAATATGAAATAAAATAATTGATCATTACCAATGCAAACAGCACAATGCTGTCACATATTTAAAATAATTATGCTTTGGAGGCGCCTGGGTGGCTTGGTCAGTTGCCTTAGGTTCAGGTCATGATCCCAAGGGTCCTGGGAACGAGCCCTGCATAGGGCTCCCAGCTCAGCAGGGAGTCTGCTTCTCCCTCTCCCTCTGCTGTTCCCCCTGCTTGTGCTGTCTCTCTCTCTGTCAAATAAATAAATAAAATTTAAAAAAAAATTATGCTTTGAAGAACTATACAAAGAGAACTAAGGAAAGACTGTTCAGATGATTCAGAGATTTCTGAAGACTTAATGCATGAAGGCTATTTATACTGTAGAGAGCAAAATACCATTTTAAATCAATATCAGATTAAAAGTGAATTTTATCATGTTATGAACACACACAGTTTTGTGCACATGTAACTGTAAATTTGTAGGTTCCCTGGGGACAAAGGGTATATAAGTGAAATACCAGCAAATTATGTTCACTAACAATGCTAAGTTAGTACAAACCAAAATGATACACTAAAAAACTACATAAATGATAGTGAATGTATGCCTTTGGCAAAAAAGGAAAGAAGATTTGGTCTTTTACTACGATTACAACGTTACTGAAAGAATATGAACAGGCGCTTATATCCAATTATACCCAGGAAATAAACTAAAATTAAAGGGTGAGAATGTAAATATAAAGTTATTTTTGAAAATGTAATGCAAGTCAAAGGTAGAAAGATTCAGGGATCCCTGGGTGGCGCAGCGGTTTGGCGCCTGCCTTTGGCCCAGGGCGCGATCCTGGAGACCCGGGATTGAATCCCACATCGGGCTCCCGGTGCATGGAGCCTGCTTCTCCCTCTGCCTGTGTCTCTGCCTCTCTCTCTCTAGCTGTGTCTCTATGAATAAATAAATAAAATCTTTAAAAAAAAAAAAAAAAAGAAAGATTCATGTTTTAAAAATGTGTGGTTTACACTCAATATTCAAGACGAACATGTTTTTCAGCTGAAGCTAAAGTTTAGTTTATAAAATTTTCAGAAATATGTTTTCCTTCATGATCCACACAGAACAGAAGAAGAGGAAATTAAGTATACTTCCATGGATGTAGTATGTTATTGCAGTAGCATAGTAGCTCCCTGCATGGAGCCTACTTCTTCCTCTGCTTGTGTCTCTGCCTCTCTCTCTCTCTCAGTCGGTCATGAATAAATAAATAAATAAATAAAATAAATAAAATCTTTAAAATAAAATCTTTAAAAATAAAATAAGATAAAATAAAATAAGATAAAATAAAATAAAATGTTTTCTAAGTATCATTTAGAATATCTCTCAAGTATTTAAGACCCAATGAAAAAGTGATCAGTGATAAAATGCTGGCAAAATACTTTTAGTTGGCAGTATTTCCTAAAGCAGGAACCCCATTCATTCTGACTTTGTCCTGTGGCCTCTGGGTGAGTTAATCATCATCCTGTTAAAACCCTTAAAACCTTCAACCCAAAGAATTTGTAAAGATGAAATAAATGCATAGTTTAAATACATTTCTGCCCAAGAGCAAGGAACTAGACTTGGGAACTTGACCTCCTCAATTATGTCATTAACAAGAGAGAAGAAAAGATGGGCAAATATGAGGAGTTTATAAATTGTTCAGAGCTGCTTTAGGAGAGAAGAAAAAAATCACCATACTTTGACTTCCCAGTAATTAAAAACAGATCTGTGTCTTGTGCCAACTCATCAAGTGAACACACATTCAATTCTATGATATCTCCTTGTCAGTCTCAAAGTGGAAAGGCTTGAACTGTATTGATTTACCCAATTCTATATCCATACACAATACCAAATATCTTAGTTGTTTGGTATTCTTCCCATTGCTTTTCAGTATGGTCTAGCTTCTTCCTCTTTCTTCAGAACCGCATTCCTATCTTTGATCAGATTGGCTTCCAAATCTCCTGCATCCCAGAAAAACCTCTCAATTTCTCCCTTGGACACATGGGTGTGTATACATTTATCAAGCTCACTGAACTGTACGTTTAAGAGAAAGATATTTACTGATAGCATGAAGAAAACTTGACATATTCTAAATATTTAATATATTTATTCCAGAAGTTTAAGAGCGCCCTCCTCTCCCCCCCACCCCCCCACCCCCCACCAGCAAAAAGGATCTAGATGATTTCCCTCCATACCCAATTTCTCTCATTGGTCTTTAACTTTATCTTTTCAGCTTAACAAACTGTACCTACAAAAGCCGTATCAGGAAAATAAGCCTTACTGGCCGCTGAACCTAAGTACAATTCCTGACTTTTCCATTTACTAGGCATATGACAACTCTATTAAGGCTATTTCTCCCACAAAAACTGGAGGTTGATAATAGTACATAACTCACAGACTAAGGAGTGAATGAAATGAGATGATACTTAAAGGCACATAGTACAATATCTACCACATAGTAAATGCTCAATAAATGTTATGCTGTCTGAAACTTCAGACAAGGCCTTTTCATTCTCATTGTGAGAGAACTCATTTGGCAATCTTGCTACTGAGAAAAACTGGGGAAGGCAGGTATCTGCTGCTTAAAGAAGTGACTGAATCTAAGTTGGATTTCCCATTTGTGGTATTGCTTCTTCAACTATCAGTTCCTCTTTGACTGGATACTGAGAAACTGCTGAAGTAATTACCTTGTGTTTTAAACGCCTAATATAAATGGCGATTTATAGTAAATGAGGTCATCTTTCAAAGCCTAACCATAAAGCATATCTGGAGCCTACTATATAAATACTCAAACTACAAAGACATTTAAGTTTATGCCAAATCAACGTTGGTTTTTCCTGCTTTTATGAGAATACAACCAAGAAAGTAAAAAGGAAATAGTATCTTCATATTACAAGGGTGAAAAAAGGATTCAAGGTAGTAGCCCAAACATAGTTCAAGTTGTATGACTTGAACGTCACATCTTTTTCTACGCTTGAGTTTTCTCATTTGCAAAAACCAGGTAACATTGGCTCTACCTACTAATGACAGCATATAAAATGCTGAGCATCTTGCATGTAGTAGTTTCTAAGTGTTTAAAACTATCCTCACAAAACCCTTTCCCTGAAATGTTTCAATGGATTGTTTAAAAAGATAAAGGCAACGCATGACAGAATATATTATAATTATGTCACTAATTATATCTGTTTTCTCAATTAAACAACTTCTATTCAATAAGCATCTACTGAGTAACTATTATGAGTGATAAGCCATACTTTGTCATTCACTCAAAATCACCACATTTTTATTTGCTTTTTACATCATATGTGTGGTAGGCATCAGCACACCACCAACTTGGTCAAGTTCAAGTCAACAAACAGATGAAGGATTACATTTTATGTACTTCTTCACATTTAATTTCCACTGACCTCAAGACATATTTGTATCAAACACATAACAAATAGGGATGCCGGGGTGGCTCAGTGGGAGCATCTGCCAGGTCCCAGAATCAAGTCATGCATTGGGCTCCCTGCAGGGAGCCTGCTTTTCCCTCTGTTTATGTCTCTGCCTCTCATGAATAAATAAATAATTATTTTAAAAAATAACAAATCTATGAACCTTCAAAAATACTGCATTATTTCCAAGCAGAAGTTGCCCTAAAAATAGTCCTCTAAGAAACCAACCTCAAAATCACATGTGAATGGAAGTCAGAATAAAAAACTTTAATTCTAACACAGTAAAGGTGCATTTAATTCTGGCCAGAAAACGTGTAAAAGCAAGACTGATAAAATATGAGAAGGAAAATATTAGCTGGAAAAGAAGAAAAATTATAAAGTGATTCAGTCACAAATCTGGAATGCTTTCTGAACATGATGATTCATTTAACAAAAAGAATATATGCCCTGGAAGAGTTTCTCTAAATGAACAAGAAGTTCACTGGAATAAAAATACAGTTGACCCCTGAATGACATGGAGGAGGTGGGGGGAACAGGGGCACCAACTATCTATATGATCAAAAATCCACTTACAACTTTTGATTCCCTAAAAACTGAACAGCTTACTGTTAACAGAGATAGGCTTGCTGATAACACATATTTTTTATGTTACATGTATTATATGCTTTACTCTTTATAAAGTAAGCTAGAAAAAAGAAAATGTTATTGAGAAAAATCATAAAAGAAAATACACTTACAGTACTGACTGTATTTACTGAAAAAGATCCATGTATAAGTGGACCTGAACAATTGAAAGCTATGTTGTTCAAGGGTCAACTGTAAATAAAGTGACAGTGTAAGAAGTGTTAAACCACACTTTATTTTTAAAAGTCTTAGAAATTCTTAGGGCGCCTGGGTAGCTCAGTTGGTTAAGCATCTGCCTTTGGCTCAGGTCATGATCTCTGGGTCCTAGGATCTAATTCCATGTTGGGTTTCCTACTCAGCAGGGAATCTGCTTCTCTCTCTCCCTTTGTTCCTCCTCCTACCCCTGCTCATGCTTGCTCCTGCTCTTTTCTCTCTCAAATAAATAAATAAAATCTTTTTTTAAAAAAATCTGATAAATTCTTAATCTGATAATTTCTTAATTTCTGATTTTCTCCTCATAGTGAACTATATCAGTACCACCTAGCATCTCTTTTTCACTTTTCCCATTTAATTTAAAAGCTTTTATTTTGTTTCCAATTTGAAAATTTCTAATCTGAACAAACAAAATTGTTCTATTTTTCTTTTGTTAAGCTTCTTTTCATAAAAATTGTTTTCCTTCATAGTTTAAAGGAAAAAAAAGAAAAAAATCAAGATACAAACTGCTTATTTACCATGGTAACTATAATGTCTGAGGGGGAAAAAACTGGAAAGAAATACAAAAAGTACTAATAGTTTCATTAAAAAAGTTGGATTCTTATTGTCTTCCTTCTTACCGTTTTTTTGTTTTTTTCTGAAATTATATTAAAATGAGTTTATATAATTTAAAAGTAAGTTTTTTGAAAAACCAAAAGCTAAACCAAAAGCAATCACTGAGCAAATATTGAACTACTTCCAGTCTAATATATATTATCATTTAAACATTTACACGTTTAAATATTTTTTCTTGGGGTGCCTGGGTGGCTCAGTAGGTTAAGTGTCTGCCTTCAGCTCATGTCATGATCTCAGGGTCCTGAAATTGAGCCACACAAGAAGCTGCCTGCTCAGCGGGGAGTCTGCCTCTCCTTCTCCCCCTGCTTGTGCTGTCAAATTAATAAATAAAAATATTTTTAAAAATAAAATTAACTTATTTAAATAATTTTAAAAATAAATATTTTTTTCTCAATTACATACAATCACAAAAAACAAGTATTTTTTACTTCACTGACACTTCAGTGACTTAAATATTTTGTTAAATGAGTAACCCCAAATTTCTCCAAAGAACACATACAGATGGCCAGCGGGTACACGAAAAGATTCTCAACATTATTAATAATCAAAGATTCTCAACATAATTAGTAATGAAAGAAATGCAAATCAAAACCACAATTAGGTATCACCTCACAACTGTTAAGATGGCCATTACAGAAAATGAATAAATAAAAAACAGAAATTAAGTATAGGTATAGGGTAAGGACCTGCAGTAACTGGAACCTTGTACACTTTTGGTAGGAATGTAAAATGGTGCAGCCAGTACAGAAAACAATATGGAGACTCCTCAAAAAATTAAAAATATAACTACCATATGAGCTAGCAATCCTACTTTGACTTATTTATCCAAAAGAACTGAAGACAGGATCTTGAAGAGATATTTACACTCTCATGTTAATTGCAGCATTATTCACAATAGCCAAGAAATAAACAACATAAATATCCACTGTTGGATGGATGATGAAAATAACGTATATTCATACAATGGCATATTATTCAGTCTTTTAAAAAGGAACTCCTTTTTTACATTATATAGATGAACCTTATGCTAACTGAAATAAGCCACTACAGAAAGAAATACTATATGATTCCATTTATAGGAGATATATAAAGCAGCCAAATTCATAGATGCAAGAAGTAGAATAATAGCTGTCAATGGTAAGGAAAATGGAAAATGGGGAGTTGTTCAATGGATATAGTTTCAATCATGCAAGATGAAAAAGTTCTAGAGATCTACTGTCCAACCTGATGCATACAGTTAACAATACTGTATTATACACTTAAAATTTTCCTAAGAGAGTATATACCTAATACTGTTTTTTCACTACAATTAAAAGAAAAAAGAACACCTAATAACCCATAAGGAAAAATATTCCTATAAAATAATACCATCCAATGGTGGGAGGGAATCACTGTTTTTTTGAACAGAAAGAAAAGTGACACCCATTACTGATACATTTTTAAGAATGGTTTATTTTAATTCCTTAATTTTATCTTTGAAGAAATCTTCCCATTTTTATTTTCCTTCATCCATGGTCATCTGATGAGCTAATAACAGTTAAATAATTAGCTAGGGATTCACTTTATTTTATTCCTTGACACAAAATAAGGTGAAAGGCATTTCTGTAATTACATCAAGTAAACGCCACTCAGGCAAGGGCTGGAAAATGGCAATTATATTCATAATATAAAGTATACTGCAAACATAACAAGAAAGGATCCTAACTATGGGCCCAACTCAAGACTTTAAAAAGCATATACATTCAGCAAACCTTTGAGGTAATGGCCATGTCTTCTTATGACACCCAAAATAACTTTCATGAATATGAAGAAAGATAGTACACTAGCAATGGGATTAAGTAAACAATAATGGATTTTAACAAAAGTGAAAGGCAGCATTCTTCATAGAAACTAAATGGCTACTACAAATTTCGAAAGGACATTTTCTTTAAAAAATTACCCCCCCCCCAAAAAAAACCCTCAATTACTTTTGCTTTTGTATAAGCGATGTCTTTTGTATTTTAACTCCAAGAGTTGCCAAAATAAGCCCATTTATATGTGATGCCTGTCAACTAGCAAATTTACATTCGGATTCTGTTGGCTTTGGACTCTGCATTCTGTTCCCTGCATTGTGCCATTGTTGTTTGTAGGTTTGGCAGTCGCTCTAGATCTTTGTTTAACTTAGTCCCTTTGTCTAACTTCTGCAGTATATACACATTATAAAATTAGCATGAAACAATATTTCAGTTTCCATCACCACAATTAATTCCCACCTTGGCAAAATCTTGCACATTATGCTTATGTGAATCCAAAAGAAAAAACACAGAAATACAACACCTGATTTCTCCACCTGAAGATGTAAAAGCAAGTAAGAGAAAGACCTATTTGGTTCAATAGTACACACAAAAATTTCATCATGAAGATCACAGCAATTTTAATGTACTAAAAGTGAGTAATCAGAGATGACCTCAGCAATCACAGCTAAATTAGTTTGGTTGCTAAAATGCCCATGTTTCTCTTCATCTTCATTTCTTCCTATGTATTTTTAGCTCTAATACAAAAGTACTTTATGTCAGGTAGAGTCTCCTGCCTCAAATTCCTCATGTAACTGTGAAAAATGATAGCTAATTTATTAAAGTTAATACTTGAAAGCCTCATTATAGATTCATTCAAGTGGATCAGGCACGAGATCAATAATTTAAACAGGAGTTATGAAACACTGTGAATTTTATCTTCAGCATTTTATGTTGAAACTTAAAAAAATATATATGGATATCCTACCTGCACAAGTAGAGAATTTGGGTGTAATAACTTTTATAACACATATAATCATGAATATACTCAATTGACTTCATATTATAAGTAAGTTAATTATCCTAAATGCAATTTTTTCATCCTAATCAAGGCAGTAATATCATCTGGAAAACTCAAAAAACTTTTATCAGCTATGAAGTATGGTTTTTGTATTTACATCTGATCATGAGATATTCTTGATGTTCTCTGAGAACTCACAGCCCTTCAAAAATAAATCAATCATAGGTCTAAGACTTTATTTGAAAGGGCTTTTATCTCCTACTGAATACCAGCCTAAAAACAGCTGTTTCTTCATTTGAAGGTTGGGCTTTTATTCATATCACTTCTGGAGGAGAGGAAAGCCAGTAAAGCTATTTTTCAGAAAGCCAAACTCCTACTATTCAGCCAGTTCCTATGGAACTCCTTTCCATCTGTTCCCTGACATTTCGGTCAGGTTACACACTTGCCAAAGAGCTCTTTTTGGATACTGAATCCACTGGTAAAGACAAATGGGGGGAAAAAAAATCAATTTACTTGTTACTAAGTATCATTACTTGTTACTAAGTATCATTAATTTAAAATATGAAAAGCTAAAAAAAGAAAAAAAGAAAAATAAATAAAATATGAAAAGCTATTATGTATCATGTCAAAATAGGCTCTACAATCAAATATGCAGTCCATGCTATAAACAAAATCAGAATCTATACTGAATAAGAAATTAATGGTTCAGAAATTTTTGCTATTTTCTTACATTAAAAACTTACTCTATGATGGACAGATAATAAATAAGAACTGATACAATCATGTTTTCATGGAGAAGATAGCATCTTATAAGGAAATAATACCCCTGAAAAGGAGGCTGGGAATCATAATGCAAGTAACTCTTAAAAATTATTTTAATAGAGACACCCCTGGATGGCTCAGTGGTTGAGGGTCTGCCTTCAGCTCAGGGCTTGATCCCTGGGTCCTGGGATCGAGTCTCACATGAGGCTCCCCACAGGGATCCTGCTTCTACCTCTGCCTATGTCTCTGTCTCTCATGAATAAAAAATAAATAAATCTTTTTTTTTAAAAAGGTATTTTAATAACAAAAGTTTTACTCAGAGGATAAAGTGAGAAGAGAAATTTATGTATTCCATGTTTTTGTATTTATTGGAGAAGCTGATCAAGAAAGATACAAATAATTTTTAAAGCAGAAGTTAAAGATACTAGATCAAAAAGTAATAAAGATCATTGATACAAAGAAACTACAAAATTTAGATAACAACTAACCTTACTTTTCACAATAATATGATTAGTGATTAGTAGCTACTGTGTCATAGGGCAAGCAAATTAGTAACTCTTTTTGTCCTTATGAAGGTCCAAAAGAAAGCCTGAACTGTATAGATCAACTGGTTCATGATTCTTACAAAGCTGGCCTGGAACAAAGAAGGTCCACTGATTCAATAAGCAAGCATAACCTAGAGAGAGCAAGGGAACAAAATTTACTGAGGTGGGATGGGGAAGGGTAGGAGGGAGAAAGGCACAAGACTAATCTCTCTTAGATTTCCTCCTGAGGGGATAAGTATAAAGTCAAAAGTAACTCTTGGGCATAATTTATTTATTCTTTATTCTTTCTTTTCTTCAGCATATTAAGTGTACTCTTTAATCTCCACCTCCTATCTTCCCCTTCCTCTAACTCACCTTCCTTTTGGTAATTATCAGTTTATTCACTATAGATAAGACTCTTGGTTTCTCTCTTTTTCTTTGTTCATTTGTTTCTTAAATTCCACATGAGTGAAATCATAAGATATTTGTCTTTCTTTGACCGACTTATTTCGCTTAGGAATATACTCTCTAGCTCTGTCCTTGTTTCAAATAGCAATATATCTTTTTTTTTTTTTTTTTTTTTTTTAGATATCATTCTTTTTTATGGCTGGGTAATACGGTATTGTATACATGTATCACAACTTCTTTATCCATTCATCATCTACTGGTGGGCACTTGGGCTGCTTCCACTACCTGGCTATTATATATAATGCTACAATATTTACTCTTTTTAAAGACTTTAACAAGATTTGATATGGACTGTTCAAAGCAACAACAAAAATAAAAGCCTATGTTATGTTATGATGGAATTAAGGGTATTTTTTTGTCCTGGTTAACAGTTCGACAGACAATAAAACCAACAAGAGGAAAAAACATTTGTTGTAATAGATGGAGAAGTATAAATGGATTCTACAATGATCAGAAAAGATAAATATCCTGGACAAGGAAACCAACTGGGTGTACAAATAACAATGAAGCAACTCTGGCTAACAAAATGCTAAGACTATTGCTGGAATATTTCATAGGGCCTCTTCCTAAATCAGGTAAAGTAACACGTAAGTTTCAATGTGGGCAAATATGTAAGAAAAAACCCAGTGTCTGTTTACATATTAGTCATTAATGAACTCTTGATTGAATCATCAATTACTCAAAGTGGTAAACATGAATGGGTCCACTCAACCCTAATACACTAGAAGACAGTCTACAATGTACTCTGAGACATCTTAATTAAAATAAAAGGTAAAAAAGTACTAGAAAACTTTAGAGAAATTTTTGTGAATTAAAGATCCAGAATGAATATAAAAGCATGCCAACCAGTCTGGCCTAAATACTAAAAAGCTGGTTATACGTATGTCAAGAGTACAGGAGGGTGAGGGGAGGCAATCACATGATAATTAAGAGTTAGGCAAGGTACTCCACCACAGAAATCATAGAATTTGGAGTATTTTTTCCTCTTCTCTTGTTCACATATGGGAAAACAAAAAACAACAACAACAAAAAACCATGCCAAATAGGCTAAGTCACCCATCTGATGTCCTAACTCTCAATCAACTATAGTACACAAGACATAAACACTTGAATGTGCCCAGGAAACTGCTGTACTTTATTTAATATAATTTCAAGTTTTACCTCCTTGTCTTTAATATACTTGAACAAATACCCCCTAAGGAAAACTATGGCCCTTCCTAATCTTCCTTTCCTCTGTTCCTAAAGTAGAAGTTTCTGGTTAAAGATAACAAAAATACATTTTTAAAATAACAAAAATATTTTAGATAAACTCCATGGTTTGTCTTTTTTATTTCCATACAAGTTATATTTTTAATTTTCCTTTCTTAAGGGAAGGATATGTTTTGGCAAGAAGGGAGACATGAGAGTAGATTTTCAGATAGGTGATTCAGCTCTAGAAATCTGAAACAGTAGATCCTCAAAATTCAATCTGTGAGTAGAGCAAAATAGTACTGAGACACTTTTCTATTACTGATAGCTCTCCCTAACCCAGTTCTGTAGTCAAACATTGTGAAATAACAGCTATTAATTCTTTCCAAAATTAAAACATAAATTTTTCATTAATTTTATTTTGCTCAAATGCATATTAGTTCTTTTTAAAGACAACCATTTTGTAATAGAAACTCCTTTCCCCTAAAAATCCACCAAGCTGTTTTAAACATAGCTTATATCAGGGGCGCCTGGCTGGCTCAGTTAGTAGGACACATGACTCTTGATCTTGGGGTTATCAGTTTGAGCTCCAAGGTGGGTGTAGAAACTACTTTAAAAAAAAAAAAAAGGAAGGGATGCCTGGGTGGCTCAGCAGTTAAGCATCTGCCTTTGGCTCGGGGCGTGATCCCGGGGTCCTGGGATCGAGTCCCGCATCAGGCTTCCTGCATGGAGCCTGCTTCTCCCTCTGCCTGTATCGCTGCCTCTCTTGATGTCTCTCATGAATAAATAAATGAAATCTTTAAAAAAAAAAGGTATATAAATATGGCTTACATCTTATTACTCTGTGGACTGTGATATACCATATGATTTGGTTTAATAATACACATGTTTAACACTATAAAGTCCTTCCTGAATAAGGAATACTGACTTTCCGCCATGTCTATTTAAATGTGTATACACATGTGTGAGAGAGAAGGAGGATGAGATCAACTACGTTTTCGCAAGAATGAGAGGAAAAATGAACATCAGTACTAAAATGGCATCTACCTTTTAGTTAATCTGCCCCTTAAAGTCAAGGGTATTTTCTGTAGCATCAGAAAAACAAAGAAATAGAACACATGTACCTAAAATATTAAACAATCTTCCAAGGCAGTCAGAATTGCTACCAAGACCCAAATCAAATGATCATAAAAAAATGACAGCCTGGATTGCCTCTTTATCTATGTATCCTCACCCCCATCCCCACACTGGATCCTTTGACCCTTTTACTACTGCCCTCCCATTCATGTTACAGTCAAGTAGCTTGTACTATTCTTTAAAATTTACAGAGGAACTAATTTTCTGAACTATTCTGGTTTTATTACTTTACGTTTTATCACCACATAACTATCAATTTAAGAAAATGATCATGTTGTAAATTTTTACTTCTTTGTCCAGGGAAAAACAATTGACCTCTCCCCTTATTTAACTGACCTCCTCTCTTAAACTAACCACACAATCTCAACATGCAAGTTATTTGCAGCTGCCCAAATCCAATGACTTACTATAAGGAAAGTCTTAAAAAACTCTTCTATAGATAGAAAAGTGATATAAGGCTTGCTTCTTTCTTTTCTCTGCTCCATTTAAAAGACTCTGACATACGATGCCAAGAACGAACACAAACAATAAAAAGGAAGTGGACATCATGAAAATGAAAAGAAATGGAAAAGACAGCAGAATCATACGTCTGATAAGGAACTTGTATCTAGAATACAGAAAATAAACTATGATAACTCAATAAAAATTATAAAATGGGCAAATGATCTAAATAGTTTTCCAAAGAAAATGTACAGATAGCCAATAAGTCCATGAAAACATGTTCAACATCATTATTAGCTATTGGGGAAATGTAAATCTAAACCAAAATGAGATACCACTTCATATTCCCTGGGATGGCTATAATCAAAAAGATAATCACAATTTTCGGCCAGACAATTTGGAGAAACTGGAACCCTCATCCATGGGGGGTGATATTGTAAAAGGTGTCCGCCACTTTGGAAAATAGTCTGATAGTTCCTCAAAATATTAAACACAGAATTACCATAATCCAGCAATTCAAGGTAAATTCAAGGACTAGGTAAATGTCAAATTACAAAATACAGTCACCTTGCCCTTTAAAATAGCTCTTTTCCAACTCTTCTATTCCATTATTATCTCCCTAATCCAGACCTTTATATACAGCAAAATATCTTCATTGCCTTCAATATTGTATTTTATTTAATCTGTTCCATGCTATACTTAGTGAGGATCTCACAAATACTGTTTCAAAATATGTCAAGAGTCCCTCAAAGCCCCAAACTACTCAATTTGTCAGTCAAGGCTTTTCACAACCTGATCTTAACCCACTTTCCTAATAACATTACAACATCCCATGAGATCCCAATTAGAAGTTTTCCAGTCCTGTTAGGCCAGGATCTTCAGTGTTGTTTTTATTTTTTTCTCCCCAGAAAACATATTAGAAAATTAAGAAAATTTTAATGCATCTAAGATACCCTTCAGAGTCCATATAAAGCAATTTGTATGTAATATGACTTGAATACAAATACTTTTCATATTATTGCTTGAATAAAACTACTCTTTCAGGAAACACTATCATTTTCAGAGTTTGATTGCATTACTATATATATATATAACTTTATACACATTACTTAAATAACAAAGACTGTTTCTTCATTTGGTAACTAAGGAGAATAACTACCTATTTCATGGGGGGGTTTATAAGAACAAAATAAAATAATTCATGTTAAGTACAGGTAGAAAGCACTCAGTAAATGTTAGTATTAATATCATTATTTCCGAACACATGTGCAAAGGTCCGGAAACTTAAATGTTGAGGGAAATCTTTTATAGGTTAATATGGTTTCTTCTATGGTACCTACACAATACCTAGGATATTATATGCCCCTAAAAACAGAAATCACCATCCCCTTTTCAAGTAGTAACTTAGATTTTCACTGCTTTTTATTTTTATTATTTATTTATTTATTTATTTATTTTTCACTGCTTTTTAAAAGGTAGTATTGTGAAATGGAAATAATGTTGAGCTGGGGGTTGGTCTTAGTTCCATATTCAAGTCACAATTTTACTATTTATCAACTGTGTGGTTTTGAGAAAGCCATTTAAATTCTCTAAGTCTTGGGTGCCTAGGTAGTTCAGTCAATTAAGCATCTCCCTTCAGCTGGGGTCATGATCTCAGAGTCATGGGATCAAGTTCTGTTGTCAGGATCCCTGCTCAGTGGAGCATCTGCTTCTCCCTCTGCCCCTGACCCCTCCACTCGTGCTCTCTCTCATTCTCTCTCAAATAAAATCTTTAAAATAAAATAAAATAAATTCTCTAAGTCTTGTCTCTCATATGTAAAATAGTGATACTAGCACTACTAAATACACTACACTGTTGTATGTAGTGAAAAATACACATACATTAGAAAATGCTTTGAGAAACACTTAAATCTCCTCATTAATCCATATTTATGTATATGTATAGATACACATATATATTCTTTTAAAATGTCCTGTTTAGGGCAGGCCCAGTGGCGCAGCGGTTTAGCGCCGCCTGCGGCCTGGGGTGTGATCCTGGAGACCTGGGATTGAGTCCCATGTCGGGCTCCCTGCATGGAGCCTGCTTCTCCCTCTGCCTGTGTCTCTGCCTCTCTCTCTCTCTCTCTCTCTCTCTCTGAATAAATAAATATTAAAATAATAATAATAATAATAATAATAATAAAATGTCCTGTTTAGGTTAAATTAGTTGTCACAAATTATAAACATATTCACATCCCTAAACAAAGATATACATATAATATCCATAAGTGATCTTATATCACACTTTAATTATCTATTTCACCACTGCCTCTCCAACATTATAATCCCCTTCAGAAGCAGAAACACTACTGAGCTGAGTTCCAAAACTACCTCTTGCCCACCTAGAAATGGTCAACTGTAGTGACAAAACATATAAAAGATAAAAGGCAGTAAATAAGGATAACCAATCAGCTTAATCATCTTGAGTTTCAGTACCTCATGGTTCAAATCCACTAATCAAATGATAGCTAGCCATCAACAGGAAGAGCAGAAAAGTAAAGATGCTTCCATTCATAGTCTAATCAACAGCAAAAAAAGTGTCTTGGAGACTCAAGAAAATCTGACAGTTTGAACAATTTTAATACACATTACATAGGTAACCCAAGCATTCCCAAGAAAAGGGCAGCTATTTGCTTAAAAAACTGCTAAATGTATTCAAACCAAATAGGAACTACCAAACCAGCATAGTGATCAATAATGCAAAATAGCACACTAATAAGCTTAAACTGAAATATATATTATTTATGCCTGAATTTCATAACCGCGATATCACTAAATAACTACAGGATGAAAAGCTTTAGTTAAGTATTCTTTTAGAGAGCAAATAGCACTTACATAGATTGTAAAATGTCAATTCATGGTATCTATTTCTGAACCACTTCCATTTCTTTTCTTTTCTAATAGATACTCTAGTGTTTACTTTCCTTTTGAACCTGTACAATCCCTGCCAAATATCTGCAGAGCTGTGAAAGTAGAGGTCTTTAGTTAACGACACATTTTTCGAATTAAATAAGCTGCCAATTTTTACTAATGTTCCATAAAATATTCTAAGTTAAAAAGAAAAAAAAAATAACCTTCTTTCTTTCTCAGGGCTGCACGTGTCCTTTCAGTTCCTCGCAGTCAGTAGGAAACCTTTACAGTTTACAAAATGAGATCTAAGAAGACAAACTATCATATATACCAAAGGTGGTTCTAAAAAGAAGGAAAAAAAAGTTAAACATCTTGCCACCAATGTTCACATCTAATTATTAATTCACTTCAGGTAATAAGGTGGGAAGGAAGGGAAAGGACTAAAACATCCCCTATTACCAGCCATGAAACCAGTAATGCCCAAGGTTAAAGGAGTTCAGGATTTACCACCGCAGAATAAACATTCCATGTTACCCCCACAGTATAATACCTCTTCCTTTCAAATTTTATTTTTTAAATTCCCATACAGTAAAACAGATCCCCCATCCTTTTGGTGTGCAGTTCTATGAATTTTAACACAATTAGTTTTTAGCCAGTATTTCCTCAAACATTTTTTTTTTCTGCATCGCACTGTTTCTCCTCTCCTTCTGGTACTCTAATGACACAAATGTTAGCCCTTATGTTACTGGCCCACAGTTCTCTGATAATTTTTTTCCTATGATTTTTCTCTTTATGGTTTAGATTGGAAAATTTCTATTCACCTATCAAGTTCAGTGACTCATCTTTCATCTCCATTCTGCTATTGTAGTGAATCCATCCAGTGACTTTTTTTTACTATGATTATTGCATTTTTCAACTTCCAATTTTTATTTGGTTCCTCTTTATGCCTTTAGTTCTTTGCCAATACTTTTAGCAGAGGTACTTATCACAGAGGTATTTGCAAAGGCTTATTTGTGTGTTTTTATAATAAATGGTTTAAAGTTTATATCTGTTCTATAATGCCTTTACAAATGTGATTTGAGATACTTATGGTTCTTTGCATGTTGAGTAATTCTGGATTATATCCTTGACATTTTGAAAAATATGCTATGAAACTCAGGATTCTTCTTAAATCCTATGCAGTATATGGATGCTTTTGTTTTTACAGGCAGTTGACCTGATTAGGTTCAAGCTGCAAGTTCTAACATTTCTGTGGGCTGTGTTTCCAATATCAGTCCAATTTTTAAGCATTTCTATTTGGATTTTTCCTGTGGGTGTGCCACCCAGCAGTCAGTCTGCAACCTGGGTGGAGTTTTAACCAGTATCTCAATTTTTCGTCTTTGAAATGCTAATTAGTATTAGATCTTCAATTTTGTTTTTTTAAATTTTATTTATTAATGAGAGACACAGAGAGAGACTGAGAGAGAGGCAGAGACACAGGCAGAGGGAGAAGCAGGCTCCATGCAGGGAGCCCGATGTGGGACTCAATCCCAGGACCCCAGGATCACGCCCTGGGCAGAAGGCAGATGCTAAACCGCTGAGCCACCCAGGCCGCCCTAGATCTTCGAATTTGCATGGACTGACAAGGAGTCCAACTGTTTTTGTTTTTGTTTTTTAAGATTCTATTTATTTATTCATGACAGAGAGGCAGAGACACAGGCAGAGGGAGAGAAGCAGGCTCCACGCAGGGAGCCCACCGCGGAACTCGATCCCAGGTCTCCAGGATCACACCCTGGGCCAAAGGCAGCGCCAAACCACTGGGCCACCGGGGCTGTCCAGAGCCCAACTGTTTGAACTCAATTTCATGAGTCTCCTTCGCAAGTTCTTTTCTTTCTGGCACTTTCCAATTTCCTGAAGACCACCCGTCTCTGTCCTCCAGCCAGAAACAGTCTACATCTACAACCATGCCTGTCTATGCCAAACACTGGGAGAATGGACTAAAAAAAGCAATGGAGGGCAGCCCAGGTGGATCAGCGGTTTAGCGCCTGCTTTCAGCTCAGGGCATGATCCTGGAGTCCCGGGATCGAGTCCCACGTCAGGCTCTCTGCATGGAGCCTGCTTCTCCCTCTGCCTGTGTCTCTGCCTCTGTGTGTGTGTGTGTGTGTGTGTGTGTGTGTGTGAGAGATGAATAAATAAATAATCTTAAAAAAAAATAAAACTAAAAAAAGCAATGGAGTTTGCCTCTGCCCTCCTGGAACTACAGCTGCAGCAAACAGAAAATAAAGTTCCCCTCCCTCTGAGTTTTGGCTCCTATGGACACCCCTTGCAAACTGATGTCATTAATATATGACTGCTTGAAACTGAGCCTAACAAGAAAAAGGAAGGGGAAAAAAAAGAGTGTAACCCCAACTCTCATCCTTTTACCCTTTTTCATTCCTCAAGCCAAAACTAGAGGACTTTTGGATCTCATTCTGTCTATATCACTGTACTCAATTCCAGGTTTCTAGCTGTTCTGAGGTTAGGTCAGGGGTCCTGGTGGTTTGGCAGTATTTTGAAAACTGTTGGTTTTTTCCCAATCTGCTTGTTGCTATTTACCACATATTCTGTCCAGGATTTACAACTACATTTAGTTGTAAAGAAAGAGCACTGTGTTTTTACTCCATATTATCCAGAACCAGAGGATACAACCCATTTTTAAATAAGAAAAAAAGAAAAAAAAAAAAAAAAAACCAAAAAAAAAAAAAACCAAACCCTACATTTCCTGATTTCTAAATTGAGTTATAGGGTCTTTTGGCTTAAAGATAATTTCTAATGCCCAATTGTGGTGAGAAGTGAAGTCAGAAAGACCCAGAAGATTGGTTTAATCCCCCAAACCTCAAGCCAAACAATCTTTAGCAGAGCTCTTGGCTGCAAAGGGAACAGGAACCTCACTGACTGGCGCTTCAGCCAAATGCAAAGAAAGAAGTGTTTATCTGAGTTCCACAAGGCCACATCAGGGAGGGCCTTAGCAATCACCTGACGAGAGCCAACATTCTGATAACAGGAGTAGTCCACAGCACTTAAATGTAAAGGTAAGAAATATAAAAATATGGAACTAGCAGCATCTGGTTTCCAAAAATTCATAAAAAAATTTCCACATTGTTTGCTTCTTGTACAAATACGTATTTGTATTCATAAATACAAATAACAGTATTACGCTATTTAGATGAAAATCTATCTGCTCCAGAAATAATCACTCACATATTAATGGCAAATACATAGCTGCCTTAAGGTTCTACTCAGTCCCAGTTACAAGGCGGGTGGCTGGCATCAACCACAACATAGCCAAAATCAGGCAAATGGATGGAGTCCACAGTTGCCCAGGATTTGATATGGCTGATCAATTCAAAATATCTAATGGTAACCAGTCCAATTTCCTAAAGCCCACATTACAAAATATGCATTACGGTTATATACATGCTAGATACTGTGCTAACTGTGCCAGTTAGAAAAATAATGTGTAGTAAGTCTTATATGTAAATAGTGCAATAAAGAGAAATAAAATGGATAGTAAGCTATATTTTCAATATGACTACTGCTAGGTAAAAACAGGAGGAATGGAAGAAAGAGGAGGAAATGGATGGAGGAAAAAGTAAAAGGAGGAAGAGGAAAAGAGGAGGAAAAAAGACGGGGAAGAAGTGGCGGAAAAGTGAGAGTAGAAGGGGAGGAGGAAGCTCGAAAAGAAACATACTGAAATGCTTACAGTATTTGAGTTTCAGCAGAAAGACAAAGGGAAGTACCTTCCCCATTTTTTCTTCCTGCCTACACTTTCTAAATTTACTCTAATAAATATAATTACTTCTAAAGTAAGAAATATTTATTAATAAACTACAAACCATAACCATATTACCTAGTAGTCCTACTCCTAAGTTATTTACCCTTTAGAAATAAAAAACTGTTCACAAAAAAATTGATGCAAAAATATTCACAGCCATTCTAATCATACTCTCCAAAAACCATAAACAACACAAATGTCCTTTAACAAGTGTTAAAAAACAAAAAAACAAAACCCCAACTGTGGCACATCTACTTAATATAATACTGTTCATCCATAAAAAGGAACCAAATACCAATACATTCAACAATATAGCTTTATCTCAAAGGTAACATGCTTAAAGAAGCCAGTCTCAAAATGTTACATATTACTGTATTTATACAGAACTCTCAAACAGATAAAGCCATAGTACTAAAGAACAGATTAGTGGTTCCAAGGGATTAAGACATGGGGTAAGGGGGGAAAAATAACATGAGCTAATTTTGGGGGTTATAAAATTATTTTGAATCTTAACTGTGGTAAGACTTACATGAACTATACATGTGTTAAAATTCATAGAACTATATACCAAAAAGAAGTCAATTTTAGAGGTGCCTGGATGACGACACAGTTAAGCGGCCAACTCTTTATTTAGGCTCAGGTCATGACCTCAAGGTCATGAGATATAGCCCATAGTGGGTACTATGCTGGGTGTGGAGCCTGCTCAAGATTCTCTCTCTCCCTCTCCTTTTGCCCCCTTCGCTCTCAAAAGTCAATTTTATTTTACATTAATTTTTAAAATAACATTTTAAAACAGCCCTACTAGACCATTCATATAGAATGTTACAAAATACATTTTTCTCAAAAATCAAGGATTATGGAGTAGCAAAAAAGTAAAAATAAAAAATAAACCACACAGAATCAATGAAATTCAAATCAAAATTCTAGAAAGCTTATTTGAAATAAACGTATGTAGAAATACAAAGGCCCAAACAGGCTAAATAATTTTTAAAAGAGAAACAAAGTTGGACTGACTTTTAGTATCTAATCTTATGACTTTACTCTAAACCAACAGTAATGAAGACACTACAAGGTAGGCATCAATGAAATACATTGATCAATGAAACAGATTCCAGAAATGGAACCAAACATATGTGGTCAAATAATTTTCAACTAAGACACTAAACAGAAACTCAACAATGAAAGGACAGTCTCAAATAAATGGTGTTAGAACAACTGAGTATCTCATAGAAGATTTAAAAAAAAGAACTTCAATTCCTATATTTCACACAAAAATTTGAAGTGGCTCAGAAACCTAAAAATGAAATATAAAACTATAAAAGTTTGGAAGAAAACACAGCAGAAAAAATCATTGCAAATTCGGAGTAGGCAAAGATTCTTGTTGACAGAACAAAGAAAGCTTTAATCACATAAAAAACTTAATAAATATGATTTCATCAAAATTCAAATCTAATGTCTTTCAGAAGACTGTTAAGAAAATGAAAAGACAAAGGATAGGAGAAAATATTCATAATACATATATCTGACAAAGATCTTATGTCCAAAATTATGAAAAACCCTTTAAACTCAATAAAAAGCTGACAGTTCAATTTGAAAATTGTCAAAGAATATACATGAATGGACAATAAATACACGAAAAGATGGTTAACATCATAAATCATCAGAGAAACAAGCTAAAATGAGATATACCACATACATCAATAGCTAACCTTAAAAAGACTAACATAGCAAGTGTTAGAGGATGTTGAGCAATGAGATCATGTATTGCTTGTAGAAATGTAAAATAGTACAACCACTGTGAAAAAAGTAGCTTTCCAGTTTCACAGAATATGAACCATATACTCACAATATGACCCAAAACTCTACTCCTGGTATTTATTCAAGGATAACAAAAACAAAATATCTAGGTGGCTTGACTGGCTCAGTCAGTGGAGCATGTAACTCTTGATCTCAGGTTTGAGCCCCACACTAGGTACAGAGACTACTTAAAAACAAAATTTTGTTTAAATGTCCATAAAAAGCAGTAATTTCACAACAGCTTTTTTCATAATAGCCAAAATACTGTATACAATCCAAATGTTTGTCAACAGATTAATGGATAAACAAATACTGGTCTATGAAAACTATCAAGCAATAAAAAACTAGCTTCTAATGCATAAAATAACCTGGATGAATATCAAAAACATTATTTTATGGCTGACACATGAATAAAATGTTCAACATCACTCATCATCAGGGAAATACACATCAAAACCACAATGAGATACCATGTCATACCTGTCAGAATGGCTAAAATTAACAACTCAGAAAACACAGATGTTGGCAAGGATGTGGAGAAAGGGAAACCCTTTTGCACTGTTGCTAGGAATGCAAACTGGTACAGCCATTCTGGAAAACAGTATACTCAACCCAGCTATTTGCACTACTAGGTATTTATCCAAAGGATACAAAAGTACTGATTCGAAGGGGCACCTGCACCCCAGTGTTTATAGCAGCACTACCAACAATAGCCAAATTATGGAAAGAGCCCAAATGTCCATCGACTGATGAATGGATAAAGATGTGGTGTGTGTGTGTAATGGAATGTTACCCAGCCATCAAAAAGAATGAAATCTTGCCATTTAAAACAATGTGGAACTAGAATGTATGATGCTAAGAGAAATAAGTCAATCAGAGAAAGTTAAATACCATATGATTTCACTCATATGTGGAATTTAAGGAATAAAAAAGATGAACATAAGAAAAGGGAAGGAAAAATAAGATAAGATAAAAACAGAGGGAGGCAAACCATAAGAAACCGTATAGGTAAGATAACATATTGAGATTTGCTGAAGAGGAAGTGGGTGAAAAAATGGGTTAAATGGGTGATGGGTATTAAAGAAGGCACTTGCTGGGATGAGAACTGGGTGTTATATGTAAGAGATGAATCACTAAATTCTAGCTCTGAAACCATTAATACACTATATGTTAACTAATTTGAATTTAAATTTTTAAAAAACCTAAATATGTAAATTTTAAACATTTTAAAACTCTGTACAAATCATAACATTCTGAATAAATTCTCAGTGTCCCACCTTTTGTGACGGCATCAAAGTGTAAAACCAAATTCTTCAAAGATGTGAAGTAGAAAGTAAAGGGCACTTTCACTCAAGAAAAGCAAAAACAAAGAAAACATTATTTTAGGACAAAGAAGCCAGATACAAGAGTTTATTTTACATGGTTCCATTATTAAAAGATATTTCTAAACTAGGCTAAAGTCAATCTACAGTGATAGATATAATCTAATCTACAGGGAGAGGTGCCAAATTGTTCCAAGGGACAGGTGTTAAGAAAATTGACTGCAAACAATTATAATAAGGTAACTTCCTGGAATGATGGACATGTTCTATACATCTGGCAAAATAAATCTCAAAACTACTGAAATACATATTTTACATGTATTTACTAACAAATGGATTCAGTAAATTCCAGGATACAAAATCAATATACAGAAATCTGTTGTTACTACACACTAATTACAAAATAGAAAGAAAATTAATAATTTTATTTACAGTTACATCAAAAATAACGAAGAGGGGGCACCTGAGTGGCTCAGTCAGTTAAGTATCCAACTCTTGATTTTGACTCAAGTCATGATCTCAGGGTTGTGAGATCGAGCAGCACACCCAGTGTGGATTCCCTCTCTCCCTCTTCCTCTGCCCCTCTCCCATCACTCTCTCTCTTAAAAAAAGAAAAAAAGAACAAAGTAACTAGGAATAAATTTAAGCAAGAAGTGAAAGGCCTATACTTTGAAAACTGTAAGACATTAATGCAAGAAACTGAAGACTGCACAAACAAATAGCAAGAAATACCACGATCATGGATTGGAAGGATTAATATTGTTAAAACATCCATACTACCCAAAGCAATCTAAAGATTTAACGAAATCCCTATCAAAATATCAATAGCATTTTTCACAAAACTAGAACAAAAAGGTCCTAAAATTTGGATGGAAGCGCAAGAGACCCCAAATAGCCAAAGCAAACTTGAGAAAAAGGAATAAAACTGAAGGTATCACAATACCAGATATCAAACTATACTACAAAGCTACAGTAATCAAAATAGTATGGTCCTGGCACAAATTCAAGACACATAGTTCAAAAGAACATAACAGACTGTCTAAAAATAAACCACACTTATATGGTCAATTAGCCTATAACAAAAGAGGCAAGAATACACAATGGGGAAAAAACAGTCTCTCCAATAAATGGTGTTGGGAAACTGACAGCTCCATACAAAAGAATGAAACTGGACCACTTTCTTAAAACATATACAAAAATAAACTCAAACAGGATTAAAGTTGTAAATATAAAAAAAAAAAATAAAAATAAAGATGTAAATATAAGACCTAAACCATAAAACTGCTGAAAAAAAAAAGCACATGCAGTAAACCCTTGGAACATTAGTCTTGGCAAAATTTTTCTGGATATGCCTCTCAGACACAGGGGAAGTAAGCAAAATAAATAACTGGGAATACATCAAACTATAAGAAGCTTTTGCTCAGTGAAGGAGACTACCAACAAAATGGAAAGCAAGCTACTGAAAGGAAGAAAATATCTGCAAATGATATATCCAAAAAAAGGGGTTACTATGGAAAATATGTAAAGAAGTTACATATCTCAAAAACATACACATAAATAAATAGGCAGAGGACCTGAACAAATATTTTTTTTCCAAAGATAGACAGATGGCCAACAGATCCATGAAAAGATACTAACATCACTCATTATCAGGGAAATGCAAATCAAAATCACAATGAGATGTCACCTTATATCTGTCAGAATGGCTAGAATCAAAACGACAAAAAATAACAAGTATTGGCAAGTTTGTGGAAAAAAGGAAACACTTGTGTATGTTGTTGGGAATGTAAATTGAACCAGTCTGGAAAACAGTAAAGAGGTTCCTCAAAATACTAAAAATAGAAATATCATACAATCCAGTAATTCCACTTCTGGATATTTACCCACAGAAAACAAAAACACTAATTAGAAAAGATATGTGCACTTCTATGTTTAGTACAGCATTATTTACAAGCCAAGATACGGAAGCTACATAGGAGGTGTCCATCAACAGACATGATGGACAAAACAAAAACAAACAAACAAAAAACAGACATGATGGACATGTCTGCATTGTCCTTCTTGCATAAATCAAACTCATGATGCATTCTTCAAAGTGTTCAGCTTGTTTGTTTTTCTTTTTTAAGATTTTACTTACTTTTACTTATTTTTTGGGAGAGAGAAGAGAAAAGACAAGAGAGAGAGCATGAGTGGGGGGGAAGAGGTGTCAGAAACAATGCCCACTGAGCAGGGAGCCCTTTTCCATGACCCTGAAGTCATGACCTGAGCCAAAGGCAGACGCTTAACCTACTGAGCCACCCAGGTATCCCTCAGCTTTTCTTTAAAACATAGCAAAAATGAATACACTTACAAATAAATAAATTCAGAATCTTCCACATTTTTCCTACAATTTATTAACAGTATCTCATCATATCTAATTTAATAGCAAGTATTTTAGCTCCTTATCATTGTGTCTTTCCAAACATTCAACTTAGCTTTAATAAAACAACCTTTGTTAGGAATTCATTGGTTTAATTTTAAATGAATAATTATTAATAGGTCTGGGAACAAATATAACTGACTCTTGATAAGGCTACAACTCATGATTAGAGAGGAGTGTGGAAGCATGCTAGAGTATAACTGACCAGACATAAATGACTAATGGAGCCATCATCATCAGTCAATGTATTTTCTGGGGAAATGGAGAAAATTGATTAATCTGATTGGGAAAGAGAACTTCAATATCCACAATCTTTAAAATGGGGATACTACTATTCCTCTTTTAAGGTTCCTATGAGAGTTAAATGAAATACTAGGTATAAATTGCCTAGAGAAGTATCTGGCACAAACCAAGTATTCAATGAATACATGAAGCCAGCAATGAATGGAATCAAGCCCCATATCTAAACAGTATCTACAACAAGTCAATCTTACCTGAATAATCTACTTGAGGAAAAAACTGTTGTTGGGGATTATTTCTCATAATCCCATCTAATGTTTCATTATGGGCAACAAAAACAAATTTTAAAACTTCCCCAATAGCTTAAACATGACATTTAACGTCTCTATACATCAACAGAGAAAAGAGAAGCCTCAATATCTTAAAAGACAAGAAAACCCACCTGGTGGTACTCTACAGATTATTCTATTCTCACCTGTGTGTGCCAGAAATAGCAACCTGTTCTCCTTTCAGTTCAGAAATCCCATAAAATCAGTGTATTACTATTTCCTTCTACTAATCCCATGGCCTGACAAGACAGGATCCATCTAAGAAATCTTTTAACTGTAAGTTATAATCTTATAACTTCCTTGGAAGGAAGGAAGAAGGAAGGAAGGAAGGAAGGAAGGAAGGAAGGAAGGAAGGAAGGAAGGAAGGAAGGAAGGAAGGAAGGAAGGAAGGAAGGACGGACTGATTAAAACTATTCAGAATTATAATTCTTACCATATAGGCCAATTCTGAAAAATAAATACAGTACACTAAATATAAGTTATATCTGTTAGGTTTTAGTCACTGCAGTAAAGTCATATAAAGACAAAAAAAAAATCACTTCTTTGCAAAGAATAAAATGTATGTCCTGGTTCCTATCCTATATAAACATGTTTTCCCGTTAGAGATTCTGAGGTGAAGATCTTATTGTGAACAGCATTCCCAAATTGTCTCCTTTTGGTGGCTGAGAACCCTGACCCAAACTATATATACTAAGTTACTATTAATGCCAATGTTTCCTGTTCCACTTGTGTATCTACTATGCTTAGGAGCTTATTCCTGTCTTCCAATTTCACTATGACACTCTAACTTCAGTTTGTCCCTCAAATCTAGGAACGCTTTAAAGGTTCTGCCTCAGCTCTTAAGTCCCAAATTCTCTATTTACTCATACTCTGTCCAACAGCTTTAAAGATGCTAAGCCTTTCATATTTGAAATCTTAAATTTTCTTTTAAAAAACTGAAATTTTTATAAGCATGGGTCCATAATTTTGTTCTATATGGGGCACAAAAGAAGCAGAAAAGATAATTCCCACCCTCAGAATGCTTTTAATCTAATTAAAAACAAAATACCTGGTGAAAGAAGCAAACATGAAATTAGCATAACATACATCAAATCTAAAAAAATTAAAGGCACTATGTGTCTTACCTCCTCCATCCACTTCATGTAATACAAAAATTAGAGGTTATCCTTTATTTCAAAACTGATAGATTGTTCCTATTGATTTTGAAGTTCTACACAAGGACAGCCATACCCATACCCACCCTCTTCTTCTTATCCACACTTACTCATCCTTCTTCCATGAAGTCTTCCCTGATTAACTAGAAGAGAGCTTAGCATTGTTCCACCTACATACAGTTTCAAAATTCTTCCATGTCTGCCACCTGAAATAACATGCTTTCCTAACTACCCATACAGAAAAATAAACCACTTAATCTATTTATTTAATTGAGCACATTTCCCAAGTGATCTTATTCAGCTAGTTGGCTATTTAGCTTTGGACAGGTCATAATGGTTCTCTCTGTTCACTGAACATTTGAGGCAAAACAGAACCTATGGAAATTAGGCAGAACCTATGGAAATTAGGCAGCAAGTTAAATAATAATAATAGGTTTCCCTCTCACTACTTTTACAATTTTTCAAAAGAAAAAAAGAAGCACCTTTAAAAAAAAAAAAAAAAACTTCCTACTGATATGTGTCAACCTTTGCCCTATAAGGTATTACCTCCCCAAGTCCACACCTGAAGTATAACACAGGTTTACAACATAAAGAACTCTCTCTCTGGAAAAGGACCTCAAAATGCACTCAATATATTTGCCTCTGCTCCTATCCCAATTATCCATAGGTTCACCACATTTATCTCCTGACCACAATCTGTTAACATTTGGCTACCTAAACACCTAGATTTTCTTGGAAAATCCCTATCTCATATACTCTTCCCCAACCCATAGGGATGTGAAATGTACAATGAAATGTGATTGAATTCTTATAAATTTTTAAGACTTTGTGAATACAAACAATGTCAAATGAAAGGAATTAAATGATACTGATTTGTTGTTCAAAACATTTTTTTTATAAGGTCAATATAAATGGTCACTACATTTATAAATAAAGGCAGTGAGCAAAATACATCTGAAACATCTTTAATATTGCCCAATAAAAACTTACATTTTGGCCAATGCTGGCCACCACAATATTAGAACTTGGCCTTTCTCCTGAGATGGATTTCTAAAATACAAGTTGCTACCAGGCTAACTCCTCCTCTTCTTACCAGGCTACCCAAATCTAAAACAGATTGGTCTTGGTTTCCTTATAAAGGCTCATTAAAATACAGTTGACCCTTAAGCAGAGAAAGGAGAGAAGACAACACCCAGTGCAGTCAAAATTTGCATATAACTGTTGACTCCCCCCAAAATTTAACTAATAGTTTGTTTACTGGAAGGCTTACCAATAACATCTGATTAAGACGTACTGCACATGTTATATGTATTTATATACTGTATTCTTACAATAACACAAGCTGGACAGAAAAAAATAGTTAAGAAATTCATAAGGAGGAGAATATACATTTACAGTACTACTACAATGTATTTATTGAAAAATATCCTCATATAAGTGGACCCATACAGTTCAAATCCATGCTGTTCAAGAGTCAACTGTAAAGTAAATTTAATTCTTTCCTAAATGTCAGTCAACATAAGCCTTCTATCTTATTTAAGGCTTCTATCCTCATACTTGGACATACTCTGTATCAGTAGTTAAGTGTAGCTCATTAATACCAAAAGAAATACCCTTGTTGTTGCTATTGTAATTCCAGACTTTTCTGTTTTGCTTGTTTGGTTTTTGTTGAGTTTTACTTTGTTTTCCCAAAGATGACTTTTTGATTGGCTTTCAAAGACCTTTGGACTAAAATGCAAAATTTAACAGTAATACCCCCCAGCTTCTTACTGGGTAATCCTTACATTCCCTGGAGTTTACAGAAACTTGCCAAATTAATCTGGTGTCCCTTGTCTTCTCTCCCAGGTGGTATTTACTGACAGCCCCTTGTCCTGAGTGAAGAAGGAAATAGTGTTTCATGTATATTTAAATGTAAGTACCTAATGTGGTGTTTCAGACTCAGTGAGCAGAGTTCAGTCCAGGGGATGATGTGAAAATCGGCAGAACAAGTACAATTTTCAGGCAATAAATCTAGGCCTCAACAATTTCTGAAGTTGTTTCTATTTTTTTTTTATTTTTTACTATTATCAACAATCCTACAGTGAACATCTCTGCACATCTATTTTGACATACTTTTACAAGTATATTTAAAGGAAATAATGTTAGGCTACAGTGCTAGAGCAGGGATCTATAAAGTTTTTCTTTAAAGGACAAGATCTATAGGGTCTCTCTTTCAACTATCCAACTTTGCCCTGTAGTGCAAAAGTAATCACAGACAATATAAATATCGATGGATGGGGCTGTATTACAATAAAACTTTATTTACAAAAAATAGGCAGTGAGCCAGATTTGGCCCCAAGAGCTGAGGCAATAGTTTGGGTCCTTACTACAGATAATTCACCTTTAAACAGCAATACCAAGCTGAAAGTTCTATGTATTTGACATTTTTATTTACTACTGAAATGGATGGTTTTTTAAGTAGAGATATAGGGCCCCCAAATGGACACTCCAGAGACAGCATCCATTATTTCAGTGTCAAGAACTGTGAAGGATCTGAGATTTGGCCTTACTTCTAAGTTAACAATTTAAACCATCAGTTTCATAGATGAAAGCAGAAGACAAGATACTCCTGAGTCAGAGATAAACTACTTTATTAGTCATATCATAGCAAGCAGCATGAGCATCAGCACATTTGCATTGTTCCCCTTACCCCCACATTCCATGGAGCAACATGAATGAGTCCAAATGGATGTGTGCACAGTAGGTTTACAGAAGAGAAAATCTGAGTTTAAGGAGCCCAAATGTTTTATAGTGTGTAGGGAGCATGCCTGACCTTTGTCTACAGAGACATTATCTCTATTACACTGAACAGTAAAACATACCTGACCTTTGCTCTAGAAAGACTATGTTTATTTTTCAAGACTGTTTACTATACAAGCATCCTTGAAAGGATAGTCCAAAACAAAGGCAGTCAGTGCCTCTGCTTGCAAAATATGTGGAAATATAAGAGGTTCATGGAAAATTACCTCCAGTACCATATATCCCTTGTTTCTATACTGTCATGGACTCCTAGCAAATTTTTCAAAAGCATTCTACTCTACTGATCAAGTTGATTAATCTGACAAAGGGAGGAACAAATATATTTAATTTGTTTTACCCATCATGTAATGAAGGCTACTACTATAAACCAGGAGTCCAAAGCAACAAGATGAGGCCAACCTACAGTACTGAATCCACCATGTCCTCCAGGGTCCTGGGCCAAATCAGGTGAACAAATCTCATAAACTATCAGAGTCTACCTCACAAATCCAAGTGGCTTTCTCCTTCTGTGTCTGGATTGACCTTTCCACTTAGGCAGAAACATTAATCCAGGAACAGGACCGTGTATTAGTGAATCTGCCTGGACCACAAGGAAATCTAAGGCAGTTCTATCATCCATAATAACCCTGGCCAGTAACTTGAGGCTGACTTAAGTATTTTCTAGAGACATGGTAGTATCATTGATCACTTCAGCTAAAGTCAGGGACAAATTCCATAGTATCTATCCTAACTGGATGATTCCATTCAAGGGATAACTGCCTGCAGAGTATGTGTAAATAATAAATTAGTCACTCCTCCAAGAAGTTCCCCCAAATAATCAAGATTAGCCTCATTTTGGAGAGATCTCTATAATAATTTGAAAAATACATTATGTTTCATTAAATACATGAAGGTTTCTTACAACTTACCTTAGAGTACAAGTCACTACGTTTTTGGTAAGGAGGCAAGTTCATGCCTGGCTTCCAAATAAGTACAATGCCAGGAGTGCTTAAAGTAACCTCTGGAAAGGTATTGCTTACAATTGTTGGAGGTCCACAAATAGGATCCAAATAACAAGCTAACAGTGGATCAAATGTGGCCTTTAACAGGCTGGTGTACTTTAGAATTCTCAGTTTAGTTTAAACAGTTGAGTTTAAGTCCTTATTATCTGAAAAGACTGCCTAAGAAAAGTCAGGGCAACCTATCCTGTTTGCTTAAACATCAGCCAGCTGGCATTTGGCCACTTCCTGGAATGACTAAACAATGGCTACTGGAATGGGTGCAGGGAAGGCAATGTGGAGGTGTTGACAGGTGTTTTGTGTAGGAGGTAGAGAAGTTGGGGTCATCCCCTGATGCTTCCAATAGACTTCTCAATAAAATTAAGAGGAATGACAAATCATGATCAGAGCCATCTGGAGGTGGACAGCATACCCAGCACTCAGTTAAATGTAAGGCACTTGCAGTAGTTTGGGAGAGCTGCATCAGGAAGTCTTCATTCCTGAGGAAGGCTCTGGGGGTGATTCTGAAAGACAAAGATCATGAATGATCTCCCCTAAACCCCCCACTTCCCAGGGCTTACAGTATTCCCTCCCTAGGACCCAGGGAAAACTGATGTGTCCCATTCCAGTAGCCATATATTCAATCTTTATCTACTAAGTTTCTTCTCAGACCCAGACTCCTCATCTGGAAAAGTCAAAAGCAAAAGAAACAAGGGTTTTTTAAAAATAAAAATTCCAGAGAACCATTATACATACCCATGAGCCATTTTAGGGAGATTTGCTGATCAGTGTATTTGACCAAATGGTCATTATTCTTATAACCTAGGATCCTAGTATACAACAAAAGAATCTAGGTGGCTGAATGAGAATTAAGTTTCAATTTAAGACCATTTTTTAAGGTAGGTTGCCACCTGAAGTGTGTAACCAACCAGGCTGCCCTGTGGCTACTTTTAGTTATTATTTAAAAGACCCATGATATCCAGAGATTTTCAAGATGGGTCTGTATAACTCCTTTCACCTTTTATCCTGATCATTATCCAGAAAGCAGCCAAAAGAAGATGCCGCCTTCCTGGGGATACCTCCATTCAATGACCAAGCCACTTACTAAACTGGGTGAACTGGGAGGAAGTGAGGGAAGGTCAGAAACTTCTTGAGTCAATTTTTAGATATTTTAAACACTAAACAATACTGGATATCCATAGATGATTGGCCATGTGAAAGGTCCATTGAATACCTTGACTCTCAGCCAATTATGGAATAGCTTTGGGGATTAAAGGTATACCATTGTTAAGATGCACATTATCTGACAAGCTGAACACATGACACAGATTAGTTTCAAGGGCCACAATGGTGCAGTCAGAATTGGCTTATCAGACTGGTCGAACAACACTGTAATCTGAAAAACTGTCAACAGTAGTGAGACACTACCAATAGCTCCAAGAAGGGTCAAAGGCTTAATGTCACAAAGAATGTGGCTTCTATCACTGCAAGCAATGGTCAATTTCTGGAAGGAGTCACTGCCTGGCCTATAGCAGTGGCCTCTGCATTAGAAACATGAGTACTTCATTTGTGCACAACACCAGCATCTCACACCTAGCCATTTTTCAAGAGATGATATCAACTTGCTAAGCCATTTAGATTCCACTGACTACATTCAAAAGAGCAATGTAACCACTTTATTTTTAAATGTCAATACCAAAACACTCCAAATTACATCCTCCGCAATTATCAAACTTATAATTAAAAAGTTTAGATGCCAACTTAAAAATGTACAAAGAATTACTTGATTTTTTAAAGAGTCTAAAGAATTTTGCTATGTTATGGTATTTTCTCTATACTGCGGTTGAAACCCTATAATTTCAGTACTTCAGGCATGGTTCTTGATAAAACACAGGACTTTAGAAATGCTGCATCTTGCTGAAAATGCATAGTTGTTAAGCCCATCTTCTCGTTGCAAAGTTCCATTATCCCCAAAGTCTAGGACAATGCCTGGTATATAGTAGGCACTTAAAATATATCCACTAAATAAATTAAAATCAAAAGCTAGATTTTTTTTTTAATTCTCTCTGCCTTCCTAATACAGTCTATCCCAACCTCACACTAGGCAGATTAAATGTTTCAAGACAACAGGAAGAAGATCATATACATGGAAATACAAAAGAGAAAAATACATCATCTTTCTTTTTATTCATAATTTTATATGGTTTCACAAAGAAAGAAATCTGTAGCATCTTACATAGAATGATCTCAAAGTATTTTTTAAAGCATTTATTCTTAGAAAAGGGAACCCTAATGCACTGTTGATAGGAATGTACATTGGTTGCCTCTGACTCTGCCTCTATTTCTCATGAATAAAGAAATCTTAAAAAAAAAAAAAGGAATGAACATTGCTGCAACCACCACGGGAAACAATATGGAGGTTTCTCAAAAAATTAGAAATACCGTACTGTTCTATTTTCCTTTTTTTTTTTTTTTAAGATTTTATTTATTTATTCATGAGACAGAGAGAGAGAGAGAGGCAGAGACACAGGCAGAGGGAGAAGCGGGCTCCATGCAGGGAGCCTGACGTGGGACTCGATCCCAGGACTCCAGGATCGTGCCCTGGGGTGAAGGCAGCGCTAAACCGCTGAGCCACCTGGGCTGCCCCGTTCTATTTTCCTTTACAAAAAAACAAAAAAAAAACACAAAAAAACAAAAGACAAAAGCACTAATTCGAAAATATATATGCACTCCTATGTTTACTGCAGCATTATTTACAATAGCCAAGATGTGGAAGCAACACAAGCGTCCACCAGTAGATGGAAGGATAAAGAAGATGTAATGATATATACAATAGAAACTTACTCAGCCATTAAAAGAGATAAGATCTTGCCATTTGCAACAACATGGATGGATCTAGAGGGATTATACTAAGTGAGATAAGTCAAAGACATATAAAATATCACTTCACTTATATGTGGAATCTAAAAGTAACAACAACAAAAAGAAACAGACCCAACAGAAAACAAACTGATGGATGATAGATGGAGTGGTAGCAGGGATAGGCAAAATAGGTGAAGGGGACTGGGAAATACAGGCTTCCAGTTGTGTAATGAATACCACTTGGGTAGGATGATACAACAAAGGGAATACAGTCAATGGTACTGTAATAGTGTTGTATGGTGGCAACACTTAGGGTGAACATAGCATAACATACAGAGTTGTTGAATACTTCAATAAAAATTTTTTAATAAGTAACCTTTAACCCTAATTTTAAAAGGCTCTCAGGAACTCTTTAAGGCAGAAAGTCCTTACCTGTGCTCAGAGAAGTAGAAAAATGTGAAATAACTTATCACAGAGGCACAAAGGTAACCATAAAGAAAAATAAGCAAAAAAAGAAACCATACTAGATTCATCAAAACTTTCCCATGGAGAATACTATGGTGTGCAAACCAACTCCTATTAATAAAGGACTCTCTGCTTCAGCTGCTATATCTGAACTATAGAGAGCAGTTCTGCCCAAGGTTATGCCCCTTTCTAGGCAACCCCCTTCCACTGACATCCATGCAAAGCTATGAAGACCTGGCAATCTCAGCCCAACTCAAGACAACTCTAAGGGGACAATCTATCTACTGAATTCACAGTAGAGTAGGTCAAGAATGTCACTGGGCCTGAATCACAATTCAACTGCCCAATTCTATTTCCTTCCTTCCTTTTCAGGATTTCAGGATTTTTTTTCTTTGTTCCCAAGAACATTCAAGCTCTAGCTAAACTAAGCTCTAGCTCTAGGCTTCCCATGGAACCTGCAGTAATTCACAAGAGCCATACTTAGAGATTTGTAGAGCACATAGGCCTATAATAGTTTTCACTCATACATTCTAATCATTGGAGAAAAACACTGTAAAAAGAAAATACCATCACTATTTCTCTGATAGTCCTAACTGAGCCAAAATATTTTCCTTAAAAGAAAAAAAAAAATAAACACACTGCAAGTTATGAATATGTTAACAACCTCCATGTTTACACCTATTAGCACTGTTTTCCAGGCTGGAACAATATTTCTTTCCTTCTAGACTCAAGTAACATTCACTGAACATATTAATTTAGTATATTAAACATTAGGTCATTAACATGGTCTTATGTTTTATGTGATTTTTGTATTTTAATTTCTAATCATAATATAAACTCCCCATTTAAGTATTTTATTTTCTCCAAACAAATTGAAACTCAGATATTCTGCATGTTAAGATCCCTTAAGAGGAAGAAAATACTTTCCTGAAATGTAACAGCAAAACACAAACATTTATAAATGATTTAGCCATATTAGTAAAAGTATCATTTCATGTAAATCTCATTGCAAGAAGCAAAGTTAGAATATGAATTACATGGAGAAATGTAGGAAAATATTTCCTATGTCTATTGTCATAGTTGCCTCTCAAAATATAATTTCCTCTCTTAGAAGCCCTTGAAATCATAGATTCTTAAAAATTGATAGAAAGTCTTCAGACTCTAAATATCTGAACTGAAAATTAGTTTTTGCCAATACAAGCAATAGGGAATGTGGATGACAGGCAAAAAGGAGGGCATTCTTTGGTAAAAACACAGTTGGTTTGTTTCTTCAATATTTAATCCTTCCAAAAACTTAAAGGAATTACTATGGTGAACAAACCTTTTATTAAGTATCTTATACCATGTTGATACTGCTAGTGTCAAGGTAAAATCCAGGAGAAAGCCAGCACAAACTGAAAGGCCATCTCCCTTTACCTGAAGAGGATCCTAGGAATTTTCCTAACTCTTAAAACTTTTAAAAAGCACCAGCTCATGGCTGTTTCTGCTCAGTTCTTAGATCTACAACATTATGACTAAATAAAAATGGGGCCATATGAACTGCCAAAAAATTCGATTTTAAGGGATCAAGAACATTTGAGGACTCATCCAGAAGAATGCTTGATAACCATAACCATCTTGAATGAAAACTGACTATAATTATCCATTACCCTATACCACACCACCTTCAAGTTACCTCAATTCATGGAAAGTGCGGATCTGAAAGTTTCCAGAAATGAATAAATGTTTGTTAAATTTCTAATATAAAGGCCCTTAGGAAATAATCATGATCCTCTTCTGTAAAAATAAATTTTTCTAAGTATACTATTAACTAAGTAATGATACACTCTGGAAGAAGTACAGTAGTTTTAACTGGTAAATTCTTAGCTCACCTGTAAATCCAATTCACTGACTTTAGAATAGATCCTCTTTTCTTAGAAGCAGGGTTCATATTATCTGCTGGTCTTCCAGGTGTGAACAAGATAAAGGATTATTCTGAATCAATCATTACCCACAAACAAACTGTATTATGCATGAGTAGTGCAGCATGAGAGGATCCATAGACTACATTTGTTTTATCTGTTTCAACTTGAAGCTTTTACAGACACATACTGATTGGAAATTGAGTTTCCCTTTAGGTTGACAGCTTGTCAGTCAAAAGAAAAGCTTTTAGGACATTCTCGCAAATCAGTTTTCTTTTCAGATTGGGATATATCTTTGTAGGATTCTAAAAACGACATAGTAACTGTATTTTGCTAGTTGAATACTCTGTGCTGTGTCAAAAAATACATGAAAGAATCAATTAATTATAGGCAATCAACACTGGTGGATGTCGACGCAGAAAGAAATCTCAGGTTTATGAATACAAAATCCTGGTGTTAGGTGGATTATATTGGTTTTAATAGACTTGACATGTTAAGTAATCCTAACATTAAGTGTGACTGAATATGACTTGACTTATGCTCATCTAGGGAGGAAAATAAAAATGCTATTTCTCCGAAGGCATATTTGGTTATTACTCTTTGTGCTCAGTTTTCTGGAGAGTGAAAAGCAAAAGAAGTTCTTGTTTCTCATGGAGCATCTTAAACTCTCTCTTCCCATCCCTCACTTCCCCCCGAACACATACATATACCACTATCACTACCATGTCTCTGGCCTATATGGCAAGGGCTTCCAGGTTTTCTCTTCTGGAGCAACAAACAGTGCAAGTTACCTTGTGCTCCTGGACTGACTGCTGTATGTGGACAAAGAAAACTCTACAGAAGAACTAGACAGGCTCCTCAACTTCAATATACTCATACACTGAAACCAATCTCACTGGTCCCTCTTTTTCTAGAAACAATTTCATATTCCTCTCAATCCAGTTATGCTAGGGTATATCTTCATTCCTGGACTTCTAAATTTCTAAGGACAGTGGTAATCCTTCCCTTCCATCTTTTCCCTTGAACTCTATCAAGAAAGACAACCCACAGAACTATGGGAAGAAGTTAAAATAAAAACCAGTTATTCAATATTCAATATAATATGATGTTATACATAATAGCATCAATTATAAAGTTTTATTTTATTTTTTTATTATAAAGTTTTTTGACAAAAATGTTTCTTTCAGAAAAGAATGAGAGATAATGAAACACATGTAATGATACTTCAGGAAAAAATCAGATAAATGCAGAATGTGGAACATTTACTATACAGCTGTTGAGCTTTTTTTAAGGTCAGTTATAACGGAAATTTTTAAATTAAAAGAAACTGAGAATCTGTAACAATCAAAACAAAGGCTGTGTTTTTAAATTCAAGAAAGATATTTTGAGGAAAAAAGAAAGATGTTTGGGAGGCAATTCATAAGTGTAAATAGGAACAGTGTTAGAGGAATTGTAGTTAATTTTCTTTATCATGAAAATTGGTGATATGGTTATGTAGGAGAATAACCTTTTTTTCTGAAAGGCTTACTGAAGTACTGCAGGCTAAATTTCAACACTGTGAAACCTATAAAAATCAAAGCAATTTTGTGGGACTCCTCAACAATGAAATATAAAGGATGAGAAGAATTACAGGAAATGTAAAATTTATGACTAGAAAAAATATGGCCTAAAAAAAAAGAAAAAATATGGCTACAGATGCATATTAAATGCACACCTGCAATATGAAGTACTAAGGTAGAATTTCAGCCATGAAAGACTAAAATGAAGAAATAGAAGCCAACCCTTGGGCAAGGCAAATATGACACAGATGATACCTCAGTGGAAAGAATAAATAGGCTTCATGTACAGAACTAAAAATCATTGGGATCCCTGGGTGGCGCAGCGGTTTGGCGCCTGCCTTTGGCCCAGGGCGCGATCCTGGAGACCCGGGATCGAATCCCACGTCGGGCTCCCGGTGCATGGAGCCTGCTTCTCCCTCTCTATGCTTCTGCCTCCCTCTCTCTCTGTGTCTCTCACGAATAAATAAATAAAATCTTAAAAAAAAAAAAAAGAACTAAAAATCATTAATAAAGAGATATAGATAAAAACAAAACAAGACCCTAAAAAGTGGCACTGGAAAACCATCAGTTTCATCATCTCTTTATCTATCTGAAGAACCAACTTTTTTGACTTCACTGATTTTCTCTATTGAGTTTTTATTTTCAATGTCACAGATTTCTGATCAAATTTTTGTATTTTTTCTTCTGCTTACTTTGTATTTACTTTGCTCTTCTTCTTTTTTTTTTTTAATTTTTTTTTTTATTTATTTATGATAGTCACAGAGAGAGAGAGAGAGAGAGAGGCGCAGAGACACAGGCAGAGGGAGAAGCAGGCTCCATGCACCGGGAGCCCGACGTGGGATTCGATCCCGGGTCTCCAGGATCGCGCCCTGGGCCAAAGGCAGGCACCAAACCGCTGCGCCACCCAGGGATCCCTGCTCTTCTTCTTCTAGTTTCCTAAGATAAAGCTTACTTTTACTGATTTTATATCTTTCTTCTAATATATACATTCAATGCTATAAATCTCTAAGCACTGTTTCCCCTGCATGCCACAGGTTTTGATAAGTTGTGTTTTCCTTTTCATCTAGTTCAAAATATCTTAAAATTATTCTTGAGGTTTCTTCTTTGTCTTATTTAGAAGTGTGTTATCATTGCTTATTATATACATTTTAAAAATTCCAAAAAGTGAAATAATTTTAAAAAGGTCTAAATGAAAATTGGTAGATTTTATATTATATAGAACATATTTTCTCTCAAATTTTACTAAGTAGGTTGAAAGCATATTCCAAATTAAAAACAAAATGCACAGGCTTAGCAGACAATTATGAAAAGAAACATTTTAAAATACATTTTTAAAAACAGTAATTTGTACTTGGCTTTAGCATATTATGTAGAAAATATGATCACCGAAACCAGTGCTTTATTTTCAGCCAGAAACAAATTCCTTAATTTTGGTGCTTTTGGTCTCTATCACCACCTTTCCCGCCTTTTTTCCCTAACTTCTATTTTGAGAAGAAAAAAAATTAAAATTTTTTAAAATTATATTTGGCAAATTACCTTAGAATAAAATTAACTTTAAAATTGTTGTGTGCAGGTCTACAAGTGGTAACACATGTTCTTGGAACCAAAACCAAACCATGATACAGAACAGTTACAACACAAAAACACACACTCATGCCTTTGTTGCCACATGCTCCCCTCCCCCCCCACAGCTAACTGTGGCAAGGATTGATAATGTTTTCTATCATTATAGTTTTGTCTTTTCAGAATGTTGTATAAATGGAACCACACAGTATTGAATCTTTAAAGTGGTTTCCCTCATTTGTATAATATATTTGAGATCCATTCAATTTGTTGCATGTATAAGCAGTTTTTTCTTTAACTGCTGAATATTGTATCATTGTATGGCTCGCATTTTGTATAACCCTTTACCTACTGAAGGACAGCTAGGTTGCCTCCAGTCCTTTCCAACTATGAATATAACTTTTATAAATATTTGTATACAGGTTTTTGTGTAAACATAAATTTTCAATTCTCTAGGGTGAATAGCAAGAAGTGAAATTGTTGGGTGATAGGTTAAGTGTATGGTTAGCTCTATAAGAAACTGTCAAACTCTTTTCAAGTGGTTATGCCATTTTGCATCCACACTAACAATGTATAAGAAGCTCACTGATCTCCATACTCAACAGCACTTGGTTTAGTATCAGAAGATTTTTTAATTTTAGCTGTTCAAATAGCTATGTAAGGGCATTTATTTCAACATGGGTTTAACTTGCATTTCCCTAGTGGCTAATGATGTTGAACATATTTCCATATATGTATCTGCCAACATTTTATCTTCTTTAGTGATATGTCTGCTCAAATTTACACCTATTTTTAAATTGGGTTGTTAGTTTTCATAGTGTTGAGTTTTGAGAGTTACTTATATATTTCTGAATACAAGGCTTTTGTTACTTATTTGCAAATATTATTGTCTAATCTCTAGCATGTCTTTTTGTTTCTCAACATTGTCTTTTGTAGAGCAAAATTTTTATTTTAAGGAAGTCCTATTTATCAACTTCTTTTATGAATCCTGCTTTTTAAATCATGTCTAAGAACCCTTCCTAACTCCAGATCAGGAAGGTTTTTTCCTCGTTTTCTTCTAAAAGTTTAATAGGGGGATCCCTGGGTGGCTCAGCAGTTTAGCGCCTGCCTTCAGCCCAGGGCATGAACCTGGAGTCCCGGGATCGAGTCCCACATCAGGTTCCCTGCATGGAGCCTGCTTCTCCCTCTGCCTGTGTCTCTGCATCTCTCTCTGTCTCTCATGAATAAATAAATAAAATCTTAAAAAAATAAATAAAATTTAAAAAATAAAAGTTTAATAGTTCACATTTTAAATTTAGATCTATGATTGGTTTTGAGTTAACTTTTATGGAAGATAGAAGTTTAAAATGAGGGGTTTTTTTTTGCAAATGAATGTCTAATTATTGAAACATTAGGGGGTTTTGGCCATAAAAAGTACAATTTTTAAAAATCTTTTGTTGATAAGACTATCCTTTACCAACTGAATTATCTTTTACACCTTTGCTATATCTGTGTGATTGCTCCTCAGCACTCTATTATGGTCCATTGATCTATGTCCCTATCTCTTCATGAATACAGTACTGTCGCTTTAGTGTAGATTTATATTAATTCAAAATCATTAAGTGTTATTCTTCTAACTTTATTCTTCTTTTTCCAAACATGTTTTAGTTATTCTAGTTCCTTTATATTTTCATATAAATTTTAAATTCAAACTGCCTATATCTACATAATATACTGCTGGAATTTTCACTGGAATTGTGTTAGATCTATAAATCAAATTGGAAAGATTGACATTTTTTATTTTGAGTCTACGAATCCATGAACACAGTATGCCTCTATATTTACTTAGGTCTTCTATGGTTTCCTTCATTGTTTCATAGTCCTCAGCATGTAGAACATGTATACATGTGTATCATATTTATATAAAAGTATTACATTCCTTTTGAGCTAATGTAAATTGTATTCATTATCACATTCTCCCATTGTACATTGCTGGTATATAGAAATACTACTGTGTGTGTTGATCTTCTATCCAGTGACCTTGCTAAAATCACTTTTTCTAGGTCTCTGAAGATTTCTCTGGGATTCTCTACATAGGCAATTATGTTTGCAAATAGAGACAGTTTTATTTTTTCCTTTCTAATCTGTATGTCTTGTTCTTCCCTTTGTTGCCATATGAACAATAACCAGGACTTCCAGTACAATATTGAATAGGGAGGTAAGAGTAGACATTCTCGCCTTATTGTTATTCATCCTTGCCTTGTGGTTATTCATCATAATGTATAATGTTACTTGCAGATTCCTTGGTAGGGTTTTTGGTCATGGTATATTATTCTTTTTTGTGGATAATGAAACTTAATTTGTTGATCTTTTATGGAAGATTTCCGTAACTATGTTCATGAGGTACACTGGTCCATAGTTTTCTTTCTTCTTTCCTCTTCCTTCTTGCTTGCTTGCTTTCTTATTTACTGTCATTGTTTAGTTTTGGTATCACATTAATTCTGGCTTCACAAAGAAAGTTAGAAAGCGTTCTCTGCTTTTCTATTTTTTGCAGGAAACAGTAGAGAAAGAATATTATTTTATTTCTTGGGTTTTTGGTAAAATTCACCAGTAAGACCATCTGGGTTTGAATATTTCTTTTTTGGAAGGTTTTCAACAATGAGTTCAATTTCTTTAACAGTTGGAAGACTATTCATAATAATCTTTTTCTTCTTGGGTGACTTTAGTTTGCTAAGGAATTAAATCTATTTCAAGGAATTGGTCCATTTCACCTAACTTGTCAAATTTATATGCATGCATAGAGTGGTTCTTATTCCTCTTACTGTCCTTTGGATTCCTGTGAATCCGTAATGATATCCTCTCTTTCATTGCTGGTACTAGTTCTACATATCTTCTTTTTGTCAATTTTGCTAGAAACTATCAATTTTATTAATCTTTGCAAAAAAAATAAACAACTTTTGGCTGTATTGATTTTTACTACTGTATTTCCACTTTAAATTTTGTGGGTTTCTCCTCTTAGTTGGGATTTATTTTATGCTCCTTGTTCTAGTTTCCTGAGATAGAAATATAGATTATTGACTTGAGGGCTTTCTTTTTTTTTTCTATTCTAAGCATTGAATATAATAAGTCTTCTTATGAACACTGCCTGAGCTGCATAAATTTTGACTTTTTATTTTCATCCTTGTTCAGTTCAAAATATCTTTTTAAATTTCCTCTATGCCTTCTTCTTTTACCCAACAAATTATTTAGAAGTCTGTTTATTTTTATTTTTTAAAAAAGATTTTATTTATTTATTCATGAGAATACACAGAGAGGAGAGAGAGACAGAGAGAGGCAGAGACACAGGCAGAGGGAGAAGCAGGCTCCATGCAGGGAGCCCTACATGGGACTCAATCCCAGGTCTCCAGGATCACACCTTGGGCTAAAGGCAGTGCTAAACCGCTGAGCCACCCAGGCTGCCCAGAAGTCTGCTGTTTAATTGCAGATTTGTCTTTTATCTCTCTGTTATTGATTTCTAGTTTATTTCCATTATGGTCAGAAGAACAGACTTTGAGTTCAATTCTTTTAGACTTATTAAGTAGACTTCTATTATGACCAAGATGTGTTCTATTTTGGTAATGTTCCATGTATACTTGAAAAGAATGTATATTTTATTGTTGTTTTTGAGTAAAGTATACTATAAATATCAATTATCTCTGGTTGGTAGATAGGCATTTGTAACCTTGGTTGATATCTATCTGCTAGTATATTCCTAAGAAAGGAGAGCTGAAGTCTTCAGCTGTAACTGTTCTCTATTTCTCCCTTAAATTCTGTCAGATTCTGCTTCATGTATTTTTAAGTTCTTTTGTTAGATATACACACATTCAGGACAGGTAAATTACTCCTCTCACAATGTGTAATGCTTCTCTTTACCCTAGGTAATTATCTTTGCTCTGAAGTCTACTTTGTTAGTACTAAAGCAACTACAATTTTGATTGGTGTTGTATGGGGTATCTTTTCTCATCCTTTAGATGATACAAACTCACTTACACACACACAACTGTACCTAACAATAAACAGCATCACTGCGAACCCAAGCAACAGCAGCTGGATACATTCAAAACACAATTTTTATCCTAAGACATTACAAAATGCTTTTTGACACTTATTTTTAGCTATTTTTTCTATCTTTTTCATCTTTACTCCTTTACACACATATAGGAAAATAAAGGTTTTATTATTTAGTTTTATCTTTGAAATTAGAAAAATGGATACTAAAAAGAGAATACAGCTAGGTCAAGGAAAACTAGATTTGGGAGAGTGGTTTTGACATTTTAAAGCTAAATAACATTTTTTAGGTAGGTCTAAAGATCCTATATAGTATCCTCATCTCCTAGCATCAAGCCAAAGTACAATAGATTCCTGTTTCCTGCAAAGAATGAATTATGTTCACTTCTAAGCTCAAGTCAGCTAAGGAGAGAGCTAGTACCATATTTTAACAAGTCAAGGTCAGCTCTCTTTCTAGCAGCCAGCAAACTGATTCCTACAGCAGTAACACTGGAATTACAATCTGGGTCTTTGGGTTTTAACACATAAGCTCATTCAGCTCCTTTAAGGTAAGAATGTCAAGAACTGTTAAATATTTATACACATACGCACACAAATATAAATAAAATATAAGCAAATAATCTTCTGAAGCAGAGTTTGCAAACTATAGCTGGTGGGCCAAATCTAGCCAGTTCTATTTCTTTTGTGTTTTTTTTTTTTAAGTCACACAAATTAAGAATGGCTTTTATATTTTTAAATGGTTATGAGAACCTATTAAATCATAAATTTTGCCTCTTGGCCTGCAAAACCTAAATATTTTACTATTTGGCCGATTTGGAAAAAGTCTACTGATTTCTTCTCTAAAGCAAAAACTACGTTGCCCTATAAATTCTAGCTATAGGATGCAAATATGACTATAAAGGAACTAATATTTTTATATTAAAATTGAATACCATTACAGAAGTACTATCCCAATTTAAGTGTTGGTATAAATGTGCATTATACACAAATATCTATACACATATATATGAAAAAGGGCAGGAAGGAAATCAACATCTAAATGTCAGTGTATAGTTAACACAGCTCCATAAATGTTATTTTCACCTTTATTTTTTCTGTACTTTCCAAATCTTAAGTGAGCCTATCACTGCCACAATCAGGAAATAGTTTTAAAAGATTATACTGAACTTTTAAAAGTCTACCATGTGGTTTTTAAAAGATTAAGTGACTTGAACTGTAGTTACATGGTTATTAACATGCAGGTTCAATAACACTTTGGAATTTACTATTGTCTACAAATTAAACTGTTACAAATCAAAATGGTATCTTTCCATCTTTCACCATAAAGAAGATAAGGTCCTCTGTTTTATTTGTTAATCTGGACTCTCAGAAATCACTGCTATGGAATTAGTAATGTTCAGGCTCATTATAAGACACTTAATATAGAGTTCAATTCAAGTATTAACTGACTACTATATTCATGTTAGCATCAGTGTTTCTTCCAAAACATGGTTTAAAAAACTTTGACTAAAACCCTAAATATATTCTACATATACTCCACATACTCTTTATAACTATAGCATTAACATTCAAAGTCATACTAGACAATACAAGTCTAGTTTTATTATTAACAGCTACGAAACAGTACAAACAAAATTATTTTTCCTGATATATTATTATTTAAAAATCAGACAGGTATTCTGCTAACACTAAAGTACAATGAAACAATCTTGGCTGTTTTCATAAATAGTACTTTAATTTTCTTGTTCAATAATTAATGCTTGTATGTTTCAGCTGTTATTTTGAAGCACATTAACTTTGTAAGCATAAGACAACTTACTAATATTCATTAGAACCAATTTAACTCTAAGTTGATAAATGAAAGGTTTATTTTGAATGGTAAAAAGGCATTTTCAAAGTCACATCTCTGTGTTCTGAAACAAAAACTCTTCTTTGCTTTTATGGTTTATTTCTTGGGTTTATCTTGAAAATGTACATAAGTCTTGCTTCTGAAGTGTTAAAGTCCCAATTTAATTTCCCAAAGCACAAATTTAAGTTAGAACACAACCTAGTAAACTACAAACAACAGCTTTTCTCAGTGCCACAAAATATTTCAGTTCCCTTTAGAGTACACTATTAATTTAATCTAATTATATGTAATCTCATTAAAATGTAAAAATACCAACTTTTTAAAAGTAAAAAGTATTAATCATTCCATGTACCAAAACTGCAAAGTAATAAAAATTCTACAGTCACTTAACATTGAGTAGAGTCCTAATTTCATATAAAGTACCAGTTATAAGAGTTTTCCTCCTCTCCCTTTCTTCTAGATGAAAGCAGCAAACACTGAGAAACTTTTTATTCAGAAAACACCAACCACATTCCACAGCCTCTGTCAGTAATCATTTAAAGGCAAGCTTAATATCACTATCGAATTATTGCACTTTGCAAGTAGACACCAAAATTCAAGTGTTATCCTCAAAAATTTATCTTACTTAGGTAAACTAATATTACAAACTCAAATTCTTTTTTCTGTTTTCAAGGATCGTCAAATATCCTCAAAAATTCCAAAAGCAAGTTACTTATTTAAGACTTTGAAGACTTTTTGTTTCTTCCAGAGTAAGTCTGTCCTGCTAAATATTCCATACAAATGTCTTACCAAAGTTTTATTTAATTAATGTATTTTGTAGGTTACCAACATCTCTCACAGATACACTAAACAGAGACAATTTTGTCACTTACTGTAGGCTAGGGCTTCCTTTAAAAAAGAAAAAACTGTAGACATGTATTTAGTAAATGAAGTAAAAAAGAACCTTTGTGTATAAGGATATGCAAAGTAACTAACTCAGTTCTATAGTCAACAGCCTCTTTTAAAAACTTTTAAAACTAATTTACTTCAAAAGATATGCAGGAATTCAATAGATTATAAAACTGCTGGTAGATTTCTATTTCTGGTGTCTGCCATAATAAATACCAGGGGTTTAAGCTGAGCTGCTTTTTTGACTGTAAAGATTTTTCCACAGTCAGCAACTTACAACAGGACATACTGTAATACCAAAATGGAAACTACTTAATCAACATTTCCTCATGGAAACACAGATCATACATAACAGTCTATAAGGGTAAAGTTTTATTTTAAAAAGTAGCATTTAAATATTATTGAGCAACACAAGCTCAATTTTTTCCTCTGGTTCTGTGAACATATTCAGTTAATTTTAGTCAACATTGATAGTACACGCATCAGAAAACTGAAATGTAAGCAGTACTATAAGGCAAATTATTTATAATGTTGAATAAAATCACACTTTCATCTTTTTAGAAAACAGATCACTGGTTTTCCAGTCCTATAGAATAAATATGATCTTGTGCTCATGCTATGGGTTTTAAAAATTCTTTCTATAAAGAACTTAAGCCATGTGGAAAAACCTAACAGTATGTGAAACATCTGAAACACAAATCTTTCAGATTTCAAGTTTCAAATTCCAGTCATCTATAGCATCACAAAAGGCTGACAAAAGATTGAAAATTGTTTGGCATAATTTCAGATTGTTCCTCTTCCCTTTCTGCCCACTCTGTAAAACATACAGTTTAAATTAATAAAAAATTAAAACCTCATAACTGAAATTTCCTCAGGCTCACAGTTGGTCCTGTTGGTTTTACCACACATAGCTTCTAAATTCTATCGTTTAAGAAAAACTGCAAGATATAACTTTTTAATTGTTGAGCTCCTCATTTAAACACAATAAATAATTGTTCAGAATTAAACAGATTATAGAATTCCTAAGCTTTGTATCTTAAAATGAATAATAAAAAATAGATTTTATGAACTAGGCATCATAGAGTAAAAATACACTCTAAAGACAAGGTTTTCTTCACTAACTGCCATCTATTTTATAACCTTAAATTACATGGCTCAAGTTTATTTATATACTTCTATGAAAATAAGTACTATAGTTACATGTACACTAATTTAGCTTTTTTGGAATGAAAAAAGCAAGGGAATTTAATAATGCCAACTTGCTACCAAGTACATATCTGGATAAACTCACCAGGTAAGAAAAAATAAATCATAATATACATATGAAGATTGGTAGACCCAAGGGAAATATTAATTTAGCTTTTGACTCACACTTTTAAACAGGCCTTTGCAATACTCTTCATTCAATTGCCTCATTCTTAGTGCTTCCTCTTCACGATGTCTAAGCTCACTTCCTAAGAGCTTTTTTCTTGCAGAAATCAGCATTTATTGACCTCACAAAGTACACACAATTGCTATTGTCAGCAAAGAGCACAGAGTTTGGAGAAAAGCATCACAGAAGCACTGGAAGGGTATGAAAGTGTAGCTTCTCATACAGTAATGTCTATAAAGATCTGGGACATTAAATTTAAGAAATAATGAAGATTGTTCCTGAAATCAATATTACACGGTATGCTGGCTAACTAAAATTCAAATAGAAATTTGGAGGGAAAAAAAAGAAATACTAAAGATTGTGAATATTGCCAAAAAAAGATACAACATTCCAACCCAAGAGAAGACTTCATTTCCTCTGATTTCATATGATATTTAGTTTATGCAACTGAGTAGAAAGGTAATTTCTACCACATTTACTAATATTTACATAGTTGAACAATATGAAAGTTTGAGTATTTTCACAGTGTCTTAGAATAATCTTACAAAGGTTCTTACAAACAAAAGTGCAAGCCTCTTGAGGTCTCCTGAGATCTCATGGGACTTTTCATAATAGAAGGGTGTTAATCCCCAATGCCCTGGCCTATTTCCAATATGGATCATTAGTTTCTGCTTACCTAAATACCTATTACCATTCCAGCTGGCTCAGATATTTGTCACTTCCTGTCTTGAACCATAGTCTGTGTACTAATTATTAAATAGGCAAAGTGAAATGGCTTCTTTGGGTGCCTATATACCATCAAAAATATTTCATACTTGGGCGCCTGCATGGTGGAGCTGGTTGACTCTTGATTCTGACTCAAGTCATAATCTGGGGGTCCTGGGGTTGAACCCTGTGTCAGGCTCTACCTCAGAAGAGAGTCTACTTTAGATTATCTCTCCCTCTGCCTCTCCTGCTCTCTCACTAAATAAATAAATAAATCTTTAAAAATAATTTCATACTGCTTAAGGATTAGTAAAACAGTAGTTTAACGTAGTAAAACAGTAGTTTAACGAACTCTATGTTAACTTTAAAATTTTTTACTGTCATTTTGTACGGCACACAGAATGTTCAGATTGTAAGTTTACACAGAATTTCCAGATTTTATCTATGTCGACAGACTTTGTCAATGATGACCTTATGTGCTAACAAAGCTGTGAACTACAATTAAGATTTTATTTCACACCAAGTTAGTAACCAAACCTAAGCAAGCACAAGGATGAAACACAGATAAACAGACCCAGTTCACCATTCCCTGTCCCTATCATCTACATACACACAATTTTTCCTCAGTCTCTCTCACAAACACCCAAACGCAATGTGTACATGCTTCCCTAAATTTGTATATATGTATATGTACATGTGTGCATACCACATAAATGTTTCTGTATAGACACATCATCTCAACCAGACACATATGATTCATTACAATCAGAACAAAAGAATAATACATCTTCACAGAAATAGGTTTTTACAGATCCTTGGGAATATTAAAACAAAGACCAAGAGGTCCAAATCTCTTATTCAAAAATTCTAAACTCCAAAAATTTCTGAAAACCACAGTTTTACATAAGTTTACCACTAGGTAAAACCTGAAATGAACTGAAATAAAGATAATTATAGCCCTCATTTATCTCACATGATGTGCATGTCAATATGTTTCAATTCAGGTATTTAAGGTTTTACCCATAGATCCCTCTGGGAAATGTTACATAATATATAGTATAGTTGGCTAATTCAGTTTTTAAAATTCAAGAAATTCTGGATTCTAAAGCAAATCCAACCTTAAGGTTTGGAGCTAAGGAATTGTAGAGTAGTATTTTTATTTTAAAGATTTTACTTATTTATTTGAGAGCACACATGCACTTGCGTGTGAGAGAGCAGGTGTAGAGGCAAAGGGGTAGGGAGGGAGGGAGGGAGTCTCAAGCAGACTCTGCACGGAGAGCAGAACCCGATGCAGAGCTCAATCTCAAGACCCTGAACCCAGGAGTTGAACGTTTAACTAAATGAGCCACCCAGTAATACTTTTATATTAAAAATATATGATTTATATATATAATTATTTTTTAAGATTTTATTTATTTATTCATGAGAGACACAGAGAGAGGCACGGACACAGGCAGAGGGAGAAATAGGCTCCATGCAGGGAGCCCAATGTGGGACTCCAGGATCACACCCTGGGCCGAAGGCGGCCCTAAACCACTGAACCACCCAGGCTGCCCGATTTACATAATTATCTGTTCCCCTCTACAGCTTTCATTAATTGCAACCTTCCATAAATACTAAAAGAAGAGAGGAGGGTAAGGAGTCACAATAAGGTTTATGTTTTTAACTCCTCTCTTTAATGCTTATTAATCTCCCTTTAGCCAATGAAGGCTTACCCTGGACCACAGGCAGCAATAGCAGCCAAAAGAGAGACTAGGAGAAACAGAAGTAACAGAAGAAAGCTGAATAATACGCATTAAAGTGCACAGAAAATATTCAAGCCAGGAATCTTGAATCTTGAAAATTTCCCAAATTCTTACTACTACTATTATTTCTAATAACAACTTCACATTAATAACAATGTTTTATTTTTCTGACTCTGCTTTCAAATATGCCATTTGACCTTCATACTCTATAGTCATTCTATATTAACTGTATATAACTCATTTGTAGAGCTATCTATTTTAATCCCAGACTATCTACAACCTACAACATATATAATACCTACCTGAAGATAATTCAGAAGGCATATCCATAGCAAGAAAACCAGACGATGAATTATAAGATGGACCATAAAAAAATTTTCCATTAGCAGTTACTTTGGGATTAGAGGAGATACTGTTTTATCTCTCAGGTAAGATTTTGTTTTGAATTAAACCAATTAAATCACTATTCAAGAAGATTCCATTTCATCGGTTTTCTATATAGAATGCATTCTTCCTCTCAAAACATTAAAAGTACGTACTACATAATTAAGATATATAGGGTTTTCTTTCTTTAAAAATATAATAATATAACACTTAAAGCAGTAATATGTTTTCATATCTACTGAAGTTAATTTTGCAAATTTGTCTGAAACTGAAGGACTTGGCTACTTCATTCACAAAAGTAAATGAAGCAAATAGTATGTCATTACTAGGCAAACCAGCCCCTGAAATTCAACAGGCTAATTACTGATTTTATGGAAATCTATAATTATATCTGTAATAGATGTAATCATCATAAAAATGAATAGAAAATTTGAATTTACCTATATTTTTTAAAGCATAAGGATTCTAAACCTGCTTATAGCTTTGTAAATACATTAGATATAAAATGTGATTATCTAAATTAAATTTAATGATATCACCCAAGATGCTTAAAATTTTTAATTATTCAGCATAATCATACTTTACTTCGTTAATTCTTTTCACTTTTTAATCAGCTCCATGGACTTATATGTGCTCTGCTCACCACTATATTTCCAAAGACTGGAGCTTAGTAGACATGCAATAAACATTTGCTAAATAAATGATATAATAAATTATACCTAAATTAGAATTGGTAAAAAAAAAAGTATATGCATATATATAAAAATTATCTGTAAAAAGAAATCTGTTTGAAACTTATTATTTCAGCAAACTGATGAATTTAGTCTTATCAACTGACATATAAATTCATGTTGTTAGATGAATCACCATTGGCCCTGATTACTGAAAATACAGAAAGATGAAAATTTGTAGCTCTCAACATAGATAAATCCATAAAAGTGATAACCATCTAGTAGCCTAATCTTCCAGAAATGTCAAAAACCAAACTCCAGCTCTGACTATTAAGAATTTAGGTAATTCAATAATTTATTAAACATCTATCTACCATGTGGTCAGTATTATGCAAGGTACTCCAAATACATACATAAATAATATCTATCCTCAAGAAAAGCACATATGTGAAAGAGGAGAGTCACATGAGTAAATAACCAAACATGATTGGCAGGATGAACAAAATCTTACAGAAAAAAATAAAGACTGAAATTGGAGATCATGTTCACAGATGACATGACAACTGATCTGTGGTTGTCACTAGAATGTGGAATAGGATGTGGGTGTTGAGAAACTGCTAAGCCTAAGGTGTCAGAGAATGGCATTATGAACAGAGGGCACAGCATGAGCAAAGGTACAGAAGCACACACACACATAGAAAGATAATAAAACATTTTTTAAAACAAAATAACAAACTATTTTGATATGGACATCCCTTTTTTTAAAAAACTTATTCATGAGAGACATACAGAGAGAGAGGCAGAGACAAAGGAGAGGGAGAAGCAGGCTCCTCACAGACAGCCCAATGCAGGACTCGATCCTAGACCCTAGGACCATGCCCCAAGCCAGAGGCGTCAGAGACGCTCAACCGATGAGACACCCAGGCGTCCCAGGGGCATACCTTTCTATAAAACATTCTTACGAGAGCATTTAACAATATAATTTTAACCAAGTATTATTTAATATTTAAATAATATTTAAATAATATTTAACCAAGTATTATTCTCTTAGGATTTTAAAATTCTAAGACTAGTGTAAAATCTATGAACAGTCCCAGAAAAGTAATTCAATCTATTATCTAAAATAAATAGAACAGATCTTACATCATTTCCTTTGATGTGTAAGCTCAAATCAAAATCACATGAGCAATAGCTTCAAATCCTTCCATTTTTACCACTCTCATGAACCTCATGTCACTTACTCTAAAACTCATAAATTCTAATTCTTTCACAGCTATTAATCTCGTCTCTTCAGAAAGGACCATAATGTCCTTAAAGGCAAAAAAACATTTAATAGTCTTTGAATGTCCGATGGCATTCAGACAGATCTAGAAATATAGTGGATATTCAATTAAATATTTATCGACTATTTATTGAGATTGGGATTTTTACCTTTTTAAAGCACATGTTATTTTAAAATATACTTGATATTATATAGACTTGTAGCTTTTCATTCTAGTTGATCACAGAGTCTAAGAAAATCAGAAAACAATGGGACTTAGTCTTTTAAGAACTTTTAATCTCCATCTTATTATCATAACTGGGTATCTGCTTTGATTATAACCTTATCCTTCACAGATAATTCTATTAGACAACTAGGTTAACTTATAGCAAACACAGAAGAGAACCTGGAGTTTATACACTAAGCAAACACTCTAAATAAAATAATGCAACATTGAAGTTTAAATGTCTTTATACTTCTCAATTCTCATACTACCATGAAAAACTAAAGAAAAGTGTAAGATATAAAGATTCTTAACTTTTCTGTAGAAAGGAACAAAAAGAAGACATTCCAAAATATTTACTGAAGGAGTAAACAAAATAAATATAACTGGAATTAAAAACACATGTAGACTATTATGATAAATGATCAGTTCAAAAACATTTGGGGGGAAAAGATGTTCACCGAGTATTCGGTGAAATTCAGCAATTAAAGGAACTATTCTTTTTATACTAAAGGATAAATGTGTACTTGTAAAGGTGATTATGTTTGGAATATCAGGTAGTAATGCATGAACATACCTGTGTATTTAAAAAAGGAACAGGTTGAGGTAAACACTTGCTAAGAATATGTGTGAAATAATACATAATACTATACTTTTGAAAAGTATAAAACCAAGGATATTTCCCTATAAGGAAGGGAATAAATTCATTTACTAAAAAGCTGTGATTATATTACAAGTATACTTTATTCCCAGAAATAAAAAATATTACCAGAAATAAATAAGTAAATAAAATTAAAATATTCCCAGAAACAGTCTGTAGTGATTTTAATAGAGAAAATTCTCATTAATTTTAATAACAACTTTTGAATATTACAAGACAGAAGTTAGAATGAAAAGGATAAAAGATTGAAAACAGATCTTGATAAAAGATAAACAAAATCCATGGCAAAACTATTAAAGAAATAACTTTCTATGAATGCAAAAGCTTTCTAATGATTATTTAGGCTTTTACTCTTGGTGTACATTATGAGAATTTCATTCTAATTTTTTCATACCACTGATGGCTTCAACCCAAGTCTACTCTTTAAAAAAAAAAAAAAAATCAACCCTTTAGCTTTTTGAGCAGTTTATTTCAACTGATTATTTATACAATAGCCCTAGCTATAGTTGGCTATACTTGTAGTCTTTTTTTTTTTTAACTTGAAGTCTTGATTTGCTTTGTCTTTGTTATCCTTTGAAATTCTTAATAATAAGGAAACTAGGGCCTATTGTTACTTAGGTTATAAAAAAAAGTACCTTCAAAAAAAGGATTACATGGTTTATAAAATAATATAACCATGAGCTTCTGGAAATACAGGCAGTGTCCATTTCCACTCAATTTATACCATGATCTATCTATGGCAGGAATATCTTACATGTAAATGAAATGGACTTAGGTCTACTCAGCTAGTCTTCCCTTTCATTTTTCCAGCAAGCCAGATTGTTGCTGTATAATTACTATCGCAGAAGCAGTAAAGTCTGTTCTTTTAAGCTGCCATCTCATAAACACTAGACACTTCAATTTTGTTTCAGATGCTACAGAATGTGTAATACCTGACCTTAAAATGCATGAGCCCATTCTTACTTTTATTAAACTAGTCATCCCTAATTCTTCTACACTGTTATTTCTGAGACTTCAACAAGTCCCAAAGCGTTTGACGTAGAAGGTGACAGAAGTCAAAGGCACAGAAAACTCAACTTGATCCTGAAAACTAGACCAAGAGTTCTGTACTTCATCATGGAATCATGAATTGCGTCCAACAGCTGTTCTACTCACCGGCTATTTTAAACCATTTAATATGATCTGTACCAAGACTAATTCTTTTCTAAATAAGCATGTCAACACTTATACCAAAACTATGCTGTTCTTCAAAATTGTCTCCTTGAAAAGCTTAATACTTAATTTCTGTTGCCACTTTCAAATAATTTCAGAACTTTCTTTTCAGAAATCTCCATCATAGAAAATTTACTAACCACATAAAGAAATCACTCTCATTACTGTGTAAACACTGGATTAATACCTGGCTTTTTCAGCTTTCCTTCCGATCAGCTCCTCTATTCCCATATTCCCTTAAATTGAATCCCTGCCTTTTTCTTTCCTTTGTATTTTTAAATCAACACTGAGAATTTATAGGGTGGAGTGAACCTTTAGGAGACCCAGGGGTGTGCATGGTGGAATAAAGATTAGATCTGGAAGGAGACAATCATTTTCAGGCTTCTTACTTGCTAGGATCATAGGTAAAAATGTGTTATTTTATAGAAAACCATTAAGTTGTATAATGTCCACACTTTCTCATGAAAAAAATACCTTCCAAACCAATAGTTTCCAAGTTAGCATTTAGAAGGATTAGAAGATGGATGTTTCCAAAATGTAACTGAAATGAGTATTTTCTGAGCTCTGCCCATCTGGAGGTTAACTTGTATTACCGTCTTTCCCTCCAACACATTCCATATTTTTTTTTTTAATTTGAAATACAACTTTATTCTGATTCTAAATGAAAAGGAATGGGAATGACAGTGACAAACGAGATTTCACCACTGGATATTGTGATGGGACTGTAGCAGTCTCATTATCTGAAACTCAGGAAGGAAACAACTGCGTTCCAAAACAGCTAAGTATGCAGGTCCAGAAAAATGAAGGTACTGTTTAAACTGCCACATTCACTCCGAAGCCCATTCATCTCCTTCAGCATCCCAAAGATTAAGCACATGTTCTGCTCAGCTATATAATAAAAGTGGCAAACACACTGCACCACTGACATCACAGGACAGTTGCCTATAATACTAGACTTCTGACGCTGGCCTCCAGCTGCAATTCTCACAGGTCATCATCCTCATCCGGGAGCGTGGTCGTCTGAGCAACCTCTAGATCGTGCTCGTACTGTGCTGCCAGAGCTGGATCCATGACCAACTCTGGGGGGGAAAGAGCAGGCATGGCGACAGGCTCCAGGTTAGGGTCTCCAATTAGTTTTCTAGCAAGCCACAGGAACGGCTTCTCAAAATTGTAGTTACTTTTGGCAGAAATGTCATAGTACTGAAGGTTCTTCTTTCGGTGGAAGACAATAGATTTTGCCTTAACTTTTTTGTCCTTAATATCCACTTTATTGCCACACAGCACAATGGGGATGTTCTCACACACTCGTACCAGATCTCTATGCCAGTTAGGCACATTCTTGTAAGTAACCCTTGACATTACGTCGAACATTATAATGGTACACTGGGCTTGGATGTAGTAGCCGTCCTGGAGCCCACCGAACTTCTCCTGGCCAGCAGTGTCCCACACGTTAAACTTGATGGGGCCCCTGTTGGTGTGGAACATGAGGGGGTGGACATCCATGCCCAGAGTGGCTACATACTTCTTCTCGAATTCACCCGTCAGGTGACGCTTCACGAACGTGGTCTTGCTGGTGCCGCCGTCGCCAACCAGCACCAGCTTGAACTGGACTTGGGGCTCTCCCTGGGCAGCCATAGCGCTGGTGCTTCCAGAAGCGTCTCTGGCCCGTCTGACTCCACATTCCATATTCTTTATCACTGTTCATCATGCCCTGCACTAAGATTAATTTCCTCTAAAACAGTCAGTGCTCTAACTTGAGGCTGGCCTATACTACTAAGAATATTCAAATACAAATAAATAATGCTTGGACTTTGGTGGAAGGACTATGAAATCCCAAGAATTTCTGGTAAACTAGGCAACCTCCCATCACAGTTGCTATAGTACAGGTGCCCCTTTCATCCCTTACTTCCTAAAACAATAGCATATTTTTAAGGATGGTTGGGGGCCAATAACCAAAGTAGATGAGAGCAATTTGGCCCATTACTAAGAAATATAACTGGGTAATTCATTTAAATCATGAGTATGAATAAAAATTTGTACTTAAGTAAACAGTTAAAAGCTCATCCATCTGAACTAAGGAGAAGACATAAACCACTCAGTTTGACGCAAAAATGAATATGACCACTCCACCGAAACTTTGGGGGAGGGAGTTTTCAAATGTTTTTAGTAACCAGAAATAAAGTAAACAAATAAACAAGTAAAATAAACAGAAATTAACCGAATGGTGCTCACCTAATCGGAAATTTGTAAAATTTTCATAAATTACTTGTCTAGAGTCTTCTTTATTATTTTGGGTTAAAACTCATAAAACTATAAAAGGACTTGTGTTTGCAATTTTAGCTGCCCAAACTTGTTTTTCCCCATAAAGTCTAACTCCACAACTGTAAAATCACTAATGAGATTTTCACAGAAGCTTCAAGATTCATACTTTGTATGTTTTTAGATACATCTATTCATATTTCTATCTTTTAGTAGTTTGTAGATGGACATCTGCATCCTAAGATCTAGTGTGACACAACCTATCAGCACTTTCCCAATTACAGAGAAAAATGAGAAGTAGTAGAATCCAAATACATATTATGCCAAAAATGTCAAATCTTTCAGGAATTAGTTTTCTTAAATAATCATTAAAACATAAAACTCTTAGAAGAAGATACATACAACAATCCTAGAAGAAAACATAGGCAATAATGTCTTTGACAAGGGCCATTGCAACATATTTCTAGATAGATCTCCACCAGCAAGAGAAACAAAAGCAAAAATAAACTATTGGGACTACTCCAAAATAAAAAGCTTTTAATATCCAAAACATATAAAGAACTTACATAATTACACACCACAAAACCCAAATAATCTGGTTAAGAAATAAACATTTTTCCAAAGGAGACATACAGATGGCCAAGACACATGTGAAAAGACTCAACATCACTAACCATCAGAGAAATGCAAATCAAAACCACAATGACATATCACCTTAACACCTTTCTGAATGGCCAGAATGAAAAAGACAAGAAATAATAAGTGTTGGTGAGGATGCAGAATAAAAGAAACCCTCATGCACTATCAGCAGGAACGTAAATAGATGCAGCCACTGTGGAAATCGTGGAAATCAGTATGGACAGTCCTCAAAAACTTAATAGAAATACAATATGTGCAGTAATTCCACTTCTGGGTATTTACCCAAAGAAACCAAACACTAAATTGAAAAGATATATGTATTCCTATGTTTACTGCAGCTTTATAGTAGCCAGAATATGGAAGCAACCTAAGTGTCCATCGACAAATGAAAACTAAAGAGGATGTAATATATTTCTTACACACACACACACACACACACACACACACACATACACACAGAGGAATATTACTCAGCCATAAAAAGGATGAGATCTTGCCATCTGCAATAACATGGATGGCCCTAGAGTATATTATGCCAAGTGAAATAAGATAGGGAAAGGCAAATACCATTACGATTTCACTTTTAGATGTGGAATCTAAAAAACGAAACAATTGAAAAAACGAGCAAAAAAGCAGAAAGAGAACCATAAGCAGAGAACAGGCTGCCAGAGGGGAGGGTGCTGGGGGGATGGGAAAATGAAGGGGAATAGAAGATACAGGCTTCTAGTTATGCAATGAATAAGTCACAGGGATAACAGGTACAGGATAGGAAATATAGTCAGTGGTACTGTAATAGCATCATTGTATGGTGACTGATAATAGCTACACTTGCAGGGAGCACAGCACAAATGTAAGGACTTGTAAAATCACCAAAAATAATGTACACCTTAAACTAATGTAACCTGTATGTCAACTATAATAATCGATGTACCAGAAAATAATAATTAAAACATGTTGCACTAAGCAATATTATGCACTTCCTAAAACTGAAAAAATGTGGTAATGTGAATTTTAAGACTTGATTCTTTAATTAAAACTTTCTGTTTTGATCAATTACAGTTACATTATTATGAGGTAAAGAAAGCAAACAATTGAGCATTGTACCTAGTTTACATCATTTTTAAAGAAAATATTAATTTAAATGTTTTGTTAAATATTTATAAAGAAAACTCTAGAAGTAACTTGAATTTACACTCAAGTAGATTACCAAAGACTAGGGCAGCCCAGGTGGCTCAGCAGTTTAGCACAGCCTTTAGCCCAGGGCATGATCCTGGAGACCCAGGCTCAAGTCCCACTTCAGGCTCCCTGCATGGAGCCTGCTTCTTCCTCTGCCTGTGTCTCTGCCTCTCTCTCTCTCTGTCTCTCTCATGAATAAATAAGTAAAATTAAAAAAAAAAAGATTACCAAAGACTAAAGATAATAGCATTTGTGGATATAAATGAATCTGTATTTCCTTTTTATTAATGTATTCTAAACTAGGAAATTTATACATAGATAATTCATGAAAACTCATCTTTCTTTCCCAGTCTTTGAGCAAAAAGGAAGACAAGAATTAAAATCATTCAATATTTATAGTTACCATACTGATCTGGTTGAAAGATTAATTTAGCTATACTTAAAATTATACACTTATTTAAAATATAGAGAGCTGAGAGAAAAATGATACAAGATATGGTGAAAAAAGCTAAATGGCACCAACAGGAAGCAATCAGACATGCCCTCCTGTTACGCTCAAAATCAAATATGCAGAGTAGAAGGCAAGGCCTAATCAAAAATCTGTGCCATGAAAAAGGTATGAGTGGCCAGGGAGAACTAAGTTAAATTAAAGACATAAGGGGAAATAATTATTAAATGCAATGAGTCATCTTGGATTGGACCCAGTCTGGACAGATCAACTGTAAATAGTATTTTTCAGAAAGCTGAAAAATGGGAGCATGTACGGGGTATTAGATAAGATAAAAAACTGCTAACATGGAAAAGCCAAAACTCTTAATTGAAAAAAGCATATACTAAAATAACACGTACAATAGTAGGATACAGTTTTAGTAAAGAAATACATGTGTACATATATACATACAGAAAAACATCTCAAACATATACTACAGTATTAATGGTGTCATCTCTGGGTGGTAGAAATATGATATTTTTAATTTCTTATTTTTTAAAATTTTTTTAACTTTAACTTTCTGTATTTATCCATGTACTGCTTTTGCAAAGCTGAAATATAACCTGAGGAAAAAATGAATATATATGCTTTCCTCCAAAACAATATGTGAGTGACATTTTTTAAATTCCAGAATTCAGAACTATACTACATCATTCATATTCATAGAGTAAATAATATATATTTGCCAGCCACCTTTTTGAAGAGCTAATTTTGGTGATGGTTGTCTTAATGTAAAGTGCCAATAGAAAATTTAAGTAGGGTACTCACCCATCTAATAACATAGTCATCCAAATATGAGTATTTTATTTAATAGTAGGTGTCTTACAGTCAGTAGCATATATCTGTCTCAACTGAGAAACAAAATAATCATTTTTGGATTTCCCAAAAGAATTAATTTCAGAAAGTAACATAACTTTAAAGCACAAAATGTCTGACGTCTAAACAATAAACCTGTTAAGTTGATTTGGGGGAAAAAAATACATTGATTCATGATTACACAAGTAACAGGCACATTTCCTCCATACTAATCACTTAATAATGACTTACCAACATAAACTTGGGTTAATGTAAAAAAAAAAGATCAATTTTAGTTCAAAAATTAAAATTTAGTAGAAATGTGTACAAAGGATGCTTATGTATAAAATTATAGCTTCAAATATTTGTATGAAAGTTCAAAAGTTAAATTCAAAAAGAAAAGCAAAAAATGCAGGGCCATGAGTTCAAACCCTATGTTGGGCTCCATGCTGGATGTGGAGCCTACTTACAAGAAGAAAAGAAAAGAGAAAAGAAAAAAAAAAAACAACAGATCAAGTCTCAAGAAGATGGCACGTACTCCTCAGCTGGAATAACAGAAAAAAATCACAGTCTTTCAAAAATAAAGATTACACTAGAACTGAAGGCAATGAAAAAATCTAGACAGACTTGTTTGTATGAATTAACATTATGCCCTAATCCGGAACAATTGGATGAGATATGGGTGGCCAATTCAAAACTAATTAATCCACTGGCTTAATCATAATCAAATGCTCTCCTCTAAGTTAGACCCAAGAGTGAGACACAAAGATAATGCTTAGGGTGGAGGTCTTGTAAATTTGGGCAAAGCGATAAGTAAAGGAAGCTGGTCTGTAAAAGGAACAGGAGCAAAAAGTAGACATCCACCTGGGAACCTGAATTTAAGAAGCATTATGGGTCCCTAAAAGGACAGAAAAAACAGATTCTATTCCTATTTTTCAATGCCTATAAGACCGAACTGTATTTGTATTCATGTTGGATACCCCACATCTATCTTTACTTGAGCCAGCCTAAGTGGCTTTTTTTTTTTTTTTTTTTGGCAAACATGTGAGCCTTTACTGTAACAATTTATACTCTCACAGCTATTTTTATTCCCTACAAATAACAAAAAACTTAAGGTTTAAATTAGCATCTATTCATATGCAGTTTAACTCTAAAAATCTAAAAATGATATTCTAAGTATTGTATGACAAGTATCGGACATTTGGAAACATCTAGCACTATAATAAGCTACCAACCAAGGATATTAGTGTATTAAAATTAAATAGGTAGCAGAAAGGATATGAGAATCATTAGGATAGAGAAGTTTCATGTAAATGGACTCATACCATATGTAGTGCTTTTTTCCCTTGGCTTGATGGTTTGAGATTCCAACCATGTAAGCATGTATTGATTCCTTTCTGTTGCTGAATAATTTTCCTTCATATGGATGTAGTGTATCTATATTGTGGCATGATTTTTAAAAATTTATTCACCAGTTAATATTTAGCTTGTTTCCCATTTAGTATTATTATGAACAAGGCCACTATGAACAACAAAAAATTGTGTACACATGTTTCATTTCTCTTGGATAAATTCCAGGTAGTAAGAATGTCGAGTCATATGGTAAGTGTATGTTGACTTTATAAGAAAATGCCAAACTGATTTCCAGGATGGTTGTGTCATTTTTCATTTCTACTTGCAACATGTAAGAGTTCCAATTGCTCCATATCCTCAGGAACACTTGGAATTATCATTTGCCAGTGTTGTCTTTAATTTAGCCATTCTAATCCACATGCAATGTTGTCTCATTGTGGTTTTAACTTGAATTTCTCTGATAACAATTTTAATGACACTGAGCATATTTACAAGTGTTGTTGGCCATTCTCTTTTGATCCTTTGTCTTTTTTTTTCAATTGGGTTGTCTTTTTTTTTTTTAAGTTCTATATCACAAGTCCCTTTTGAAATTAAATTTAAAACATTTATACAGGGATCCCTGGGTGGCGCAGCGGTTTGGCGCCTGCCTTTGGCCCAGGGCACGATCCTGGAGACCCGGGATCGAATCCCACATCAGGCTCCCAGTGCATGGAGCCTGCTTCTCCCTCTGCCTATGTGTCTGCTTCTCTCTCTCTCTCTCTCTCTCTCTCTGTGTGTGTGACTATCATAAATAAATAAAAAATTTAAAAAAAAATAAAATAAAAAAATAAAACATTTATACAGTAATAGGAACAATGCTAAGAATTTTGATGCATAACCTCCATTACCATCAAGTGACAAAATAAAGTAGAAATATGTACTCACATCATAAGTCACAGTCTATCTCCTATATCATTCCTCATTTCTCTGGAATGCATGGTTCACAATATTTACAAAATGACTCAATGTATTAACTAAATTAATTACTAAGAATTTTGTTTGGGGGCTCAGAAAAGTCAATGGAGAGGTATTTTTTAAAAAGTCAACAGAAAATCAAAGTAATACAACTCTGACATACAAAAAAGTGATTTTATAAAGAATTTCAAATAATGAGTATATATTATTATGCTTTCAATAATCTTTATAGTACAGTAGAGCTTCTGATCCTGAAGACTTCATTTTAGGAATATAAGGCATGAGAAAGAAAGTAAATCAAACTGGTACCAATAAACATAAGAAGCAGAAGAAGGAGACAAAAGACACAAGATAGCTCTCAAAAATCAGTGACTTAATATACTAAGCAAAACATAAACATAAAAGCAAACCAAACTGAATATTCCATGGGAGAAATACTAATAGATCAAGAAAGAACTCAAGGGAGAACCCATGTTCTAAAGTGCCTAGAGTTACAGTGTCCAATACAGTAGATAACAGGCACATGTGCCTGTTTACATATAAATTTTAAATAATTAAAATTCAGTTCCTCATTGAACTAGCCACATTTCAAATACTTATTAGCCATATTTGATAGCACAGATAAAAACAAAACAAAAAAACTTTCATCACTGCAGAAATTCTGTCAGACAGTGCTGGCCTAGGTTATTCAACAGGCTCACCTAAAGAGCCTAGGGAGTTTTACTCTTATTTGGATTTTTTCCTATGAAGGAAATAGAGCATTTTACTTTATTATTTTGTTAGTCTTACTCAATACTCTAAAAAAAGAATATTTATATCGTGCATGTATACTATCCCCTAGAAGGTAACCACAGCATTGTATTAAGCTTTATCATTCCTTTGCTATTTAAAAATAATTGTACTAAATATGTCTCCCTAAAAAATGCATTGCTTTGTTTGGCCTGCTTAATTTTATATGCAGAGAATGAGACTTTTTTTTTTTAATTTTTATTTATTTATGATAGTCACACACAGATAGAGAGGCAGAGACACAGGCAGAGGGAGAAGCAGGCTCCATGCACCGGGAGCCCGACGTGGGATTCGATCCCAGGTCTCCAGGATCGCGCCCTGGGCCAAAGGCAGGCGCCAAACCGCTGCGCCACCCAGGGATCCCGAGACTTTTTCTTTACACCACTTGTTCTTTTCACTATTTCCACTTACTCTGAGGTTTACTCTCATTCATCTAAATAACACTGCTATTTGATACAGTACACTACAAAAAGCCCCATTTTATTCAGAAAAGCTAGACCTAAACCAATGAAATCACCAACCTACATAACGAAGCTGTGTAAGTTACAAACAGAATGTGAAAGGTTCCCAACAATTCTCTATAAAACAAGTCAATGTTTTCTAAATTACATTTAACTACTCCTAAACTGAGAACTTTCTTGTGCATCAAAGACAGATCTTAGTTCCTACACATACATATATCTTTTCTGTTCTCTTTTTAATTATAGAGCAGTGGCTATCAAGGTAGGTTTCCGCAACAGGAGCATTGGAACTTGTTAGAAACAAGGGGAACTTGTTAGAAAGACAAATCTTCTGCCCCAACCTAAATCCACTGAATCAAAAACTCTGGGGATGGGGTCAAGCAGTATTTATTTTAACAAGCCCTCTAGGTGATTCTGATTTGTGCCAAAGTTTAATAACCTCTAGATAAGTATCTCAACAATCAGTATAGACAAGATGTTAAACCATGTACAAATTTCTAACAGTTAATCAATAAACTCAATTACCAAAAATCGACTACCCTTTTCCCATTTGTTGAATTTTACAAACTTCAGCTTACTCTAAAATATTACTTTAAAAATAAATAATCCAAAATACAAAAAAACAACAAAGTTACCAGTGTAACTACATATGTATACTAACAGTTTACTTTCTCTCCCACTCCCTCCTTCCTTCTTCTCTCCCCCAACCCCTTCTCTCTATATATAGTTTTTATTCTAAGAGTGCCAAATTTTTCTTTAATTAGCCATTTTCTTTTTTTTTAAGATTTTATTTATTTATTCTTGAGAGACACACATACAGAGAGAGAGAGAGAGAGAGGCAGAGGGAGAAGCAGGCTTCCTGCAAAGATCCCAGTGTGGGACTCAATCCTGGAGCCCAGGATCACACCCTGAGCCGAAGGCAGACTCTCAACTGCTGAGCCACTCAGGCATCCCTAATTAGCCATTTTCTAATTATGGTCTCTTTTTAAAAACCATTTTCCATATGCACCTTGGCCAGTTGCCTTTCTTTGGTAAATACCATCTATGTGTTCTTTTCTGGTTTTTCTATTTCTAAACAGAGATTTTTTTTCTTTGACAACTTTTTTAAAGGCTCTGTATGTATTAAGCTCTCAACCCACTGTTACACAACTGCAAACACTTTCCCAAACATGTAGTTTGTCCTTATACATTTTTTAAAGATTTTATTTATTCATGAGAGACACAGAAAGAGAGGCAGAGACATAGGCAGAGAGAGAAGCAGGCCCCATGCTGGAAGCCTGATGTAGAACTCAATCCCCGGACTCCGGGATCACAACCTGAGCCAAAGGCAGACATTCAACCACTGAGCCATCCAGGCGTCCCTATATGTCTCTTCAATCTCTTTTTTTAGTAGCACATTAAAGTAGTAAATTAAAATTATTTCTCCCCAAAAAATCATGCCCAAGTCTTAACATCCAGTATCTCTGAATGTGTGACCCTATTTGGAAATAGGGTCTTTGCAGATGTAGTTAAAAATCTCAAAATAAGACCAAGCAGGATTTAGAATGGCCCCTTCATCCAAAGACTGGTGTCCTTATAAGAAAGAGGAAACAGAAATCTGAGACACTGAGACATAAAGGAACAGGCTATGTAAACATGGAGGCAGAGACTGGAGGTATGCTGCCACAAACCAAGAAACATCAGGGTGCCAAAGAAGCTAGAAGAGGCCCTACCAACACCTTGATTTTAAACTTCTGGCCTCCAGAACGGAGAAGGAATAAGTGTATTTTATGCCACCCAGTTGGTGGTAATTTGTTAGGGAAGTCCATGAAACTAACTTACCTATGCAACAGAACTTTCTGCAATAATGTAAATGTTATATATTTGCAGTGTCAAATATGGTAGCCACTAGCCACATGTGGCTATTGAGCACCTGAAATGTGGCTAGTGCAAATAAGAATCTGGGTTTTTAATTATATGTAATTTTAATTATTTTAAATTGTAAAATGTTTCCCTTTTGTTTTTTGAGATTTTTTTTTTTTTGTAGGGAAAAGGAAAGAAACTGATGAGTTGTTCTGTCAAGTTTCCCAGTCTAAATTTTTCTGACTGTATCTACTTGCTATTAATTAACATTTTCCTCTTCTGTATTTTCTATAAATTAGTAGTTGAATTTAGATGTTTTATCAGATTGAAGTTCAATTCTTTTTGTCTAGGGGGTGGTAAGCAAGACTACTCCAGAGTAGTATTTTGTCTTCTATTAGGAGGCAAATGTTCTGGCTGTCTTTCTCTGGTGTTAGTATCCATGATATTCAATTACATTAATTTATTAGGGTCTACAAAAATGGTAATACTCTAATTTTATAAATCTTTTTGCTTATATTAGCTAGAATAGTTCTATAAAAAGAAACTTTTCATCTATTATTTAGCTGCATAATGGTATTGCTCTTAGAGGAAAAGCAAGATAAACACTCAAATCTTTCTACTTTCAAAAATAATAATTAGTTTATTAGCATCCTCCACCACTATGACCAGTAATTTTTTAGGAGTCATTATGAACTCACATACTTAAACATATATATTCTGTCTCAATCCATTGTAGGCATTATCTTTATTGAAGCTCAAATTGTCCCATTTTTGGCCAGTAGAAAGCTCTTCAAATTGGACCCTAAGTCTTTCTGACAAGATTCTATAGTCTTTGAAGCTTCCTCATTATCTCATAAAACAAGATGTTTCAGGCTTATTTGGAAAATCACCTGCCTCAAATAGGAGATTGGCCCTTTTTTCCAAGTATCTTTGATTACTTTTAATGAGAAATTAATGTGTAGAGACATCAATTTAGATGCAAAAAAAAAACTTTAAAAATTGAATTCTACACTTTTATTAAAATTTTTATTTGCAATTAGCTGTGTGTCCATTATCTGCCATAAACTCTTAGAATTGCTTCATGTTAAACAACAGGAAATAAAAAAGCCAGTTTTTCATTACCAACATATTTTATTTTTAATATGTTCACACAGATTATAGAGAAAAGCAGATTTTATCAGGTAATTCAAATTTTTTTACAGTGGATTCTAATAACTTGAAATCACTAAAATTCAATTATTACATCATTAATTGACAATCATTAAAATACCTTCAGTTCACAAATTTTTTTTCTCACAGTATAGCAATATGATTATATACAAAATGTGGGAGTAGGATTATAACTATATATATAATTATATACTTTTAATATGATATTTAAGTAGGGTTTACTAGCAAATTCCAATATACCTTCAATTTTTTATTTAGACTAAATTTTTTCAACTAGAGATAAAAGCAACTTGATTACTAATATTTTTTTTTATTTTTATTTTTTAAGTTTTATTTATTTATGATAGTCACAGAGAGAGAAAGAGAGAGAGAGGCAGAGACACAGGCAGAGGGAGAAGCAGGCTCCATGCACTGGGAGCCTGACGTGGGATTCGATCCCGGGTCTCCAGGATCGCGCCCTGGGCCAAAGGCAGGCGCCAAACCGCTGCGCCACCCAGGGATCCCTGATTACTAATATTTTAAATGACCTGTTACCATATCCTAATTATTATTAGGTCGTGGCCACAGCTAGATGCTGGTACACAAATCCAAATGTTAAAATGAATTTAATCTATTAATCACAAAAAGATAGCTACAGATGTGTTTTCCACTTGCACGTAAGCTATAGCACGTTTGCTATAGGCGGTCCTTTACTAACATTTTATCAATATTGCAAACGTTTTTTTAAAAGAAAATTTGAAGGAACCATTACAAAATTAAACTAAGTATGTTTAAAGGAGATCACTATTATTCACAACTAAACAACCAGAAGTCTAATATTATAGGAAATGTATTTAATAAATACATCGTGTAAATGGCTCGACTACAAAAACAAAAATAGCATCTAAATAATTTCATAATATCTTACCTAGCAAGTTTAATTAATGATAAAATTATTGCCTAAAAATCAGCTAGGAAGCAGATCTGTGCAAGGGAAAATGGTATAGAAATGTATGAAACAAATTCATATATACACACACACGTGTTCATACATGTATATTCATATACACACATCTCACCTATAACTATTTCTTAGATGGACAGACAGATGGATGGATAGACACATGCACATATGGAAGGAAAGAAAATGAGTTAATATTGATACTTCAAATTCTAATTGAACACTATAGGATTTTGTCCTTCCAGTCTTCCTTCCCCCTTTTCATATTTAAAAGTGTCTCCTCCAACAATAAGAAATCTGGCTTCCGTTACCCATAAAATACTTCAACCCTGAGGCATGTAGTCCAAATACTATGTTCTAAAGTTAACTTGCGTTGGGGACCTGGGTGGCTTAGTCAGTTAAGCATTCAGTCCCTGGTTTCAGCTCAGGTCATGGGTCCTGGGATTGAGCCATGGTGGCTGCTTAAAATTCTCTCTCTCTCCATCTGCCCCCTAAACTCCACTCACACTCTCTAATAAATAAATAAAATCTTAAAAAATAATAAAGTTACACAACCCACATGTAATTGTGTTACTCACTGAAATCAGCTGAGTTCATTTGTTTGTTTTAGTCCGTTTTTGTTTCATTTTTCTGTAACTTCACAGATTTTAACATGTGAAACATGAACATATTTCCAAGTGTCAGAATCATACAAGAAGGTATACTCAGTAATGTCATAACCTGCTCCCCTACTTTAATCCCATGCCCACTCCTCATTCTTTCTACCCTGTTTTTATTACTATGTCTGCGTTTTCTGGTTTAGTTTCCTGTATTTCATTTGCAGATATACATATACTTTATGTTGCCTTCTTTCTTATAGATAAGGTAGTATATAGTATGGCTACTCTTTTGTACGTTGCCCATGTTTAGGCACATATGTTTATGTGTACACAAACATATAATTCTAGAAATTGCTCCTTATCAATTTATAGAGGCTGTCTCACTCTTTTCTATACCTGTATCGTGTGTGGATGCACTACAGTTTTCTTAAGCACTTTGTTCTGTATTGACAGATTGTTTCCAATATTTTGCAATTACAAATAAGGCTGCAATGAAGAATCTTGTCCATATGTATATTTGTATTGCTGGAGCAAATCTTCAGGGTAAAATGCCAGAATGCAATGCTGGGTCAAAAATGCAAATCTTGTTTTGTCAGATACCTGGCAAAGTCCTTTCAAAGTTTTTGTGACAGCAATCTGCATTCTCACCAGCAATGCACAGGAAGGGGTCACAGACATTTTAGTGACAGGAAAAAAATTTACTGTTAGTCACTACATATAGTAACTCACTTCTTTTATAACAACTTCATATAATTCACATATTTAAAGAGTACGATTCAATAGTTATTAATATTTCACAGCTATGCAACCATTAAATCCCACTATCAAATTTCAGAACATTTTCATCACACAGTACCTCCAAAAAATCCATATCCATTCAGTCATTCACCTGTTCCCCTACAATCTACTGTCCATTATCTGCCCTGCCCCAAGCCTTGGTAACCACTAATCTACTTTCTATCTTTACAGATTTCCCTATTCTGGACATTTCATATAAAGGAATCATATAATAACGTGAACTTTTGTGACTGGTTTCTTTCACTTAGCACGTTTTTAAGGTTCATCGATATTGTAAGCATGTTTCAGTACTCTATTTTTATCTTTTTAATCGCCAAATAATACTCCACTGTATGGATATACAATGCTTTATACATTGATCCAGTGACAGACCTCTGGTTTAATTTTTGTCTATTACAAATAAAGCTGCTATAAATACTCATGTTCAAGTTTTTGAGTGGACATGTTCTCAATTTTCATGGAATACTTAGGAGTGGAATTGGTAACTTTAAAGTTATATGGTATGGTAAAGTTATATGGTAACTTTATGATTAACCTTTTGAGGAACTGCCAAGCTGTTTTCCAAAGCAGTTTATACCATTTTACATTGCCAACAATATAATTAATCTCTTAACTTGATTTTCATTATTATAAATTGCCACATCACCTTCTATTCCAGCTCTAATAACAAGCACAAACAAAATAACTCTGAATGTGACAACATATAATCAGGGCACTGTTCAGTGTAAGATTAGTTAACTTTCCCTGTGGCATCATTGATCTAAATATTAATTAGCAATGCATATATACAAGAGTGCAGGATGCAATGGTTGTGAATTAATGTGGAAAGTTTGTATTAACACAGAATATAATAGTTTCTATTCATTTTACGTACATATGCTTTTCGTATCTCAGTGTAAATTTTAACTTGGGCTTCTCTTATGATAAGTGAAAGTGAGTTTCTTTTCAAATAAAGAAAGTTATAGTTTATTGTGAAAACTGTCCATATCTTTTGCCTACTGCAGCTCTTTCAATTTGGTCTTGTCTTTTCACACTCTATTTTTAAAGATTCTTCATATAGGAGGGATACTGGTCCTTTATCTGTGATATATAATGCAAAATATTCTTTCAGCTTTATATCTATTTATTTTTGTTATTAGTGGGTTTTTGTTTGTTTTTGCCATACAGAAGTCTTACTTTACACTTTTACAGAGTCAAATTTATCTGCCTTTCCTTTTGTTGCATATAGATTTTTGAGTCATAGAGAAAACTTTATACCCTGATTACAGAATTCATCCATGTCTTCTGTTCCTATTTGTAGAATTTCTTTCTTCTCTCTAGATCTCTGATTCATTTGCAGTTTTTCTATATGATATGAGGTATGAATTTAATTTTATCTTTTTTCCAAATGGTTAACCATTTCTTAAAAAGCTCATTTTACCTAGTGCTCTGAGATGCCAGATTTATCATGTGCCAAATTTCCATATGTTCTTATGTCTCTGTTTTTTCCTATTCTATTACACTGTTCTGTCTGCATGATATTAAACAAAAATCTAATTTGCAAAATGAGACAGACTAGTTGTAGTTTAAAGTTCCTTCCACTCTATATCTACTCTTGAAATTTACAACACATCCGTAGTCAACCACCATTAAGTGACCACGCTAAAACTTAACTGGTCTAATCATATGAAATTGACAATGATTATTTATACTAGTTATGTAAGCAAGCTAATGCATATTAGGATGTGATTTACAAGTATTATCTGAAAATTTCTGTCCAACAATTAATAATTCATGGAACCATACAGACAGACACTGACTTTGTATGAAGGGCAAAATTATTTAAATAAATCTATTTCAACAGTTTAACTTTATGTAGAAACATTTTATAGCTCCTCAACACCTTTCAATATCAGTACTATGATAGTCACAAGTTTATTATTAAATTTAATAAAAGTCATGTAGAGAGAAAGTAGTAAAGACTGTAACAGTATTTACACTTCTATATTTCTAAAACATGAACCATACAGATAATCTATTGCACTTCACTTTCTTTCCTGCTACCATGAGCTGCCCTTGCTCTTAGCCAAAGCTATTCTCTCTACCTATGCAACTTGGGTCTATCCTCTCAGCTCAAGCAATTCTTCCTCCTCCCTCCCTCCTGTAACATGCTATATTAACTCTCAATCTTAAAAAATATAAAAAATTAAAAACTACTTCGGACCCACTTACCTCTCCCCACCATCCCACAGCTACAGTACCCTTTCTATCTTTCCCACAAGAGCAAAATTCTGGGATAAAGAGCCAATATTTGCTTTCTCTCATTTCTTCTACTCTCCCAAACTTCTTCCCACTAGATTCTTGTTCCATCCACTCTACCACAACTGCTTTCAAAATCAACAATGACCTCCAAATTATTAAAGCAAGTGGTCAATTTGTCATCTTAATTGTCTTAGCAGCACTTAATACCCTTATTAGCAGCCCCTCTTCCTTAAAACGCTCTCTTCATTTGTCTTCCATAATACCATACTTACCTTGTTTTCCTATTTTATTTCCAGACATGCCTCTTAAGTCTCTCCTGGCTCATCATCTTAACCTCTAAATGTTGAAGTGCATACAGATCTTTGGATCTCTTCTTCATGTACATTCACTCCAATCCCATAACTTTAAATCCCATCTATTCATATGACCCCAAGAGGATACCTCCAGCTTACATCTCTACAAGCATCTCAATTCAGAATATTCAATTACCTACTAATACCTCCATCTGGATATCTAATACGTATTTAAACACATCTAAAAATGGATTCCCAAAAATTAAAAAAAAAAAATAAAAAAAAAAAAATAAAAATGGATTCCCAATCCTTTCTCAAAAAAAAAAAAAAAAAAAAAAAGAGCCTGGTTATCACAGAGCAAGTTGAACATGAATGCCAGAGGACTTAAATCTCAGTTAAAGGACAGTATTCCAACTACTGAATTCTGATTAACCATTATCAGTATTTGAGTCTCCAACCTTCATAGCAGCATCTTTCAGAATAAACATCTGTAATTTATTTTAGCGACAACACTTCAAATTAAGTACAAAAGTAAGAGATTTATATTTTATACCTTTTTTCAGTATAACCCATTAATACTCATAAGAATAATACTGAGCTTTATTGATGCTATTTTAAAACTGTAGCTATTCTTTGATTCTTTCAGGTTGAAAAGTATAAGTTCAAAGGTTCTGATTTTTGTCTTGTCTTTAATGTGAAAAAAAAATCAACCAGCATATGTTGATTAAAAAAAAAAAATGAACCTACTCCTTTAGTATTCTCCACTCTCACCTAAGAATAATAACTATTCTTTCCGTTTCATCAGTTCTACCTTCAGTATATATCTCAAATTTAAGCACATGTTCTGTAGCCTCCTGACTGGTCTTTTCTTTCTACCCTATTCTCTACACAGCATCCAATGTGATCCTCTTAAAACATTAAATAAGAAGTCATTCCCTCCAATGGCTTCCCATTTCAGTCAGAGTAAAAAGTAAAAGCCAAGCCATGCTGCTGCACTTCCAAATGGCTCCTATTTGTTTCAAATGGACTGAAAAGCAATCTGACTTATTTTCTTGCTTAGTGTTCTATAAGTAATATTATGAATAGATCCAAAAGAAAATGGAAGCCAGCTTTTTCAACAATTTCTAATTAAACCCAAGCCCCAAAAAAGTATCAAAATTATTAAAATTTATTCATTTATTTAAGTAATCTTCACACCCAACATGGGGCTTAAACTCACAACCCTGAGATCAAGATTCACATGCTCTCCTGACTGAGCCAGTCAACTGCCCCAGTAGTGATCAGCATCATATTCTCATTTAGTAACCACTGAGTAGCTCAAAAAATTGATATTTTTGTCTAGTTAAAAGAGAAATTCCTCCACTTAACTAGCTTAATATGAAACAACATTCACAATTTTTTAAAGCAATTCTACTATGGTTACTGTGTTCAAGTTTCTTCAAAGAGCTCCAATGGTTAGGATATCTGCCCTGATACTTGATCTCCTCCTTTCACTGCAGTGAGGCTGAGCTGAAAAACCTGTAGTAGTGCCCCTTCCCTACCCTAGCAAATGAACATCCTCTCTCTCTTTATGAACGTTTTTTGAGCCCAGAACAAGTCCTAATCAGTTGGATTCCTGATTCCTTTCCCACGAACTTGGCCCATTCTCTTGTACATAATACTCAGCAAAAAGCCAAGAGTGCCACAGTGAGGAAAGAGGCACATCTGGGTCTTGGAGAAAACAGCTCTATCTTCCTCACTCAGTGAACTAGACTGACAAACACAGAAGAATGAAAGAAGCCAGAGTTTTAAAAAGGTACATACAATAACCACAAGTTTCAGGAACTACACAGAACCCACTGTATTAGTAAACTATGCTTCATCCAATACCAAAGAATGTTGACAAGTATTTCTTAATTGATCAATTGAATCTCTACTCTCAATAACCAAAACGGATGATCTAAATATTCTTTATTTTTCTTTACCTTTACAAAAGTCTTCACACCAGAATAAGCTAGCAGGTATTCAAAAGAATGTTCCTTAATGGGGGTATATTAGAGTTTAATGAAGTAATCACTATCAATAATTATAAATCCAAATAAGCTTCATCCATTTTATGCCAAAAACATTTGTTATTCACTAAGTACTTGATATACCTTTAAATCAAAATCATATTGGATGTTTCATATTCAAATACATTTAATATATATAAATAATTTACTTTGATATTTTTTCAATTTTTCTACTACATAAAAGGAAAAAAAGTTTAATTGCTTTTAATATCAAAGTCACTTGCAGGAGAAATGACAACAGCCTATACACCTCATAGCCACATATCATGTGACTGCAATCAACTATACCCAGTGGCCAACAGAAATAACCAAAAAAAAAAAAAAAAAAGCTTAAATAAAGCTTATGCACTCTTCTCCAAAAGAGAAGTGAAAATCATTCCCTGGCTTATTTTCATATACCAACAGAGTCTCTTGATTTTAATAAGAGGCTTTATAACTAACTTACCTCATTAATCCTAATCGGTTTTTTAGAAGGTTAGATTATAGAACCAAATAGACCATACAGCAAAATAAAAGTCAAAAATTGGTCAGTCCTGCTAAAAACTGACAAGCTAAGAAATTACTATAGGTAATAAGGAAATAAAAAATAAAAATGCCACATATATACATGCACAGAAATCAGAAAAAGATTCCCACAGAACCAAACAATTCTATCAACCTTCATCATAATAAATACCCCTGTATTAGAGCAAAGTACAACAAATATTCATGACTATCACTCTGATAAAGCTAGGTATCTGGTAAACTTTAATAAAACTTGTAATACATTTTATAAATATTTTCTTCAAAAATGACGGAAACAGTATTACTTCTTCAAGAAAATTTACCTGAATATAACTTACACTACCAGAAACAGTGACAAACGATATGTAAGTCCTCAACTGTCAAATCATTTTTCCTATCAGATAATTGCAAGAGCTTCTTTACTCCACTTGTATGAAGGGAATAATAACTATACTGTGAATGAGGAATATCCCTAAAGTTTTATCTGGCCCCAAAGACCCTAGCACTCTCCTAAGGCCCTAGGCATTTCCCATAGACTTGCTCAGTAAACAAAAGTGGAAAGCTAAATGTGAATTTTGAATTATGCACTTTACATACTTCTTTAGTGAATAATTACTTTTAAAAATAAAGGATGAAGTTTAACATTTCTTAGCATGCAAATAACCAATGGATTCTTTTTCAGATGGGATAATAATCTTAAAATACCTGATTCAGCAGCTAGATTTTATCTTCCTCTTCATTCTTAGAGGGAGAAAATCTTTTTAAAGTTTCTTTAATACAAAATCTTTCCCTTTTCACCTAAGTCTAAAAAGTAGGAACTGTATTTTACACTTGCAGACAGTAGTAGTGCTTAAAACAGGGTTACCATTCCAATATCTTCCAATAAATCAAAATTGTAAAACTTCTACCTGCTCCCTGCAACAGCTTTCTTCTAAAGTTTTACAAGCTTTTATTTCTTAGAAAAAGATGTAATAGTAGAGAATAGTAAAAGTACCATATGGAAAAATTCAAACAAGTCATCCACACATGAGGTAACTGAGAATAAGACAGAAATACCATATACATTCCATTTTCAAATGTGATTCCACATAAGAGTTAAGCCCTACTACCGTAAATCATTCACTGTATGTAATGAATTAACTTCTTTCCTAGGTATCTAAAATGATACCATTATATATCATTCTTGGGAGGATTGAGAAAACAGTCATCCAAATCATTTATGGCTTCATCAGTTTAGATGAAGAACTATGGTAGGGAAAAAATTAGAAATTATTACCCATCCTGGAATCAAGGATTAAAAGTAACTCAGTATCCTCAAGATAGTACACTATCTACTGTGACTGCGTATACAACTTATTAAAAGCTAAACAATCTATTACTTGAATATAATTTTTTTGATCAACAAATTTCAAATTAAAACCATTAACAAATTAGTTTTTACAAGGTCCTATGTGCCCAATCTTTTCTTAAAAGGCGCAAGAGTAGGGCAGCCCGGTGGCTCAGCAGTTTAGTGCCGCCTTCAGCCCAGGGGGTGATCCTGGGGACCCAGGATCAAGTACCTCGTCGGGCTCCTGCATGGAGCCTGCTTCTCCCTCTACCTGTGTCTCTGCCTCTTTCTCTCTCTCTGTGTCTCTCATGAATAAATAAAATCTTAAAAAAAAAAAAGCACAAGAGTAAAGTGCACAATTCCCAACAACAAAAAACTTAAGAAAGTCCAGAACACAAAACACGTAAACAAACAAAAAATGCATAAAATTATATTAAGCTCTAAAGGATAAAATATGTAAATTCTAATAGAGAATAAGATTCCTGGAGATTATATGGTAGCCAGGGAAAGCTTAATAACAGGTAAAACTTGAGAATGAAATTCTGAAATGAGTAGTATTCAGAGGCAGAAAAATGAGAAGGCACACTATGCAGGAGGCATAACTTCAGTAAGAAGCTGCAAGAACAGTCACAAGAGCAAAACCATGATGAAGGCTGAGATTCAGGGTATAGAACAGAGAGAAAGTTGGTTAGGTAGAATAAGGATCTTGAGAACAATTGGCCAATCACAGAGTTTGAAAATTTACTTTTGTTTTTTACTAGCTTTTAAACAAGACCAAATTCTGAACTGAGTAATTTGTAATGATTTTTATCTACTCTGCTTTTAATAACAAAACACATTAATACTAGAATGGATTACACACAGTGATTTTTCCAAAAACTGAGACAACTTTAGGCCAGCCAAAATATCACACAGCACATGCTTGGGAACTTATGTTCCTGAAACAGTATACATGTGAAAAGAAAACCTCATATAAATATTTGTTTGGAGCTAAGATTAGCATTGAAGGGAAAACTCAAAATATATTTGCCTTCAAGTTAAAGCTAAAAACCAAATACTTATTTTCCTTGTGCTGGCCTACAGTTGTATGCTTACTGCTGACTGGATCCTTTCCTATCAACACACCCAGCACTTCAAAAGACCTGATGGCTCTGCCAAGATTTCTGCTTTGAAAGAGCCTTTGTTGCTATAGCAATCTCATGTTCTCAGGGAACCAAGTTAGCAGCACCCTATGATACATACATGAACAATGTTCAAACTTGGCCTGTTTCTTCTTCAACGCACAGAGAATATCCTGTGTCACAATCATAACAATTTTATTGTTATTTCTGCTGTAATATAAAGTATCGACAGTATATGCCAGTTCATGGAGAACCAGAGTTACTTCAAAATAAATAGATGCATCTAAAGAGCAAAGAGAATTGTGGGTGGGAACCTCCTTTCATATTATAAAGCAGATGTCCTATAGTATGAAAGCCAATTAAATAAAACCCTGAGTCCAACTCAAATTTGATTAAAAATTTCTCCCTTTTCAAATATTTCAAAACACGTTCCTAAAAAAATTAAAGATAAAAACAATATTATGTGTGATCCTTTAGTTAACAATGTCCCCCTACCTTGACTAAAGATTTAACACCTTATTCAAATGAACAAAGCTAAATTCTACCTAGTATTAAAGCTTTCCTTAGGAAGAAAGAATAGAGGCTCTGAAAGGTAAAGGCCGTAAAACACACTCTGTCAAAATTTCATAAAGAATATATTTGCTAATAAATGGCACATGTGAAAAACCACAGCCAGAGTTCAAGCAAGCATGTTTCCAGATGCAAAATATTTCGACCTAAAGAAATTATTTTTTCATCTATACTCAACTTCTACTGCCCTATATTCAAGTAGAGTAAGCTCTACTTTCTACACTCAACTAGTTCTCAGTTTAACAGCAAATACCATGACAGTAAAATCCAAAAATCAAGCACTGAAAAAGCACAATGAAGGCAATGACCTGTTAAAATTCTGAAAACCACCTCATTTTAAGAACTGCATGTGTTTGTTCCTGGGAAATAAAAGTCAGAGTAAAGAGTATTTAAATGCTGAATTTATCTTTTGCAATTGATTTTCATTACAATATCAAAAAAAAATGATTCTACAGGGAGTGAAAAATATTGGCTTTGACACATCAATACAAATGAATTCTCCTTCAAAGAAACATTCACTTCAAGGAAAGTTCTAAAATATTTTTTCCAATATGCAGACTATGAGCATTTAATTCTTCAATATAAATTTTGTCAAACAGACCAGACATAGACCACACATATTAATGAATGCAGTTCATTTCCAATTCATTAGGGATTCTGAATTCCTGAAAGTTAAGTTGTTCATATCATTCCAAATATTTGATAGAATTCCAGAGCTGAAAAAGAGGTAGAGATGTCTGAAAAGTTCCAAATTTTCCATCAGATAATAACCTGAGAAATCAAGTAACAACAGTCTCCTTTTTCTTTGCAAACTAAAGTGCAGGTAGGTTACATCATTAACTGGAAGAACATACTCCTAGGTGATACTATCTTTTTTCGTTTTTGTTTTTACAATATTACATTCTAGTTTCTCTCTTCGTGTTTCTGGACTCTTTTCCTTAATAAGGATAGAAATGTCAATCGTCTCCAATGCCAATAAAACTACCTTCCTTCTTTAAAGAAAGATGTCTAACACAAGTTAAAGGTCAGTGACCTGAAAGACTAGGCTACCTAGAACAAAAAAAGTTGTAACAGACCTTTTATCCAATACAGGAATCTGGAATGGAGTTTAAACCACAGTGTCAAGCATTTTAAAGCAGCACTAACAAAGACCAAACCCATCACACCTCAGATGTGCAAATCCAATCATTTTCACACCTTACAAAATAGTAAAGAGAAATTGGCAGCTAAAATTAACTACCAGATCATGGCTTTCAAAGGTTTGTGGGAGATTTTGTTGTTGTTGCTGTTGTTGTGGGTTTTGTTTTTTTTTACTACAGTCCACTGTTAAATACATTTTATATCACCACCTACTATACACAAATGTACATTTAATTATATATAATTAAAATTTTGTAAAAGCAATCCTTTAAGTACATGTGATGCATTCTCATAGCTTCTGTTCTGTTGCATTTATCATGATGTGTGAGATTCACTAAAATGTTTTCTCAACTCACAAATGGGTAATGGCAGGTAGTTTGAAAATAATGGGAAGTATAACTTAACTATTACTAATACAAAGCACAAGAACAGTTTTTACAGGCACTCATTCCCCAAATATTAATATTACATGCATAATACTATATGTATTTGACTACACTGTAACATCTTGAGACTGCTCTACAACTATAAAGTCTTGTACTCTGGTGGTTTTTATTTTAACAGTAAGGTTAGACACACAAGGGGAAAAAGACAGACATGTTAACCCATTTATTCATTAAGTTTTTTCACAGTATTTTTCTAACATGTCTATAAGAATCCCAAAAGGTTTATATTTGTATTAGAATTACTAGTATAGTATACATAGTCTCTCTACTTAGATATATGGAACTATACTAACCATATCCAATACATCTTTCTTTTCCTTGAAGCAGTTAGCATAAAACAGACACTTAATTACTCAACTAATGGTTTTTCTGATCTTAAGGAATAGTTTACATCTCAAAGAATTAGGATAAGGCACAACAAAACAGCTTTGGGGTTAACATAAGTACTGTTGGATACAACTGTCAAAATACCTCAAATATCAAATCAAATCTCTGGATCCTAAATTTTACACCATGCATTTGTGAGACTTTTGAAATTACTTCAAAAAATAGAATTTTATTGTAAAAAGGACTCAAACCAAATTCCATACCAATCCAGTTATTATTAATCCACATGAGTAGCTAGCAAGTTTTAATTTAAAAAATCCACATGAGTAGCTAGCAAGTTCTAATTTAATCATTTCTTTTCTACAAGGGAATATTTTCAACTCAAATTCTTTTGGGGATAAGTCAGAATACAAACAAATTATATTTAACAAATGCATTTTCCAGCTTTACAACTCAGACATACTGATTTCATTGGTAAAAGAGATACCATATTTTACAGCTTCTATTTACTTTGATTATTCAGATTCTGTCATTTCAAAACACTGAACGATGATGTCACTATTTCTTTTCAAAACCAAAGTTAAATGAAACAGATGGCCTGTGAACTTCATCTAATTCAATATTTGCTTGCTCCATCACCAAAACATGACCTATTTTTAAACAACTTTACTAAGTGATAAACAACAAACATAACCATTTATAATACAGACATAGGATACCTGAATGTAAAATTTTATCTCAACAATTAAGTAGATGGAACAGCCAAGTTAAAACAAGAAACTTAAATATTGGTTAGACGGTTTCCAATTCTTCAATTCTTTATTCTTAATCCTACAATAGATTAGGCCCTTGGGGGAAAATGGTCAGCTATGTGTGGAAATTTTTCTGCTACAAAAACTGGACTCTGGGGTGACTGGGTGGCTCAATCTAAGTGCCAGCCTTTGGCTCAGGCCATGATCCACTCCCCTCTGACCCTCCCCCTCACTCCGTGTTCTCTATCTCACTTGCTCACTCTCTCAAATAAAATGAATAAATAAGATCTTTAAAAAAAAATACAACCCTGGATTCCATTTTTCCTGAAGTCAAGTGGTTAACATTTCATAGCTCTTTAAGAGTTCTCATCAAACCATTAGACACTTTGCTCTCTACATGAAATAGTTCTGACAGTCACTAGGGAATTGAAAGAACTATTTTTCTACTGGACTGATTGTAAGGCAGGCTCATTTGTGCCATCTTACCTGGTAAAATGACTAGAAATCTAGTTTAAGTTTTCAGGATATAGGCTCACTCTACTTTTAGGGTATTGTAGCCTCTCTATGAAAACAATGGATACTCACAGTCTATTAGGTTTGCAGCACAAATTAGTCTTTCATCCACATATCACAAAGAGAATGCCAGGCTCATAGTAAATGCTCAAATATTTCTTGAATGTACAAGTATTTAAACAGCTACTACATGCCAAGCACTGTCTTAGTCCTGGGAATATAAAAGATCCAGAATATTACCAATCAGAATCTTATATGCCATAAGAAACAAATAGACAATAGTTCAAAGTAAGACATGAGGGGATCCCTGGGTGGCTCAGCAGTTTGGCGCCTGCCTTTGGCCCAGGGCGCAATCCTGCAATCCTGGGATCGAGTCCCACGTCAGGCTCCCGGCATGGAGCCTGCTTCTCCCTCCTCCTGTGTCTCTGCCTCTCTCTCTCTCTCTCTGTCTCTCTCTCTCTCTCTGTCTCTCTCTCTCTCTCTATCATAAATAAATAAATAAATCTTTAAAAACAAACGAAGTAAGACATGACCAAACAAGACAGTTTTCTCACTCTACTACAGGAAGACAACATAATATAGATTAAAAAAAAAAAAACACTGATTTTGAATGATTTTGAAATCCATTCCCAGTTTTTTACACTATACAATATAAACTCATTAATATTAAAAGCCTAGATTTCTCCTAATACTAAAAACCTAGACACATAAACCTAATTTAAACATAAACTCAATAGTATTTATGTTTAAAAAAGCTAACTGTTTTTATGAGAGCTTTTAATATATGTATGGGCACATACATACATACCAAATACATGGCCCAATGTACTTAGAATATGGCCAGTGCAACTGTGGAAATAAATTTTCTCTTTTAAAAATTATCTAAAGCAAAAATATATAATGGGGAAAAAACAGTCTCTTCAATAAATAGTGCTGGGAAATCTGAACAGCTACAAAAGAATGAAATTGAACCACTTTCTTATTATCACACACAAAAATAAACTCAAAATGGATTAAAGACCTAAATTTAAGATCTGAAAACATAAAACACCTAAAAGAAAACATAGTCAGCAACTCTTGGACGTTGGCTTTAGTAATATTTTTTCTGCATGTCTCCCTAGACAAGGGGAAAAAAACAAAACTAAACAATTGGGACTTTATCACAGTGTAAAGCTTTTGCACAGCAATGAAAACCATCAACAAAACAGACAATCCACTGCATGTGAGAAGATATTCACAAATCTACATCTAATAAGGGGTTAAAATCTAAAATATATAAAGAACTCATATAATACCAGAAAAGTAAATAATATAATTAAATAATTTGGAGAGGACCTAAACTGATATTTGCCAAAGACGACATACAGAGGGCCAACAGACCCATGAAAAGATGCTTGACGTCACTAATAATCAGGAAAATGCAAAACAAAACCACAATGACATATCACCTCACACTAATCAAATGACTATATCAAAAAGATAAGAAATAACAACTGCTGGCAAAGATGTGGAGAAGAGGAATACATGCACTATTAGTAGGACTGTAGACTGTTGCAGCCACTGTGGAAAACAGTGTGGGGGCTCCTCAAAACATTAAAAATACAAGTACCATAAAACATAGGAATTCCACTTCTAGATATTCAAAGAAAGCAAAAACACTAATTCAAAAGATATATACACCCCTATATTCACTTCAGCCTTATTTACAACAGCCACAATATGGAAATAACCTCTGTCCATCGATAATGTGAATGGATAAAGAAGATGTAATACATGAACACAATGGAGTATTATCTGGACTTAAAAAAGAATAATCTTGTCATTTATGACAACCTGGGTGGGTGACCTAGAAAGACTTATGCTAAGTAAAGTAAGTCAGAGAAAGACAACTACCATATGATTTCAGTTTTCTGTGGAATCTAAATAATAAAATAAATGAAGCACATAAAAATCAGAAACAAGCTCACAAATACAGAGAACAAACTTGTGGTTGCCACAAAAAGGAAGGGGGATAGGCAAAATAGGTGAAAGGGGATCAAGACATACAAACGTTCAGTTATAAGATAAATAAGTGATATGGATTAAAAAAAATTACACCATAGGGAGTATAGTCAGTAATACTGTAATAAATTTACATGGTGACACAGTAACTATACTTGCTAGGGTGAGCATTTAGTAATATATATAACTGTTGAATCATTATGTTGTATACCTGACATATATATTATATGTCACCCACACTTTAATTAAAAATTCTAAAAAAAAAAAAAAAATTCTAAAGCATTAATTTAAATATAAATAGGCAGAAGTTCTGTTTCCAGGAAAGACAGAATAATATGGAGTTAAAGGGGCTGGATTTACATTCTTGCTTGAAAAAAAGCATAAAATGAAGAGAATAAATGTCAGTGAATTTTTGAGACACTAAACAACAGGCAGCAAAAAAACAATTATCTCCAAAAGGCAAGCTACAAATTATATAAGCCCTACAAATGACCAAACTTAATGACTTAAGAAAGTTTCCAGGCCGAGATACAGAGAAGGGGAATGAAGCTGGAGAATGATGGACTCACTGAGTTAAAAACATGGACATGGACTTCATGGAGTGAACAGGGCAGAGAATCAAACAGCAGCAATGAGAATAAGTAAATTCCTGCACAGAGTTCTCTTTGAGTACTAATCAGCACGTGGATGTGAGGAAACTACCTGAAGCCTGAAAAAAAAATAATCCCCCCAAATAAAAGGTAAACAGTACCAGACACTCATACTGGGCCAGTAATAGTGTCTGTTCCCAGAAGCAGGACCGGAGAACTTCACGAATCCTGGAGCGCTGGCAGAATGCACAACACGGATGCCCTCTGTAGTAAGGAACAATCAGCCCTAAACCAGCACTGCTCTGCATCTACCTCACAAATCTTAAAAAGCAAGACCAGAAAGGATCAAGCTGTTTCAAAGTAACTTGACTACAAACTAAAACAAAGTTCAACAACATTTTCAGTAATACAGAAATATACAACAATACACAAGGTAAAATTCTCAATGTCTGGAATCTAATAAAAAACTACTAGGCATACAAAGCAAAAAAGTACAAACCATACAGAGGGGAAGAAAAAATTAAATTCAACTACAACTGACAAGATGTAACAATGAACACAACAAAATATTAAGTTAGTTATTATAAACTATTCCATATGCTCAAAAAGATTAGAAACATGGAAGATATTAAAAAATACAAATCAGCTTCCAGATATGTAATCAATAATGTAAGAGAAGGTTGGAAGATGGTGGTAGAGTAGGAGGACCATATGGCTGCCTGGTTCCCTGAATACAACTAGATAACTGTCAAATCATCACAAATGCCCCAGAAGTTGACCTGAACACTAGAAGAACACACTTTGTAATGAAAGGTAGAAAAGAGGCCATATTAAAGAAAGTAGAAAGTATGGAGACACATCCTGGAGGAGAAAAAGATCATAGCTGCTGCAGTAGGGAGGGAGCAGTGGTCCCAAGAAGGGAAAAAAAACTAGCACACAGGTGCGCATACAGGGAAAACCAATTCCCACAGTAGTTGGGTTGGAAAGCAAAAGGGGCCAAATTTTGTGAGTTCTTGAAACCAGTGGGACTTAACGCCTTGAGTTTTAAAGGTCTGTGTGCTTGGCTCTGTGAGGGCCTCTCTCCTAGAGAGAGGGAAGGCAAACAACCCACAGACATACAGCATGGCAACAGTGATCTGAAGAACACCTGGGGCACACAGTGGGGTAGTTATTTGCTCCTCTCAGAGCACATCCCAAAGAGACAGCGTTTACAAAGAGACCCCTTCTAGGAACAAAGGAACTAGCCCATGACATTTCTGTCTCCTACCCCTCAGCATAAGCAAGAGGCAACCTGCAGGAACCAACACAGCACCAACACTCTTTACCTAACTGGCATACATCAAGCCCTACCCTCCTGCACATAGGTAGAACTGTCCTTCACAGCTTACATATGTCTTAGTCCCAGCACAGCAGGCTCCTCCTCCCCAGAAGAGTGGCCCAAACCCCTGCTCAGGAGTCTCCCAATGCAGGAGTTTTAGAGCTTTAGTTGTGCTGATGGTGGAAACAGGTCTCATTTCACAAAAAAACCAGAGCACACATAATTAGAATGCACCACATTCAGGCCAGGGACCAAACACTGCCCAAAAAGGCAGAGAGGTTCTGCAGACTGACCTGAAGGATAAAGCGGCCAGACAAAACATCACACATTGGAGACACTCTTGGAAAAGCCAGGTCCTGGGGAACAGGGGACACTACACAGCAGGGCACTATGGGAACTCTTCTTCATAAGGCCCTTTCTCTCAAAAACAGGAGACATAGCTAACTAACCTAACACACAGAAACAGACACAGACTTGGACAAAAAGAGAAGACAGAAATTTATCCCAAATAAAAGAACAAGGCCACAACCAGAAACCTAGGCAAAACAGATATAAGTAACGTATCTGATAGAGAATTTAAGGTAATGATCATAAGGATACTCACTGGATTTGAGAAAAGAGTGGAAGACATGACTAAGACTTTTAAAACAGAGATAAGGAATAAGATAGGAGAGATAAAGTTCTCAATAAATGAAATGGGAAACACACTTGAGGGAATGAAAACCAGACTCAAAGAAGCAGAGGAATGAATTGATAATTTAGAAGAGTAATGGAAATTAATCAACTGAACAAAAAAGAGAAAAAAAAAGTTTTACAGAATGAGAACATACTTAGGAACTCAGTGACGTGATAACACTGATCAAACATAATAACATTGATATTATACGATTCCCACAAGGAGAAAGAAAAGGAGACAGAAAATTTATTTGAAGAAATAACAGCTGAAAACTTCCCTAGTCTGGGGAAACAAATATCCACATCCAGGAGGCACAGAGAACTCCAAATGAACAAAAGCAGATCCACACCAAGGCATATAATAATTAAATTAGCAAAATATAGCGGTAAAGAAAAAAATTTTAAAGTAGAAAACAAGGGATCCCTGGGTGGCGCAGCGGTTTGGCGCCTGCCTTTGACCCAGGGCGCGATCCTGGAGACCCGGGATCGAGTCCCACATCGGGCTCCCGGTGCATGGAGCCTGCTTCTCCCTCTGCCTGTGTCTCTGCCTCTCTCTCTCTCACTGTGTGCCTATCATAAATAAATTAAAAAAATAAAAAAAAATGTTTAAAGTAGAAAACAAAAGAAGACAGTAACTTACAAGGGAAAACACATCAGGCTAGTGAGGGATTTTTTTCAACAGAAACTTTCTAAGCTAAAACACAATGGCATGATATATTCAAAGTGCTAAATGAGAAAAATCTGCAGCTAAGAATACTACTCTATCCAGCAAAGCTATCGTTCAAAACAGAAAGAGAGATAAAGAGTTCCCCAGACAAAAAAGAGTTCATGACCACTAAAACAGCCTTGCCATAAATATTAAAGGAGACTCTGGAAAGGAGAGACCAAAAGTGACAGTAAAAGGCAGGAAACACAAAAAATGAGTATTTCTATAAAAAAAAAATCAGTTGAGGAACTCACAAAATAAAAGGATGCAAAATATAAAAACATGGGAAATAACCATCAACTTAATATAGACTGCTATATGCAAAAGGGATTACATACAAACCTAATGATAATCATATATCAAAAGCCACTAATAAATATGCAAAGAATAAAGAGAGAAATCCAAATATATCACTAAAGATAATCAGCAAATGAGAGAAAAATAAAAAAGGATCAGAGAAAATCTTCAGAAACAACCAAAAACAAAAAATGACAATGAATACATATCTATCAATAATTACTTTAAATGTAAACAACCTATCCACTCCAATCAAGAAATATGGTGACAGAATAGATTAAAAAAAAGCAAGACCCATCTATAAGCCACCTGCAAGAGAATCATTTTAGACCTAAAGGCACTTAAAGATCGAAAGAGAGAAGAAAAAGAAACACCTGTCATGCAAAGGAACACCAAAGTAAGCCCTCTGGAGTAGCAATACTTTTATCAGACAAAATAGACTTTAAAACAAAAACTATAAAAGAGATAAAGAAGGACACTACATAATAAAGACAATCCAAAAAGAAAATATAACAATTGTAAATATTTTTGCACCCAACACAGAAGCACCTAATCACAAACATAAAGGAATTAATCAATAATAATACAGTAATAGTAGGGGACTTTAACATACCACTTATATACATGCACAGATCATCTGAACACAAAATCAACAAGAAAACAATGGCTTTGAGACACATACTGGAAAAAATGGCCTTCACAGATATATTCAGAATATTCCATCCTAAAACAGCAGAATACACATTCTTTTCAAGTGCACATGGAATGTTCTCCAGAACAGATCATTTATTACCCCGCAAAATAAGCCTAAACAAATTCAAGAACATCAAAATCATATCATGCATCTTATCTGACTACAACACTATGAAACTACAAGTCGCCACAAGAAAAAATCTGGAAAGACCACAAATACATAGAGGTGAAATAACATGCTACTAAACAATGAATGAGTCAACCAGAAAATGAAAGATGAAATAAAAAGTACATGGAAACAAATGGTCCAAAACATTTGGTATGCAGCACAAGCAGTTCTACAAGGGAAGTATATAGCAATATGGGCCTACCTGAAGAAGAAAAGTCTCAAATAATCAACCTAATCTTACACCTAAAGGAGCTACAAAAAGAACAAATGAAACCTAAAACTAGCAGACAAAAGGAAAAAACAAAGATGAGAGCAGAAATAAATGATAAAGAAACTAAAAAGAGAGAGAGAGAGAGAGAGATCAATGAAACCAGGAGCTGGATCTTTGGGGGGAAAAAAAAATCAATAAAACTGACAGACCTCTAGCCAGACATGAAGAGAAAACAAGCCTGAAATAAATAAAATGACAAATAAGAGAGGAGAAATAACAACCAACACCACACAAATACAATTTTAAGAGGACATTATATCCAACAAATTGGACAACCTAGGAGAAATGGGTAAATTCCTAGGAGCAAATAACCTACCAAAACTAAACCAAGAAGAAATAGAAAATTTGAACAGACCAATAAAGAGCAAAAGAATTGAATCAGTAATCAAAAAACTCCCAAGAAACGAAAGTCCAGGCTTCACAGGCAAATTCTACTCAACATTTAAAGAAAAATGAGGGATCCCTGGGTGGCGCAGTGGTTTAGCGCCTGCCTTTGGCCCAGGGCGCGATCCTGGAGACCTGGGATCGAATCCCACGTCGGGCTCCCAGTGCATGGAGCCTGCTTCTCCCTCTGCCTATGTCTCTGCCTCTCTCTCTCTCTCTGTGTGACTATCATAAATAAATAAAAATTGAAAGAAAGAAAGAAAGAAAGAAAGAAAGAAAGAAGAAAGAAAGAAAGGAAGGAAGGAAGGAAGGAAGGAAGGAAGGAAGGAAGGAAGGAAGGAAGGAAGGAAGGAAGGAAGGAAGAAAAAGAAAAATGAATACCTGCTCTTCTCAAAACATTACAAAAAAACAGGAAGAAAATTCTAAATCCATTCTGTGAGGCCAGCATTACCCTGAAACCACAACCAGATAGACATCACTAAAAAAAGGGGAACAACAGGCCAATATCCTTGATGAACATAAATACGAAAAACCCCAACAAAATATTAGCGAACCAAATCCAACAATACATTATTTAAAAAATCATTCACAAAGATCAAGTGGGATTTACTTCTGGGTTGAAAGGGTGGTTTGGTGTTCACAAATCAATCAACACAAATCAATAAGAAAGAATAAGAATCTGATCATTTCAATAGATGCAGAAAAAGCATTTGAAAAAGTAAAACATCCATTCACAATAAAAATCCTCAACCAACTAGGTTTAGAGGGAACATGCCTTTACCACGATAAAGGACATATATGAAAAATGCACAGCTAACATCATCCTTAGTGGGGAAAAACTGAGAACTGGCCGTGCTTAAGGTCAGGAACAAGACAAGTCCACTCTCACCACTTTTATTCAATATAGTACTGGAAGTCTTAGCCACAGCAATCAGACAAAAAAATAAAAGGCATCCAAGTTGGGAAGGAAGATGTTAAACTTCCACTATTTGAAGATGATATGATACTCTATAAAGAAAACCCAAAAGACTCCACCAAAATGTTCAGTACAGTTGCAGCATGCAAAATCAATGCACAAAAATCTGTTGCATTTCTATACACCAATAATGAAGTGGCAGAAAGAGAAATCAAGTTATCAATCCCATTTACAATTATACCCAAAATAATCACTTCGTAGGAATAAACGTAACCAAAGAAGTAAAAAAACCTGTACTCTGGAAAAAAAAGAAAAAAAAAAAAAAAAAAAAGACCTGTACTCTGAAAACTATAAAATACTGATTAAAGAAATTGAAGAGAACACAAAGAAATGGAAAGGCATTCCATGTTCATGGATTAGGGATTAGAACAAATATTATTAAAATGCCTATATACCCAAATCTGTCTACAGATGTAATGCAATATAAAAATAAAAATATAAAAATAAAACAGCATTTTTCACATAATTAAAAGAAATAACACTAACATTTGCAAAAAAAACAAAAAACAAAAAGAAAAACAAAAAAAACAAAAAACACTAACATTTGCATGGAACCACAAAAGACCCAAATAGCCAAAGCAATTCTGAAAAAGAAAATCAAAGCTGGAGACTCCAAACTTCAAGTTATATTACAAAGCTGTAGTGATCAAAACAATATGGTACTGGTGCAAAAAAAAAAAAAAAAGATCAGTGGAATAGAAAACTCAGAAATGAATCCACAACTATATGGTCATCTAATCTTCAACAAAGCAGAAAAGAATATCAAATGGGAAAATGACACTCTTCAACAAAGGGTATTAGGGAAAACTGGATAGCCACATGCAAAAAAAAATGAAATTGGACCACTTTCTTATATTATACACAAAAATAAACTCAAAATGGATGAAAGACCTAAATGTGAGACCTGAAACCATAAAAATCCTAGAAGAGAACACAGACAGTAACTTCTGACACTGACCGTTAACTTCTTACTAGATAGGTCTCTTGATGCAAGGGAAACAAAAGCAAAATTAAAATACTGAGATGACATCAAAATGAAAAGTTTCTGCAGAGCAATCAACAGAACTAAAAGGCAACCTACAGAAAGGGAGAAGACACTTGCAAAAAGTTAGATCTAAAATATATAAAGAACTTATAAAACTCAACACTTAAAAACAAATAATCCTATTTAAAAAAATGGACAGAAGACATGAACAGGTATTTCTCCAAAGACATACAGATGGCCAACAGACATATGCAAAAGATGCTCGTTACCACTTATCGTTATCAGGGAAATGCAAATCAATACTACAATGAGAAATCACCTCACATGTGTCAAATGGCCAAATCAACAGCACAAGAAACAACAGGTGTTGACTAGGATGTAGAGAAAAAGCAAGCTCCTGTACTGCTGGGGGGAATGCAAACTGGTGCAGCCACTGTGGAAAACAATATGGCGGTTCCTCGAAAAGTTAAAAAAAAAACCTACCCTACAATGCGGCAATCACACTACTGCTTATTACCCATATAATACAAAAACACTACTTTGAAGGGATATATGTGTCCCTATGTTTATAGCAGCATTATTTACAATAGCCCAAGATACTGGCTATAGACTGATGAATGGATAAAGACATGATATAGATATGTATATATGTGTATGTGTGTATATATATATCTGCAATGGAATTATTATTCAGCTATAAAGTATCTACGGACTGATGCATGGATAAAGAAGATGTGATATATATATACACAATGGAGTATTATTCAGCTATAAAAAATGAAATCTTACCATTTGCAACAATATGAACAGAACTGGAGAGTACAATGCTAAGTGAAGTTAGTCAGAGAAAGACAAATACCATGATTTCACTCATTTCACTCATATGTAGAACTTAAGAAACAAAACAAATGAGCAAAGAGAGAAGAGAGAGATAAATCAAAAAAACAGACTCTTAATGACAGAGAACCCACCTTCCCTCTGATAACCATCAGTTGTCTACATAGAAACAATAACATAAAAGCTGGGAAGAGAGAGATGGATTTATATTGAGATAAAAGTGCTTATACTATATGTGAAAAGACATAATACCACTTATGGTACACTGAGCTAAGTTGAAAATGTATACTATAAATTCTAAAGTAAGTACTAAAATAACAACTTAAAAATTATACCTAATAAGGTAATAAAGAATGCAAATCAGAATCATAAAAATAATTGATTTTTTAAAGCAGAAAAGAGGAAAAAGGCAACAAAGAACAAAAGATAAAACAAATAGCAAGATGATAGATTTAAGTCTAACCATATCAACAATCACATTAAATGTTCCAATGTAAAACCAAAGTTTCAGATTGGATAGAAATGTAAAACCCAACTACATGCTGCCTACAGTAAATGTACTTTAAACAGTTAAAAGTAAAAAATAAGTATACAACGCTAACACATCAAAAGATAGGTGAAGCATATATATTAATATCATGCAAAGTAGATTTATAAGCTAAGAGTATTACCAGGGATAAAGGAGGCCATTTTATAATGATAAAACAGTCAATTCATCAAGAGGACATAGCAATCCTAAACATTAATGCATTTATAATAGGGCTTCAAAATATGTGAAAATAAACTGATGTAACCACAAGAATGAATAAAAAATACACACATCTAGTCTTAAAAAATATACACATCTAGTCTTGAGATTTCAATACCCCCTCTCAACAACTGATAAATCAAATAGATGGAAAATTTGAAAGATATAAAAGACTTGAATAACACTAAAAACCAAAATGACCTAACTGGTACTTAAAAAAACACTCTACCAAACCAGAGCAGAAGATACATTAAATTTTTCAAGTTCATGCAGAACATCTGCCAAGACAAACCATTTCCAGGCCATAAAACAAGACTCGATACATTAAAAAAAAAACTCAATTCATACAATGTTCTCTGACCACAGTGGAAATAAACTAAAAATCAGTAACAGAGGGGCGCCTAGGTGTCTCAGTCGGTTAAGTGTCCATTCTTGGTTTTGGCTCAGGTCATGATCTCCCCACTCAGGAGCACCGCCTGGGGCTCCCACTCAGCAGGGAGTCTGCTTCCCCCTGCCCCTCCCCCTGTCATTTATACACACTCTCACTTTCTCTTTCACTCTCTAATAAAGAAATCTTTATTAAAAAAAAAAAAAGTATGTACCACTTACTGTAAATAACAACCAGAAGTTTAAATAGTCATATGTTGCTAGTGGCTACTGTACTGAATGTTACAGACCTACTATAATACACATCTAGAGCCTTTTCCTGTTTTCTTTGCTCACTATGCTTTCACCTAGCATACTAACAAATGATATACCAACTCTCTGGACAGAAGTAGCCGTTTTAGTGTCTGTAGGTCCATGACACTTTAATCATTGTTAAAGCACTTTCCAGGTCATACTGTTATTTATCTGTTCACATGACTGTCTTCTCCAACAAATCAGAAGCTCTTCCAGTAGGAAGGCCATACCAAGTCACATTTATATTATCAGACACCAAGCACAGAAACTGGCACAAAGTATATGCTGACTAAATGTTAAAGCATATATATAGTTCAAGTATTTTATGAAAGTTTTTTTGTAAACTAGTCTTCTTACATTGTTTTCTGTACAATAACACCATGACAATGAGATATGCATATGTAATAAGGAAATTGTTAAATCATCCTTGCCTAAAGGAAATGCTTTTAATTCATATGACTCAGTTTCAAAGCTTTTTTTTACAGACTGAATTTTACATCTGTAATTTTTCATCAATAAAATTACTAAATAAAATATTAAATTAGTACAAATACTAACATATAACAATGTTCTATGTTCTATGTACTTGGAATAAATTATAGAATAAAAACAAAGGACACTCTATTCATTCACATTCTAATGAAATATTTGGAAGAATACATTATAATACTTTTTGGTAGGTACTTTTTAAAAATTACCAAGATAACAAAATATATTAATCAGTATTGATAATAGTATTAACAAATGTAGAAATATACAAATTATGTTAAGGATACAGAGTAATGCAACAGTCAATGAGATAAATAACCCAGAACACCTAAAAAATTAAGACATCTAAAATAACTTAATGAAATGAATAAATATAAAAATTAAGGACTTCAACTATATTTTTAAGTGTTTAGAAATTATTTCGTATTTTAAGAAATGACCTTTTCTGGAAGTCATGAAATTAGACATATTCTTTCATAAACAGTCACCAAAAAAATCTGGTGGAATCAAGAGAAATCAGCAGAGAAAATCAGTTAATTTAAAGGTAATCTGTATTTGAGTGTTGTCCATTTCTTACAGATGATGATTTCTCTGGGGAAGAGAATGGGACATTTCTTGTCCTTACCAAGGAAACATAAACATTCTCTTCCCTCTAGTGATACAGGAAACTTAGTGCAAAGTAGAATATATAGGCAAGTGAGTGGGAGGTAATACTTAAAATAATAGATCATGTTGATTTTCTATAGAGGCCTTAAAGATTAATGTTACTTCTGTAGTTTGGCTATGTCCTTTGAGCTGATCCCATCATAAACTTCAGTCCTCAGCTTCATTCTGAGGTGACTGCTCCACTGAAAACAATGCTTTATCTTCCTCAACCTACGTATCTGTCACTCGTATTTACTAAACTCCACTGGTATTTACCCTGGTTTGTCTAAACAGTCTGTTTTAGAATCAAGGGATTTTTTTTTTAAAGCTGTCTTCTACAGATTGCCTTGAAGCCAAGAAATTCTCATATACTAGCCTGAATTCTTCAAAGAGGGGAAAAAACTTCCCCCGGACATGAATTCTGATGTTTTGGAGTCACAGTAACTTTTTCAGGTCACTATGACATCAGGGCAACATTATACAGGCCTTTCTGTAGAGGTTCAGAGGATGGACTTTAGCAATAAACAATATTTCAAGTTGTATACTGCTTTGTCACTTGGAAAGCATTTTCACATGCATGGTCTTGTAAGCTTAAAGAAATCCTTGTGATGAGGCTTATTCACCACTATAGTGATAAATAAATCACAAAATATAAAAACTGTGGCATCATCTGAGATAGTTCACTCCACCTCATAGTACTAACCTATTTAAGAAGAGGTCCTGTCAATTCCACATCTGCATGTTTTCACTTCTATCCTCACCTTGCTGTGCTCCATGCTATCATTAAGCTGTGCATCACACACCTCCAGGGGCACCACTCACAATGCACTGTAACACTGACCAGACATACGTGGTTGTCCTAGCTTCATGAGCTCTGTCCTCATTCAAGAACACTGCCTCCACTCTGTTACACATTTTCTGTTAATCACACTACCTTCCTAAAAAAGGGATTTCTGATTTCAGCCATAATATAGTAACTGGAACTGAACTGAACCTCTCACCACTGGAAAACAGATCAAATGCCTGCTTTCAGACAACAGAAAACATAGTGTAAGACCATGATCCCTGAGAAAAGGGAAATAAACAATATGAACTCTACCATCATCCTTGTTTCCTGCCTAGACACAATTTGTGTATTATCATGCAGGGAGAGGATCTCAAGGAAACCAGAGGGTATCAATGAGTTGAGGGGAGAGATATTAGAGTTCTGGAAGACAAGGGGCATGAGAATTTGTGGGCAGGGATCCAGAGGAAGAAGCTATGCACAGAAAGATCTCCAGAAAGCTGCACAGAGTCCCCCTGAGTATGTTACTAACAGGAAATCACACAAGCATATGGTAAAACTCCACAAAGGCAGGCAAAAAAATGACCCAAGAGCTGTCAAGATGAACAATCCCCAGAACTCAAACAAGCCTAGGAAATGTTTTAAATTCGAAGTAGAGTGGGGCATAAACATCAAAAATTCAAGACATTCAGTAAAGAGATCTCAGAAGGGTTATGACTTTGTAACAGGGTAAAATATTCTTAGCATAAAAGTTACTCTAGATCCACTGTAACAAAGCTTAAAAATAAGACCTGAAGGGACTGAGTTGATTTCCAAAACCGTAATTTCCTGTCATAATACAGGTTTACTTTCTTTAAAAGAAGACAACAAAATCCAAACACTCAACAATGTAAGATTCACAGTATCTAGAATCCAACTGAAATTTATGAAATACATGCAGAGGCAGGAAAATGTGATCCTTAACCACAAGAAAACTTTCAAAAGAAATAGGCCTATAATAAAAAGGTAATGATATTAACAAAGAATTGAAAGCAAAATATAAATAGAAACATCATGAAGAAAGAGATGCAAGACCTAAACAAAAAAGGAGAGGGGACCTCCTAGAAATAAAATACAGTATCTGAAATTAAAATTTACTGGATAGGATGAGTAAGAGAGTAGAGACTACAAAAGAAAAGATCAGATTGAAGACACAATAAAACCTATTAAAACTAAACTGTAAAGAGAGAGAAAACAAATTTCATATAATCCAAATAATCTGCGAGATTTCAAGAAAGGTAACAAGTGTAACTGGAGTCCTGAATGGAAAAATATTTGAAGACATAATGACCAAAATGTTTTCAAATTTGATATAACACTATAAACATACATATCAAACATACACACACATATATATACACATAAAAACCTCATAATCAAATTACTGAAAACAAGAAAGCCTTAAAAGCAGCCAGACCAAAAAAAAAAAAATCATATAAAAAGGAACAAAGACTAAGACTTATTCCAGACTTGTCATGAAAATGAGAGCCAAAATACAAATTTAAATTGACAAAAGAAAAAAGTCAATCCAGAATTCCATACCCAGCAAAAATATCCCTCAAAAGCAAAGGCTAGGTAACTTTACAAACTAGCAAAAATAGAGAATTCATTGCCCAGAGTTCTGCACTGTAAAAATTTTAAAGGAAATTCTGCAGGTGAAAGGAAAATGAGACAAGACAGAAACTTGGATATATACAAAGGACTGAAGAATGATAGAAATCAAAAATATCTAGATAAATATAAACTCTCTCTTAAGACTGATTATTTTTAAAAAAAGCAAAGACACAATTGCCAATTGATATTGGAGAAGTAAAGATAAAACACAAGTACATACCCTACACACAACAAAAGGATAATGGAATATTATGGATGATTTTAGGGAAATAATCTCAATAACAAATGAAATGGACAAATTCCTTGAAAGACTCAAATCATAAAAACTGATTCAAGAAGAAACAGAAAACCTGAATCACCTCAGCAATTAGAGAAATTGAGTTCACAATTTATAGCCTTCTTACAAAGAAAATACTAGGCCTAGAAGGCCTCATTGGTGAATTATGTACTTAGGGAAGACATAAAACCACTTCTACACAAAATTCTCAGAACATAGTAGAGGGGCAAGCAAATACTTCCCAATTCATTTGATGAGGGAACAGGACACTGATGCCAAAACCAATACAAAGACAGTACAAAAGAAAAAAAGGAGAAAACTATAGATCAATATCCATCATGAATACAGATACAACAACCCTTGACAAAATATTACCAGATTTAGTAACATAAAAATAATATATCATGACCAAGTGGAATTTATTCCAGGGACACGAAGCTAATTTATCATTCAAAAATCAAGGTTATTCACTGTATGAACAGAAAAAAAGGAAAAAATCCATTTAATATCTCAATGGATTTTGAAAAAAAAAAAAAAAACACAAGACAGAATTTCAATCCATTTGTGATAAACATTCAGCAAACCAAGATTAAAAGACTATCTCCTCCACCGGGTAAAAGTCATCTACAGAAAACCTACACTTTAAATCACAGTTAACAGTGAAAAACTGAGTGTTTTTCCCCTAAAACTGAGAACAAGACAAAGATACCCACTCTCACCACTTCTATTTAACATTATATATTTACTATAATTGCCAGTACTAATTCAGTAAAAAGAAATAAAAGATAGATGAGAATAAAAAATGTCTTAATTTGCAGACAATGTGATTATACACATAGTAAATCCCAAGATATCCATTTTTAAAGTTATTATACTTAATAAGTCTTTTTTAGCAAGGTTACAAGACCTAACGTGAATATACAAAAATTAATTTCATCTCTATATATCAGCAACAATTTTATAACAAAGCTGCCCTGATCAAAACAGTATGGTTAAAACAACAACAACAACAACCAGTATGGTACTGGCACAAAAACAAACACATAGATCAATGGAACAAAATAGAAAACCCAGAAATGCACCTACAACTAAATGGTCAATTAATCTTCAACAAAGCAGGAAAGAATATCTAATGGAAAAAAGACAACCATTTCAACAGTCTTGAGAAAACTGAACAGCCATATGGAAAAGAATGAAAATGGACCACTTTCTTAACACCATACACAAAACTCAAAATGCATGAAACACCCCAATGTGAGACTTGAAACCATAAAAATCCTAGAGGAGAATACAGACTAACAGCTTTGACATTAGCTGTAGCAACTTCTTTCTAGCTACTGTCTCCTGAGGCAAGAGAAACAAAAGCAAAAACAAATTATTGGGACTTCATCAAAAGAATAGGCTTCTGCACAGAGAAGGAAACAATCAACGAAACTAAAAGGCAACCTATGGAAAGGGAGTGAATACTTGCAAATGACCTATCTGATAAAGGGTTAGTATCCAAAATCCAACTAAAGAACTTACAAACCTCAATACCCCAAAAACGAACAATCCAATTAACAAACGTGAGGAGACATGAATAGTCATTTTCCAAAAAAAAAAAAAAACAGACTGCCAACAAACACATGAAAAGATGCTCAACATCACTCGTCATGCAAAACTACAATGGGTATCACCTCACACTTCTCAGAATGGCTAAAATTAGCAACACAAAAGACAACAGGTAACAGGTGCTGGAGAAGATCTGGAGAAAGGGGAACCCTCTTGCACTGTTGGTGGAATATACAAACTGATGTGCTCCCTCAGGCAAACAGTACGGAGATTCCTCAAAAACTTAAAAAAAGAACTACCCTATGATCCAGCAATTGCATCAGTAAATATTTACCCAAAAAATACAAAAATACTAATATACTAATATCTCAGTGTTTATAGCAGCATTATAACAATAGCCAACTTATGGAAATAGCCCAAGTGTCCATCAACTGATGGATGGATAAAGATATGGTGTATGTGCACGCACATGCACATACACACACACATGCACACACACACACACACAGGAATATTACTCAGCCATCAAGAAGAATGAAACCTTGCCATTTGCAATGACATGGATAGAGCTAAAGAGTACTATGCTAAGCAAAATCAGTCAGTCAGAGAAAGACAAATACATGTGAGTTCACTCATGTGGAATATTAAGAAACAACTGAGCAAAGGGGAAAAAAAAGAGAGGCAAATCAGGAACAGACACTTAACTATAGAGAACAAACTAATGATAACTAGAAGGGAGGTGTGGGGGGCAATGGGTGAAATAGATGATGGGGATTAAGAAGTGTACTTGCTGTAATGAGCACTGGGTACTATATTGAATTGCTGTATTGGTACACTTGAAATTAATATTATACTGTATGTTAACTAAATGGAATCTAAATAAAAACCTTTAAAAATCTTTAATACCATGTATATTAGAATTTAAGAATATGAAACACTTATGGATGAATTTAACAGAATATGGACAAGACCTCTATACTCAAACTGCAAAATATTGTCACACAAAATTTACAGAAGATCTAAATGAGTGTAGAAGATATAGTATGTTCACATATCGGAAGACTCAGTGTTAAGCTGTCAACATTCTCCAAATTGAAGTATATAGAATCAACTGCATTGCAACCAAAACTTCAGCAGGCTTTATAGAATCTGACAAGCTGGTTAAAATTTATACAGAAATGCAAAGAATCTAGAATAGTGAGACACACATATTTACACCAGATTAAACCATTCACATTCTTAGAACACAACATTTTCTACTTGAGACATTGCTTATGCCATGTCTTCCTTCTACAAAGTCTATTCCCCAATCTCCTGGCCCCAAGACAATCTTTCCTCAAATTCCATCTCTTCCACAGTCTCCCATAACATATCAAATGGAAAAATTAATCCCTTCTCTGAACTCTATTTACCCCTTTATCAGATACATTTATTTCCAACATTATTTTGCAGCTAACTACCTCAGTAAATAGTGTCTTTTGAATTTAATACAACCTTCTAACTTCACTGCCCCGCCCCACTAGGAGAGCTCACAGAACAGACAATATTGAAAGAAAATACTTTGTCCACTAAAAAATTAATAATGCCAGAAATACTGCCAATCTTTCTAAATCTAGCAAGTAGAATTTCTAAAGGAGACAGGAGAATACTTTCCTTCTTATACTCAGGTTTACCAAAATACAGAAAAATAAGCAAATAAAAGCCACCAAGTGATTTATTTAATTCTCTTTCCTTAGAAGCATGGTAATACAACCTCAACATTTAAAACAATTACAAGGCAAGAGATCTAATGTACAGTTATTTCTTTGGATAAGTATTTTCTTGCTCTCAACTAAAAATGAAACTGATAAACCCACCACTTAAAGAGGCTTTTGAGACTCAATCACTTAATTTTGGTTTTCAGTCTATGCATTTTAGAGATGTATTTACAAAATATTTCCACAGTGTTCACTTCTACAAGAGACAAGATAAAGTCTTCAGTTCAACTCACCTTCAGTCATAGTGTGGCCCTAAAAATAAAATAAATCCTGATGGCACAATATAATACAGCTTAACAAATGGAGTTTTGTTTCAAACACATCACTAAATGAACTTTAAAGTTTTACACATTTTTCTACTAAGTAGTGGCTCATTATCTTCAGAGAAAAATAAGAACTAAAACTTCATATTCATAAATTTGAAATAAAGACATACTTCAGTGAAGCCAGGTTGGTTGCTTAAGAATTAAGCAGTAGCTTGTTAAAAATTCATATTCCTATTCATATTCATATTCCTCCAGATCTATGCAATCTGAATATCTAAGGTTAGTGATTCAGGAATAGATATATACATCCCAATATATATATAGCTTCCCAAGTGATGCTAATCACTGTTGAATTTGGGATCAGGAAAAAGCCAATCTCTTCATTAAACACCTTATAACAACAACGACTTCAATTTTAATATTAAACAATTATGATATGTGATACAAGACATGAGACAACTACCCATGAGACTAGTTTTTTGGGTTTTTTTTAACAATCTAAATAACTAGCTACTGCTACATAATTGCATGGATCAACTCTGAAACTTGATTCTGCCACTTAGTAGATGTGTTAGAACCCTGTGAAGCCTGGGTTTCATTTGCAAAAATAGGAGTAAAACTGGATCTACCTCAGCTATTATTATGAAAATTGTTAAATAACTCATTTAAAAGTATGCCCTGTGCACAGTGCCTAAACATAAGGAACTAATATCTTACCACTTTCTAATATAATAAAATTCATTTGTGTGTGTTTTCTAAACCAAAGAGAACAATTATTAAGTGGGTAAAACAAATCTTAAGACAGCCAACAAATGCTAATGCTTTTGGTTTTTTTAGCTTCATTAAGCCATATGTACTATGCTATTATGTTACTTTATATTACAGGTCAAATCATTATACATATTTTAGGGAATCAAATGTCCTAGCAAAATCTATATGGGCTCAAGAATGCCCTTTAGATAGTGATCCCCTACCTTCCTTCTCTTAAGTAAAAAGGTTAAGTTGCAGAACTGTTGTCCCCTGTGTAAAACAAAAGCTATGTATCATTTGCATATGCACAAAAACCTCTGAGAAGAAACTCTGAGTATTAATCTCTGCCAAGGGAGTAGAAATGGAGAACAGGAAGGAATGACTAGAAAAACTTTGGTTTTTCACCATGTACCATTCTATGCTGTTTAGATTTGTTTAGATTTGGCTTATATTTTCATAATTTTTCAAAAGTAGTTTAAAAAGAAATTTTTTCTGTCACTTACTCATAAGCTCTCAAAGTGAATTTAAAATTCAACACTTTCTCCCCACATGAAAATCACTATAAATAGACATAATACAACTTCCTCTGGAAACAATACTTCCACACCTGACCAGACAACTTCATTTTAAAAAGCCAACAAAAGTCTTTAAAAGAAGGAATTGGAGGGGAATGTAAAATCAACCACCTCGTTTTACAAAATCTGAAGACTCACTTTGAATTTTGCCTGAAATCCATTTACTTATACCTAAACCAGGGAAGCCATACTAAAATATTTGTTATTGGTCCAATACCAGAGCAACTTGTTCATCTTACATCAGAGCACTAAACAAATGCTTTCCTAGAGTTTCCCAAGACTATTTTTATATTGAAATACACTGTTTACCATACGTTCTTCTAAACCTAGAAAACAGTTGAAAACTCCAAATTCCCAGGAGTTTTGGATGCCAAGAAAATATTTTCTTACCACAACCCAGTCTAAGGATTATTTTCAACATAAAAAGTTCTAAAAAATCAGGTACACTGTTTACCATACGTTCTTCTAAACTTAAAAAAGTTGAAAACTCCAAATTCCCAGGAGTTTTGGATGCCAAGAAAATATTTTCCTACCACAACCCAGTCTAAGGATTATTTTCAACACAAAAAGTTCTAAAAAATCAGGTACTCTTTAATCAATGAGATAGTCAATGAAAACAGTTAGATTATTATTAAATGTTAACAAAAGCTCTTTTCTGAACTTTCTTGCTATTCAGTGAACATCTTTACCAAAAAGTGTCATTTATATTTTTGAAATGTGTTTACAAACACAGCTTTGTTTCACAAAATTCAAAAATACAAAGCCTCCATTCAAATCATAAAAATACCAATTATCTCATCTTAGACTCACTGAATAAATGCAAACCTGCTCCTTTCACAGGGAGCAAACGGGCACTTTGAGAGAAAAATCAACCATAATTCTGTAAAGGTGGCATCTGAAAAATCTATACGAGTTTTACAAACAATGAAAATTACTGTTTGAAATAGAAAACCATGCTCTATCAGACTACACAAGAAAACAGACTCTACATATTTCAGAGGTAAGCTATAGGAGATCTGAGTCATGTAAACGAGCAGATAAAGTGGCTTTAAGTAAGTGAGAAGCTTATAATGGAGAAATTCTGTTCTAAGGTAGATTACTGAGATGAGAATTTTTACTACCTTTATCACACAGATCACATCTCCAGCTTGATACAGCTCTAGATCTCTCCTCACAAAACTCCTTAACCTTCAATTGATGTTTCCCTCAAAACAAGCTTTTTCCAAACTCCACATACAAGGGTAGGATTTTAGTTCCAAATTATATCAGAGTAATCAACTCAAGTTCTAGTTTAAAAAAAAAAAAAAAGATAAAAGATACAATCGCCAAAGATAGCATGTTTAGATCTTCAAACTAATGTCAAAATAGGAAGATAACATATTTTCTACAGTTGACAAAAGCAGCTTTAGCCCCAAAATCTACAAATGAAGATGATTTAGAAACATTTAGGGGCTCCTGGGTGGTGTAGTGTCCAATTGGTGGACACAATTAAGTGTCCAACTCTTGGTTTCGGCTCAGGTTATGATCTCAGGGTCATGAGATTGAGCCCAGAGCGGAACCTGTTTGAGATTCTCTCTCCCTCTCTAAAATAAATAAATCTTTAAAAAAAAAAAAAAAAAAAGGAAACATGGTTAGTATAAGATGGTGGTTCACCTTTCTATCACAAATTAAGCGAGGAAGTCAATGGACTCCATTCCATTAAATAAGATCATCTTTTTCTGCTCTTATGGATGTTTTCCCACAACTACTATAATGCTAGACCATATAACCTCTCTTCCATGGCTCAACCCAACTAGCAAAAATCAGGATTGTTTTAAGGAAATACCACTTCCAAGGTTTTGGCTATCAACTGGTTTCCAGACTGTGGTAAAATGTTTCCTATAAGACCTCATACAACAGATCTCTCCTACCCCATCAATCCCAGCCATCAGACAAGCCGTTCTCCCCACAAGCTGACATCACTAAAGAACAAAAGTGACACATACCTTGTGAAAAGAAAACACTATGAAACTATCACTTCCTTTTTGCTTTTCAGAGCAACGGCTAGCTATATGGTTTGGTAGAGTCAGACATATTCACATACAACCTCGATGACTTTACCACTTGGACACTTCCTGCTCATCCTTGATATTTAAATGTGGAGTCCTGGATGAGCTAATAAGATCTTTTCAAAAGAAATAAGAGAATAGGTGAAACATTCTAACAAATAAACACCGCAGGTCTCCACTTTGCTAATCCACACAAGTTCATGCTTCTTTCAAACCTCACCATGAAGCTGATGCTAGAAAAGAAAAACACAATATAGGCAATTTAACTTAGGGAATTTAATCTTTCTTTCCACCAACCTATCACACATCTCCAAACTTAAAAACAGTCCATCACCAGGTAATTTACTGACCTCAAAGCAAGGTGCTTTGCAGAAATACAAACGTAAAACACTATCTTTGCTTTCAGGGAGTTAATAACCTACTTAACATACACATAATTTTTTTAAAAATGACAAAATTCTAAAGACTTTTAGGCTAAAAAGAATTCAGATCACTGAGTTCAAGTCCTACAAACAGAAATCCTGTGTTCAGTATTTAAGAGAAGCAGGCTTCAGTATTCTTTTAAACTACAGGATTAGACTCAAGGGGCTGTCGAGCTACAATAACTGATTAAACTCAAAGTCTACTGGCCCTAACTGCCAAACTGACCCTAGCTTTGTCTGCAGGAGCAAAAAAAGAAATCCTTTACCCAAAAATCTTTAAAATACTAGAAGTCACACTTCTACAAAACTGTGCCTGGAAATGGCTGGAAAAGATTTTATAAAGGAAAGGCGGTTCAAATGGTACAAGAATGACAAGAAAGTATTCCAGTTTCGGAAAAAAGAATAACCAGAGGCAAGAGGTCAGATAGGAGACCAGTTTAACTGAACCATACAATTCAGACTGGAAGAAGTGACTAGAAAACTAGCTAAAGCAAGTTCCTATCAGATTATTAAAGAACTTAAATGCCAAGAGGAGACTTTTTATTGTTTTTGTTTTTATTTAAGACTTTATGTATTTATTGGGGGAGGGGGGCAGGGAACAGAGGGAGAAAGAGAACTTTACGCAGGTTTCATGTCTAGCACAGAGCCCAATGCTGGGCTGAATCTCACAATCCTAAAATCATGACCAGAGCTGATATCAAAAGTCAGATGCTCAACCACCTGAGCCACACAGGTGCCCCCTTTTCATTGTTTGGATAGCCAACAGGGAACAAATCTGACACGAATCACAAGATGAAAATGCTTTAAAAATATGAGGATTAAAATATATATATATATATATATATATATATATATAAAGATTGTGTTATGGACTTGTGTCCCCCCAGAATTCATCTACAGAAGCTAGTATTTGGAGGTCAGACCTTTGGGAGATAATTAGGGGTAAAGTAAGTCATAACAGTAGAGCTACTATGATGAGATTAGTGTCCTTATAAGAAAAGACATCATAGAGGGGCAGCCTGGGTGGCTCAGCAGTTTAGCGCCACCTTCAGCCCAGGGCCTGATCCTGGAGACCCGGGATCAAATGCCATGTCGGGCTCCCTGCATGGGGCCTGTTTCTCCCTCTGCCTGTATCTCTGTCTCGGTCTCTGTGTATCTCTTGTGAATAAATAAAATCTTAAAAAAAAAAAAAAGAAAAGACACCATACAATTTTCTCTCCTACAATCCCTCTCCATACACATTAAGAAAAAACTGTAAGAACAAAACAAGAAAAAAAAAAAAAAGAACAAAACAAGAATGGCCATCTGTAATCCAAGAAGAGTCAGTATCAGAATCTGACCATGCTGGGCTCAGACTTCCAGCCTCTAAAATTATCAGAAAATAAACTGCTATTGTTTAAGCCACCCAGTCTGTGTTATTTTGTTATGGCAGCTTAGCAGACAAGATTGGAAAAGAGAGCAAATGGACACAAGGAGCCCCAGTAAGGAGACTACTGCAATATCTAGCAGTAGAGTACCAGATCAGAGCCGGCAGCAGGCATGCAGAAGCCATCAATTACCTAAGGAAAAAAATAAGCTACTTTACCTGGCCCCAGAGTGCTGAGAAGTTATATTCAGAAACCCTTAATCTCCATTCCCAAAAGTCCCTGTTCTGCTGTCTCACCTACCATCTACTCCCACATCATTGTAATTTAATATAGATCTTTCAAGGAAGGATTAGGAATTCATGGAGGGCCCGGTATCTCAGTCAGTTAAGCGTCCGCTTTCAGCTCAGGTCATGATCCAAGTGTCCTGGGATCAAGCCCTACACTGGGACCCCTGCTCATTCTCTCTCTCACTCTCTCTCATATAAATAAAATCTTAAAAAAAAAAAAGGCATTCTTACAATGGGAAATGGAGAAACAGAAGGCCCCAGAACTTTCTTGACATCAGCTAAGTGGCTGTCAAATCATGCTATAACCCAAACCCAGTCATTGTCTTATCCCGAAGAATTATTAGCAAATAGCTCCTATAGAATGTACAAGTCCACAGACCTCCATCAAAATCACCCTAATAGGCCTAGTGGCTCTGGGTTCTATGGAGTTTGAATTTGCTGATGTCCTTCTTTAAAATAAAGTGAAAAATTCTAAACACAATCTCATAAACACATACATACAAGTCAGGGAAACACATACATTGAGTCAGGGAAAGCCTCAATATTTCCCAATAACAGGTAGGCCAGGTGTTTTATATAACCAGGCAAGCACACTAAATGGAAAGCAGTATTAGGACCTGGGCAAGCCCTCATCTTCCCTAATCAAACATGCTAGAAACAGTAGCATTATCGGACAGTTCAGAGCCCTGATACCTTGTCATTTATGGATAAAACTTATACCTTTCTGCTTCAAGCACGGCATATAGAAGGAAGTTCTACTCGCACTTCCCAACCTCATCCTTGCAATCTCTTGTCCTCCCTGGGGAATATACATACCAAGGCCACTAGAACCCATACTTTTAAATCTTTAAAATGTTAACTCTTAGTGACACTAAAGTTTTGTTCAAATTACTGTTCAAACAAAGCAAAAGCAGACTATTCCTAAGAACCATTCAGCTGTCACACCTACTTAAGCCTGGGATTAACCTTGTCACTACAAGAGATCCTCAACAAGCATTTAAAACAACTTAGCTGAGAATAAAGGATTCAGGGATACTAATTTTTGGGCTCCATGGTTTGGGATATAATTAAGAGTTATAACAAAGAATATGCATGAGAATTTCACTTTTCTGCCTTAACATCCCCCACCTAACCAAAAAGAGAAAGAATTCACTTGAAGGATGTAGAAATTTTGAGCATTAACTACTATAAGGAGTTTCTTTTTTTTTTTTTTTTTTTTTTTTTTATTTATGATAGTCACACAGAGAGAGAGAGAGGCAGAGACATAGGCAGAGGGAGAAGCAGGCTCCATGCACTGGGAGCCCGACGTAGGATTCGATCCCAGGTCTCCAGGATCGCGCCCTGGGCCAAAGGCAGGCGCTAAACCGCTGCGCCACCCAGGGATCCCCTATAAGGAGTTTCTTACCTCTCAACCACCTGATGTAATCTTGAGTAAGTGTAAGAAATGTATGAGATTTGTATGAATAGTCATTCCCTCCATATATAATTATGAGCTTAGAATCCCTTCAAGAGTTGCTATGCCACCTAACATAATAAGGCAACTGATATTTGTACACAACTGTTAAGTCTACACATTTTAGAATTTCCTTAAAAATTACTTAACTTGATCACTATCACAACCCCTAGGGCAGTATTTTTATTTTCCTTATTTTGTACATTAGATAAACAAGCTAAGAGAAGTTAACATACTGCCCTAAGATCACAGATCTAGTAAACGATAAAACCAACACTGAACCAAAACTTTGTGACTCCAAACCCCTCTTTTCAATATACAACAATGTGTCTCTATTCTCTACCACCTTAAATGTAAACAAACCATCCTACAAAGACCAACTAAAAACAACCAGGTATTACTAGGTGCTCTCTTCAAAGATCTACAGATGCCCTTCAACAAAATGAAAGCCCAGTCTACTTTTAAATAAATGAAAATACAAAATGGGACTAATCAACCCCACTCAATACTATAAAAGTTAGCATTCATCTCTTCATTTTAATGCACTGAAAGTTCTGTTCCCAAAATTAAATTTTAACTTCCATTAAAATCTCTTCTGTATATGTTTAATAACATTTTTAAACTACACTTGGAATAACTACTTTCCATCTGCTTTTACTTGCCTTTAGAACTAAATAAACATAAATCTTTGAAAAGGGGTAAGTGAAAATAAAGAATTTTCCATACTATGGAACAACCATTCTTTCTTAGGACTCAACTAAATAATAGCTGGGACTATTCCAGTATCTTACAACTCTCAAATTTCATCTTCTTCCCAAGGCACAAAGTCTGATGACAGCTGGACAATAAGACCACACACACAAAGAATTACACTCTCCTGAAGACATTTCAGGTTGTAACTATTTATATTTAATATCTTGTAATACTTTTTTAAAAGTTTTATTGTATAAAGGCTTTGATTATTGTTTTCTTTTTAATAAAAATAAATTTTGAAGCACTTTATTTTTGGAGAATATCAACATAACACCACTTAAATCTCCTTTTACAACAACAAATTTTAAAGATTTCTGGAGATATTAAATTCCTCCTCAAGACAAACCTTGCCCTGGTGTAGATTGGTATCAGTGCAGGTGCAACTACAACTCATCAGTTTGCTACTTCTGAAGGGCAATGAGAAACCACAGGCAAATGTGTATCACTGTTGATTTCTCTATTTCCTCTGCAAAATGAAGTTACCAACTTCCTATAAGAATTATGAAGAAAACAATGTATGACTAAACATTTACAAAATACTTTATTAATTTTTTTTCCCAACAGTTAGACTCCTCCTTCAGTCATTCACTGAGCAAAGTCCTACTACTATTACAAGTTTTAAACCTCCACTGTCAAACTCAGAGTCTGCTCATTGTGGCACTGCAAGAAATTATATAAATAGGAAGACAAGACAGATCCTGGCTATATGGCCTGTTCTGTGTTCCTACAGCAGAGCATCTCAAACCCCTACAAACTAAGTGGATTAAATTATTCAATTATTTTATTATTTAATCTAGTTATTTGAGTTTACTTGTTTAAGTATTCATGGTTCCTGAGACAGCATTACTGGGAATACTACAGGGAATAGGTTTGCAAGGCAACCAAAGTCCGAATAGCCAACTGACAGGCCCCTCAAAACATACACAACAAATTAGTTTCATTGCTACTTTCATAGTTTTTATTAATAATAGGACCGAGCCAATGACAGGCTACTGAGGAAAATTTCATACGCTCATTAAAATCACAATTTGTTTACGATGGAAATGCCTTTAATAGTATACTGCAATAAACAAACAACATGCTACAAATCTATAAAGACTTTTTTAACCAATACAAAAGAAGAGAATAAAATCATCAAAGACTGATTTTGTTATCTGTGCCATATGAAACTGTATCTTAGCTCCTACTTTTCTTCATGAAGATGAGATGACTTGGTAGGATTTTCTTCTCCATTTGTCCTCATGCAACAGTTAAAAGTGGGTATGGTCAGGGCTGAGGTTTCCTTTTGAAGGTGATCACATAGTGCTAGTTTTACATATTATTTATGTATATACATATAATTATTTATACTTGGGTTTATGTATCTGTATGCAAATACAGACTGTTAGCACACTGACAGTCCTGTTAGCACACTGAAAATTCCCACGCAAACTGACCAGGGAAATATCAGTACACTCCTTGGCCCAAAAGATGAAAAGCTGTGTCTCTCCTCAAAATAGAAACGGATTCCCTAAATCAATGTACCAGCCAAAATACTCAAATATAAAGCTCAGCATGAAAAGCCAAATTCCAAGAAGAACTTGGAGTTTGTAATTTCCTTTATATTAACAAATTCACCACCATTATTTTTTCTGTATTTAAAATAACAAATTCTCTGGTCTAGACTTTCAGTCCAAAAAAAGAAATTCTTTTTTTAAGTTGTAAACAATACCTGGGAGACACACACCAAGGGTGGGAGGTGGGGGGATGTGTGTGGCTATAATACTTTTTCAAAAATCCATGGGGACAAGTAGATTTTAGAATTCACTTTTTCAAATTTAAAAAAAGAAATACAGTGCACATACTATACATTACAAATCACTTCCAGCACCTAGTAATCATAAAAGAACTAGGAAAACAAACTGTCAACAGCCTCCCTTCAGAGAAGATCAGATTTTGCCACTAAAATAATTTATGCTGAATTTAAAGGAAAAATTTTGATTCAGACTTTCCTGGACTTCAAAATCACAAATCAGAGATTGTGGACCTTTGGCAGGCGAAAGGTGGTCTTGACATATAATAATTAATTATTTATGCCCTAGAATAAAAAGAACTAGGTGATGCTTAAACATTTAGTATATTTAGTATGGTCCTGAAATGGCTCTAATTACTTGCCTACTTGGGCATAATCAGGGGCACCTGGGTGGCAATTGGGCATCTGCCTTTGGCTCAGGTCATGATCCCGGGATCCTGGGACGGAGCCTGCATGGAGCTCCCTGCTCTTCAGGGGGCCTGCTTCTCCCTCTCCCTGCAGCATCCTCTGCTTGTGCTCTCTCACACTCTCTCTCTCTCTCTCAAATAAATAAAATCCTTAAATGAATGAATGAATGAATGAATGAATGAATGAATGAATGAATGAATGAATTCAAGCTCTCTGGAAGTTCACACCAAGAGAATGAACATGAAACAACTTTCCCCTTAAACTTTAAATTGAGACCAACACTGAAAAACATTTTCTAAAACCTTAGCATGTCAATGCCAAGCAGACAAAGGGCCTCTGACAAGATGACAAAGTCAGCTAGATACAGTAGGGCTTCCAAATAGCAAATCTGGGGTACCTGGGTGGCTCAGTCGGTTAAGTGTCTTCCTTTGGCTCAGGTCATAATCGCAGGGTCCTGAGACAGAGCCCTGCATCTGGCTTCCTACTCAGTAGGGAGCCTGCTTGTCCCTCTCTCTCTCTGCCTGTCACTCCCCTCTGCTTGTGTTCTCTCTGTGTGTCAAATAAATAAATAGTCTTTAAAGCAAAAACCTAAGAGGACCTGCTAACTCAGGTTTTTGCTATTTGAGGACCTACACAAACTGATTCTCTAAATTAACTTGAGGCCAAATCACACTTCTGCCATAAGCTCAAAGTGAAGCCTCACATTTTTTCCTCTCTAGTGATAAAGCAAACCTTTTATTTATCCTCAACAACCTCAAAACAACACATGCCTCAAGGACCGAGAAGCCTGATGACTGTAATTCCCTCCTAGCAGGATCCCTGCAGTGCTCCACCACTACTCACAACTCTTGCTGAGAGAAGGAGCACATTTGCTCATTGACTGGAGCTGCATGATCATATTAAATTCAACCTGTGTTCTCTACATTAACCACCAATGAAGTGGCAGACTAGTAATTGTGAGTTGATCCTGCTCATTTCAAAGCCTCACAATGGCTACCTGGTAAAACCACCAGAAGAAAATCAACAATTTTTAAAGGGAAGTTCCCAAAGAGACTTCCCTTGGATAACTGGAATAATCTTTCAAATTTAGACAACTCCCTCAGTACAAATTCAGGCACTTTCCTAGCACCTACAACAGATGTGACAAAATGACACCTTCAGCCAACATTTTTAATACACAAAAACATGGTACGATGTGGTAGTGGTTGTTTTTTTTTAAAAAGCAATCTCTTCTGTCCTGCACCTTAAATTTTTATTACTTTATTTTGAAAATTTCATCCCTGAGTCACTACCCAATGCAATAAAAATTAGCAACCAATCCCTAATCTGTTTACAGTGTGATCTTTAAATATGATCTTTATGTCCCCAAATCAGCTCAGAGTAGCTTGGATGACTCATCATAGTCTTTATGAAAGCACATTTTTAACATGGAATAGAGCACATTTCAAACATGGAGCAAAAAACAAACAAAAACCCAAAACCTAAAAACCCAAAGACCTCTCTATAAAAATATACATGTTCTTCTCAAGTCATGGACCTGTTAGAAATTACAAGATGACAAAGAGAAAACAAGGGCTCAAAAAACAAATGACATTACTAACAATTTTCTCCGTGCTTTTTATGGAATAACAAATTCCTCCCTACCAAAACCATTTGCCCCCTAACGTAATGATCCCTTTTCACAGACTTCTTTGGAAGCAAGAGAAGATCCACTAACAAAGACAGCTGAATAATACGCTCTAGAACTGGGCTTCTCATTAAAGAAAGGATACTTACTATAGGCCTGCATTCTACTCCACCTTTGTCCCTAATCCCAAAGATACAATGCAAAACATAAGGAAGGCAATGCTATAAGCTAACTAACCATGGTGCATGCTCCTAGAGCCTCAGTTTTTCTGATTATGATTAATTAAAACATATTTATATTACAACACATATGTTTGTGCTTAGGAGCAGAAAGTAAAATGCACATACATTTTTAAGATAAATTTCTTTTGCTCACTTGTAATGCGTTGCTTCAGGCTACCAGGAGAGTTTCTGTTCCTTCTCCTCTGCTATTAAGAAAGAAATTGGAGAAGCTCTATTCTAGAGACTCTTAACATTCTCTCCAACCTGTCTTCCAGCTATTCTATCCTCTCAGATCACATAATTTTTATTTTACTTATTTATTTAGTCTACATCTCATTCCAGAAAGAATTTCAAATAGCTTGAGAGAGCATATGAAGAAAACACTACATCTAAGTGGCAACACTTTAGCATGGTAAAGGGTTTGCAAAAGGTGTACACATTTCTGTCTACCATTCCACACTATATATATCTAATCTACAAAGTAATAGTATTAAGAAGAAATCAACTGCAAGGGGAAAAAAAAGGGGGGTAAAGTTCTTAGGTACCTGATACCCTTTCAAAACTTCTCTTCTAAAGGGAAAAAAAAAATTTATTTTAAAAAACTACTGCCTGATTTCTTCTTTGATTTCTTCTTAGATTTCTGACAATATATATTTAATTTTATGGCACTGAAAAACAACTTTGATAGGTTACCCTTGTGAAGGCATTTCCTCGTAGTTCAATAAACACTGCCTGTAATACTGGTTATAACTATTACTATTAATTATTAATATTATCATTAGTATTACTTAAGAAGATACCACAATAATAACGGCAGCTACCATTTTGGGGGGGGGCGGAAGGGTTGGGAGAGGGAGAGAGAATTTTTTTTTTAAGATTTTATTTATTTATTCATGAAAGACACACACACACACACACACACACACACACACAGAGAGAGAGGCAGAGACACAGGCAGAGGGAGAAGCAGGCTCCATGCAGGGAGCCCGACATGGGACTCGATCCGGGGTCTCCAGGATCATGCCCTGGGCTGAAGGTGGCACTAAACTGCTGAGCTTTTCCCGGGCTGCCCAGGGAAAGAATCTTAAGCAGACTCTATACCCAGCACAAAGCTGGACACAGGACGGGACCCTGAGATCATGACCTGAGCCAAAATTAAGAGTCAGACAGCTAACCCACTGGTCCATCCAGGCACTCCTGGCAGCAACCATTTTTCAAGCTGATGTGTAGCAGGCCATACATAAAGATAATCTTATTTGATCCTCAAAAATTTTGAGGGTAGGCAGCATCAGCCACTTTTCACAAAAAAAGTATGCTCAGGTCATTTAAATGACTTGCCAAAGGCTACCCTGCTAATAAGTTGCAAAGCAGTGATTCCAATCCAGCTCTTTGGTTCCTGAGCCCAATTCCTCCCACTATCCTACAGTGCCTCTCTTAAGAATTCAAGGGCTCTCTCACTGATAGACTCCATTAGATTCCATTCCATTTCAATAGGCACAGGTCAAAGAATGACAGAAATTCCCCCCAGTTACTGCACACAAAATTATATAGAAACAGACTGTAAATCTCTACATACTGTCATCTTACACTCCATTCATATACAAATAAAAATTGTATTTTTACATTAAATAATTATCCAAAGTCACTAATTTTACACATCTAACTCCACCATTAACATCAATCCTCGGCCTGATAATTTATCTCCCTCTGAGTTCATTTCCCTAAGGGTATTCATTCACTCTCTTAGCTTTAATTATAACTTGCAGGCACAAAAAACAAAATCTACATCTATCCAAAGGAAACTGAAGTGTGGATAGAAATATATGTATGTACAAAAAGGTGTTCACTACATTTTTATAATAACAAAAAAGCAAATTAACAAACACAATCCCTAAATGTAAGCAGTAAAAGAACAGATTTGTTAAGTTACCCTATACCCATTCCACGTAATATTATACAATTTTAAACCAAGTTTATAAAGAATCTTTAAGTGCATGAGGAAAATGTTCATTAAGTAAAATTTAAAAAAGAGGACACAAATTGAAAACATCATTAAGCAACATCATCTCAACTTTTCTTTTTTTTTTTTAATTTTTATTTATTTATGATACAGAGGGGGGGGGGGGCGCAGAGACACAGGCAGAGGGAGAAGCAGGCTCCATGCACCGGGAGCCCGATGTGGGATTCGATACCAGGTCTCCAGGATCGCGCCCTGGGCCAAAGGCAGGCGCCAAACCGCTGAGCCACCCAGGGATCCCTCAACTTTTCAAACACAGGACTAACAGGAAAAACAAAAACCAAATGGAAATAAATCAAAACATAACAATTTTCTCTGGACAGGGAAATAATGGGTATTCTTTTCCTTTGTCGCTTTTTCTGTTTTCCAACTTTCTTTTCAATGATGACTATTAATTTTATAAGCAAAAAAGAGCTGCTGTTGTTTTTTTTAACCAACATCTTTAACTCCTCTCCTGGCACTTCTGTCTCATAAATCCCAAAATTAGCCAGAAGAGTCCCAGGTCATGTGAAATTTAAAATCCTCAAAACAATTCAGCATCTTTATTTCCTCCAGCATTACCACACTCCAGTTATGCTACAACTGCAACCTTAAGTCATTTCTCTTACCTACAGAAATCCAATTCTTCAAATTCCGTCAATCCTTTCATTCTGGTATTTTTCCTTCCTTCTCCGTATTTTAACATCAAGTCCAACCTTCACCAGCCACTCATCCCTATATTAGCACATCTGCTTTCCTTATTCTATTGTCTAAGCACTAATAATTCACTCCACCACAGCTAACTAGGTGCCAGGCACTGTTCTTCCTTGGAGCTTTACCTGTACTAACTCAATTAATATTCATAACCACCCTGTGAAGATAGCTACTATTTTTAGTCACGTTTTACAGATTAAGAAACAGAAGCACAGAGAGGTTAGGTAATTCACCCAAGATCACCCAGCTAGTAAGTGGCAATGACTGGATTTGAAGATAATACATTCTGGCTCAGATAATAGTATATAAATATGAGCTCTTCCAAGAGTGCAGTGGTGATCAATAAAAACCAACTTCTCTTTTCCTGAACTGTATAGCCCTTTGGAGCAAGTCGAATTCCCATTTCCGAGTCTATTTTCATGCTACCCCACTTCTGGGAGGACAATTCTTCTCTTCCCTAACTCATTTTCCATATCTCCTTTAAAAATCAACTCTAAATCCAACATCTCTGAGTTTTCCTTAAATCAGTTCCCTGACTTCTCAGCTCATCCTTATTCTCACAGACTCAATCGAAACTATATTAATGTGTAGTTGTTGACATTTTATATGTCACAGAGGTTTCCCTCACAATTTTACATTTTAGCATTCTATCCATATAATGCCTCCTTTTTTGGCCCCTGTCCTACTCCATTTCCCACCTTCCTAAAAGCTACTAGAATAGCAGGCTGCCCCAAGTAGATACTGAATAAACATACAATTAATTGATAAATCTGAGATATGTACGGCTCAACTATTTAACAAGGGAAGTCATTCATTAGTCTTTTGAACGGACATATTTAAATGTTTGTCTTCTCATTTTATTCCCTAAACTCAAAAGCCATTAGATTTCTAATTGCAACATCCTCATCCAAAAAAATATATTCAAATGATACCCAAAAGCAGTCTTACTAATTTTTTTTTTTAAGTATCCCATATGCTGTCCAGAAATAGCCTGTTTTTCCAGGAGACTCCTTCTAATAGTGTTGCTTTACTCTCTTATGGCCAGAGCTATATCCAAGTCTTCCACAACACTAAGCAGGCAGTGACATTCCAGTCATGATTACCAATTGTTCAAGAATGGAAAAGACTATCTGCCTTCAATAAGAGATTATTCTAAACGGCCCCCATCAAATCTACAATGTGAAAGCAACTGTTTTTACACTTAAGGTT